>NC_067484.1:19122978-19422978 GCF_947179515.1 Apodemus sylvaticus | reverse complement strand
TCCTCTAACTTCTATCTGTCCAAATGTGCACACACACACACACACACACACAAAGGAAAAGCATGGTTTTTAAAATATATTAGCCAGGTGGTGGTAGCACACCCCTTTAATCCCAGCACTCAGAGGCAGAGGCAGGAGGATCTCTGAGTTCAAGGCCAGCTTGGTCTACCAAGTGAGTTCCAGGACAGCCAGGGATCCTCAGAGAAACCCTGTCTCAAACAAACAAGGAAACAAACGAGACAATAACAGCAACAACAGAAAGATACTATACTTAAGTTCAAAGAAGAAATGTCACTCTCTGACACCCCAGGTGACAGTGCTGGGCTGGTCAAGGATCTGGACTTGAGGATGCCCAAGACTGGAAGTGCCCCGCCTCTTTCAGAGCTGATGAGACAGGTAAAGGCCACCCAGCCATGGGAGTGTGAGTTCAGACCTGGATGTGTGGCACGTCATCACAGGGTCCACTCCCTGACAGCTGTGCCACCACAGCACTGCATATAAAGTGGGAACTCGGTGTCTTGAGTCAATCTGTGTCCCCTTGGGAAAAAAGGAATCTTGCCTGCAATGATTTAACCAAACAATTCTGCAAGTCAATTTTAAGAGCTGTCATTTAAGTGACAAACTTGAAATGACTAAGAAGAAGAATCCTGGTCACCTGCAGATCCTCAGAGATGGGCTATGGGTTTGGAGTCGTTTGTGTCCAAAGGCCTCGTGACTTCTGGCGGTCTTTGGGGTGAGAGAGGAGGATCTGGCAGTGACCTTGGCCAAAGGCTACCCCTTTAGGCCTCTTTGACCTGTGGTAACAATATGGTTTACAAGTGTGTCGTATAGAGCACGGAAGGTGATCACTCAGTGTCAGCTATGAGCCCCAACAGCACTCCTGGGAAGGCTCCCTCTGAGGTGTCATGGCTACATCTAAGAGTGAAGAGGGGTGAGACAGTAAGGTCCACCAGAAATTGCCCTCGTCTCTGCCCCAGGCCCTGAGAACATCTCACAGGCAGCCCCTGAGGTGAAGAGGGAAGAAAGGAAGACCCCGTGACAGAGTAGCCACCAGACAACACAGTGACCTTCAGAGCCCTCTCCACCTCTGTGGGCAGAGGCAGGACAGGGCCTAGCTCCCCACAGGAGTGACAGGCAGAAAGGTGGCCGTTCTCTGCTCTGATGTTTGAGCCTGACAGGCAGCTATGAGCTGCTACCAAGAGTTGTAGACAAAGTAGTAGTCAGAGACAAATCTGCTCAAAGGCTTCAGGGTGAGCCTCTAGGCTGCCGGTCAACTAAGAGACCAGGACAGCCAGGCAGCGAGCCTTCATCACCGACCCGCAAGACCCCCCTGCCCCAGAGTCCACCCTTCCACAAACCAAGTCCTGCGGTCGTGTGGTTCTTGAGCGGTTGTCCAATTTGGGATCTGATCTGAAGGGTAGGTGGGGGAGCTATCCCGCGGGAGAAGGGGATGTGCTTTGATTCCCTAGGCTGAGAGAGGAGCCTTTCTCTGTTCTCTCCTGCTGAGCTGCAGCTCTGCACTTGGGGAGAGAGGGCGGTTAAAAATAGCCCTGACTGACTTGAATGCTTCTGCACCCGGCAGGCTGCAAGTCCTGTCCTGTTACTCTGCCTCCAACAAGAGACTTTTAGCCTGGAGAGCGTAGACTATCGGTGGTGCTGCTCCAGCGTGCTGGGCCCCATTGCCCAGTGTTCCCCTGAGCTTCCAAGGGTTGAAGGGATTACAGAGGTAGAGTTTATGCACAAGGCTCAGGCACACACCATCCTCTCTGGGTACCAGAACCTGTTTTCCTTGCCTCTTTGGCTTGCATTGGGTGAGCAGCCCCAGATAGGCCCCTGACTGAGGCTTCACCGGGAGAGCCACATACCTCAGGAATACAAAGTTTATCAGGGTATGCCAGTGGCCCTCGTTTGGATAGGCTCCTGGTCATAGGTGGTGACCCAAAGCTAACACACATACCAAGCACCGCTCCCACAAGGCAGACCCTTAGCCACCGGGCCTCACCACTAGCTCTCGGCAGCAGCTTGCCACAGGTGTGTTGAAATTAATCCATCACCTGAAAAATACTTGGCACAAAAATCCAAATTGTGGCCTGAACCTCCTCTCTACCACATGGGTGAAAACCAAACTGACTCAGAAGCCTGTGTCCTGATGGCTGTGTGGCATTGTCTTACCAACAAAGGCCAAGTTCTGAGGCCCCTAGGAAGTCTGTCTTTCCTTGGTCGTCCACCACCACCACCATCATGATGGTTTATATATGCTCTGCTCAGGAAGTAGCACTATTAGAGTATGGGGCCCTGTTGGAGTAGGTGTGGCCCTGTTGGAGTGGGTGTGTCCTTGTTGGAGTGGTTGTGTCCTTGTTGAAATGGGTGTGTCACTGTGAGTGTGGGATTAAGACCTCTACCCTAGCTGGCTAGAAGCCAGTCTTCTAGGATCCTTCAGATAAAGATATAGGACTCTCAGCTCCTCCTGCACCATGCCTGCCTGGATGTTGCCATGCTCCTGCCTTGATGATAATGGACTGAACCTCTGAACCTGTAACATAGCTCCAGTTAAATGTTATCTTTATAAGACTTGCCATGGTCATGGTGTCTGTTCACAGCAGCCAAACCCTAACTAAGACAACCACTAGAGTGTGGTTATCTGTCAAGAGACTCACCCAACCCAAAGCTAATTGTTGGTAGCCCCAAGCAGACAGCGACAGGCAGAGCTGAAGAGCTTTCCGGAAGGCTCTCCCGCGCACTGTCTCACTGCTCTGATTAACTCCTACCAGCTCCAGATGCTTAGGGTTTGGACACTCAGAGCTGTCGTCAGACCGTGCCAGGGTCCAGCAGGCTCACTCACTTCCGTCTGACACTCGTCTCTTCCCACACTGAGCTTTGTCACAAGGAACCCGGTCTTAGGAAGCTCCCCAGAGTGGAAACAGGGTCTTGGTTATCTGCAACCCCAGCCTGGAAAATGTTTGAATAATAAATTTTTATACATTTATAAATAATTAAATGTGAGCGTATAGATGGCATCTCGTCAGAGTTGCACAGACATATATAAGGAATCAGGGATGGCTTGCTGGCCATGGGCATGGGCAGCAGCGGACAAGTCTGGTAAGTCTGCCGTGGACCAACCACATCGACTGCAACAGACACCTCACTCCTGTCCGGGTTTTGGTTTACTGCTCTGTGGTAATGGGCTTTCCTGATTTTGTCAGTTATTACCACTTGTTCTCCTGTCATCTAAACCCGTAGACTTTGGAAGTGTGTGATTTGGGCACTTTAGGCATGGCTTCAGTTGGTTGGTGGTGGCGCATACCTTTAATCCCAGCACCTGGGAGGCAGAGGCAGGTGGATTTCTGAGTTGAGGCCAGCCTGGTCTACAGAGTGAGTTCCAGGACAGCCAGGACTATACAGAGAAACCCTATCTCGGAGAAAAACAAAAACAAATACAAAAACAAGGTAAGGCATGGCTTCAAAACTCAGCTAAGAGCTGGGGCCTGCTAACAACTCCCTTGGAGTGACATCACCTTCACTAGTTGTGATACTCCTGCTGCTGCCCACTGAAAACCCAGGGAACCCCAATTCTCAATGCCTTGGAGCGGGAACACTAGGGTTCCAGGTGCAGTGGCTGGCACAGCACTTCTGTGCTGGAGCATCTGGAATGCTCGCCCCTCTGGTGCGTCCTCTCCATAACAGAAAAAGGAAGGGCTGAGCATGGACCAAGCCTGACTAAGCACTTAGGGCCAGGGCAGGGCCTGAGGGCCACGCCCCAAGAAGGGTGCCTGGTTCTCACCCTAGAAATAAGTCAGCTGCACCCACAGCCTGCAGGTAGTACTGAGTGTGAGCTTCACCAGGAACAGTTCGGCAACAGCCACAAGAAAGCACGACCCCAGTCAACTGACAGCTCTGCTTGGCACCCTGAAGACAATCACGCACACCATCATGGAGCCTAGCACGCATGTGCAGTGCAGCTGGTAAGTGTGACCAGAGGGTCCTTCAGCAGAGGGAGCACACTCAGAGACTACAATGCCACCATGAGACATAATGTCCGTGACCTCCAGGATGCCTCAAAGCAGAGGAGGAGAGATTCTGAAGGGGCCTTTTACTGGGAATGCACCATTTTCTTTTTCTTTCTTTTTTTTCTTTTTCTTTTTTTCTTTTCTTTTCTTTTTCTTTTTCTTTTCTTTTTCTTTTTTGTTGTTGTTGTTGTTGTTGTTGTTGTTTTGAGACAGGGTTTCTCTGTGTAGCCCTGGCTGTCCTGGAACTCACTCCGTAGACCAGGCTGGCCTTGAACTCAGAAATGCCTCTGCCTCCCAAGTGCTGGGATTAAAGGTGTGTGCCATCACTGCTGGCACCATTTTCTGAATAGAGAGTCTCAGACATAGATAAAACATGAGTGTCAGAAAGCTACCCTGTGCCACCCAACACCAGGACAGTCCTGGACCCCCAGATCTGGCTGTTCTCCACTTCAGTAATTCAGCCTAGTCAGCAGCAGGTGGGAGCCTACATCTTCAGTCTCTCCTCCCTTGCCAGGGAAACCTTGAGCTGGGTAATTATCCTCAAAGTATCCTCAGATCCCTTCGCATCCCTCCTTCTCAGAAGATCCTGTCAGCCAAACAAGGCTTTGTTACAAAATCCCGCATAATGGTGGGTGTCTAGATCAGTGTCTTGATCGGGCAAGGCACCTCCTAGCATGTCCCTTTTTATCCTGATCCTTAAAGTATAAAATGTATAACCTGCAGGCTATCTTCTGATCTTTCTTGTTTCTCCCCTGTACTAGGGAATCAAACCCCCGGTCTCACATATGCTCCAGGACTGCACCCAACAATGCCTGCCTACAGGGGGCTTCCCAACGGCTTTGCCCATGGCCTTGATGGACCAGACCGGAAATGTAAGCCACGGATTCCCAGCTTCAAGTGTGGAGTGCTTTGCAGTGATTGCAGTGCTTCCGGGCTGTCACCTGACACCATGTATCAAGCTGGTACCTGGCAGATCAGAAGGAGACCAGGCTAGTCCAAAGCTAGCTATGGCTCAGTGAAGATTATAGGGACAAGAGATGGCAAGCAGGGCCTGCTTCCAGAAAGATGCACTCACCTTCTCTGTGGCTGTCACTGTCCCTTATAGCAGAATGGGGTACTTCCTGTTCATCCTCCAAGCTGACCTGGCTGTCACAGCTCAGCTCCTCCCTTAGGAGGGCTTTCCTCTCAGCCCCACTGGGTCTTTGCCACCCTGGATATTTGAAGACACTGTCCATCCACCCCCAATGCTTGTCAATAGACAGGCAGGCCGGCCTCCAGGAGGCCTTGTGGCACTGATGATGATGTAATGCCTGAGCTTTTTAGATGGGTGGATCTTGTAGGATGCAAATTCCTTCCATGCAGCCGTTACTTGATATACCTCGAGATTTGGAGTCCTACGCCAGCTCCCAGCAACTGCTCCCTTGCTCTTAATTTAAAAATCCAGCTCTGAATAACAGCTGTGACTCATTTCTTCCCGAGCAAGCCACCGCTGTGCTGGAGCCTCGGGTCTGAAAATGCCCTGGGCATTAGAGGGGATTAGCCTCCAGCCACAAAAAAATAAAATAAAAAACAAAACAAAACAAAAACCCAAACAAAACGGGCTAAACTAAACAAGCCCTCATCTGCCCAGGGGGTGAAATCTAGCCGGAAGAACAGTAAGAACAGTAACAGGCTGAAGTGGACTCACCGGGTGGAGGGATTAGAAATGATACCTGTCAAATTTCTTGGTGTGATTTCGTACTGTGGAGAAGTAAAGCCGTGTAACTACAGTAATAACAACAAACTGTCTATCCCAGAGAGGTAAAACACGGACATGATCAAGCAAGAGTCCGTCCCAGGCAGGCCATCAGTAGCCATGCTTAAGGGATGTTAGAGAGCCACTAAAGGGGGAAAACAGCGCTCGTCAAAATGATTGACGGGAGGCTGGAGGCGGGACTTCCAGGCCAGAACTGGTTTCCCACATTGTGGGTTAAGGACTGCGGTGACACTGGAAAAGGCAGGCATGAGTTTGTGGCAATAACTCATCCCAGGACTTCAGAGAGGTCTCAAGTATGGCCAGTCAGGCTGAACGAAAGCCAAAGAGCTCTTTGTGGTAAGATATAACTTATAAAACTCATTTCCCACCAGGTGGTGGTCGAGGTGCAGGCGAAAATCAAGTGCACGAAGTTTTAGGAAACTCACAAGCAAGAGTTCTGTAGCCAAGGGAAACCTGCCAACGCAACAGGGCTGTGACAGGAAAGACAGTTACCCTCTCTTCACCTAGTCCATCCTTGTGCATTCCCATCAGGTCAGGCCCGGGGCTGCCCGGCACCTGCTTTCCCTAGCATCTGCCAGATGCCATCCTGCCCCAGACGCAGAGGCAGGCGTGGGGCACAGGTGGTTCCCACAGAGCGGTGCCTGGCTTGCTGCCGCTGGTAGTGTGCCATGCACCTCACAAGCTGAGCCCACATCTAACTCCAACTTGCCTCTGCCTCAAACAAAAATATCTGGGGTTCCAGTCCCCAATTTGTCACAGCCTGGCAGGCCTTCTCTGAACCTTGGTCCCCTCATCTGTACACATAGCAGAGTGAAGAACCCTTTTGTCTTAGTCAGAGTTTCTATTCCTACACAAACACCATGATCAAGAAGCAAGTTGGGGAGGAAAGAGTTTATTGAGCTTACACTACCACATTGCTGTTCATCACCAAAGGAAGTCAGGACAGGAACTCAAGCAGGTCAGAAGGCAGGAGCTGATGCAGAGACCATGGAGGGATGTTGCTTACTGGCTTGCTTCCCCTGGCTTGCTCAGCTTGCTTTCTTATAGAACCCAAGAATACCAGCCCAAGGATGGCACCACCCACAGGGGGCCCTCCCCCCTTGATCACTAATTGCGAAAATGCCTTACAGCTGGATCTCATAGAGGCACTTCCTCACCTGAAGCTCCTTTCTCTGTGATAACTCCAACTTGTGTCAAGTTGACACAAAACCAGCCAGTACACCTTTCCATTCTTATAGTTCTGAGATTAATTACACTCTCAAGCCATCTGGCCTGGTGGGTACCAGAGGCCTGAAATTGTAGACTAGAGTGCTCCAAGCACTCCAGATGCTCCTCTGCAGTTCCTGTCCCCAGCCAGGGTCCACAGGGTCAAAGGCAGTGAGGAGCTGGGCTATCACCCTACGGACCACTTGGCTGTTGCGATGTCGTAGCTTCCGGCATCAGTCCCCGGATAATGGCCTCTCTCTGAGGAGGCTGTGACGGGATGAATGTATGAAACAGGAGCTGATTAGGACCTGTAGCATTTGCAAGTGAGAAGGCATGTATGTGGTGGCATGCCTGTGTGTGAGCGTGTGTGTGGCTGTGGATGCGTGTGTACAGGGAGTATGGAGTATGTATAGGAGTCTAAACAGCCCAGGAATTCTGAGTATACACGTGTGTATGAGAGGAGTATTACATAGGAGAAGAAGGAAGCATTTGAGGCACGAGTGAGGATGTATGTGTTGAGGTTTTGTCCATTGTAACACTAAGCACTTAGAGAGGTCAGGACCTGGAGTCTGCGCAGACCCTGCCCCCAAGTTAGTTCTGATTGGTGAACAAAGATGCCGACAGCCAATAGCTGGGCAATAGCTGGGCAGAGGAGACATAGGTGGGGTTGAGGTTTGGGGTGGGGGTAGGGGCTGAGGGGGTGGGGATGGAGAGTGAGGGGGTGGGGGAAGGACCACAAGGAGGGAGGAGGGAGAAAAAGAAGCCATCATGGAAAAAAAAGAACCAAAAGAACGTGCAGGAGGAAGAAGGAGCGCTGCCGCGGCCTCCTAAGGACACGGTCCAGAGCGGCTTCCCAATGGGGTTAAGAGCAGCACAGTAAATAGTAAGCGATAACTTGCGGTTATGGAAGGTAGATTCTAACAGCATGGAGGGTAGGCCGCTGCGCAGCTATTGTGCTGCCTAAAGCGTATTTAAAAATCAAAAGGCTGCGTGTGTCTTTCACCCATGAGCATACATGGTCTAAGGCAAAGAAGCCCGGGACTGGGATTTTTAATATTTGTTACTACATGTATGTATAAAGGTGGTCGGTCCTGCAGAGAGGTTGTGCTGGCAAAGCTACATCGGAAGGTCTGTACCCTGCAAGACGGGTACCCCTGTCATCAGCATCCCCAAACTGCCACCCTCTCCAGACCTTTAGATGCTCTGTTCTGTCCCACACCTATACTAGCTGTTAGGATTCTGTCTAAGCTCCACCCCACAGTTACCTGGCAACAGCCAGGTAGGCCTGGCCCACTACAAAGGGGGCTGCTTGCCCCCTCCTCCCTCTCTTGTCTCTCTCTTGCTCCTCTTGCTCCTCTCTCTCCCTTCCCTCCTCCCCTCTCCACATGGTCACGGCCCGCCTCCATTTCTCTACTCTCTCCTTCTCTCTGCCTTTCTCTGCCTCTACTACCCTCTTAACTCCCTTCCCCATGCTCTGAATAAACTCTATTCTATACTATATTGTTGTGTGGCTAGTCCCTCAGGGGGAAGGGATGCCTCAGCGTGAGCCCACTGAGGCACCCCTCCCCCCACACTTCACCAAACCCCCATAGAACATATTCCTACACCTCTTTATCTTTTTATAATCACAACACTAGCCTTGATGCATCCAAAGCAGACTTCTTCCCCTCCGACTCCTGGTTCTCCCTGGGATGCAGAGCTCTGGATCCCGTCAACATTTTGCTTTTGCTGTCTCCTTTCTCTCTGGCCAATTCTTCACCTGCTTTTATGGATCCCTCCATCCCCCTGCCTCGGCTGCCCCGCTGTCACACTGGCGTGCTCAGCCAGTCCACCTTCCAACTGCCATGCCCTCCCTGGCTTCCAGCAGCTACACAGAGGGTCTCTCTGGCCCCAGCCCCACCCTGCAACTTCTGAAGAACCCTTAGAGCTAAAGAGTAACTTCCAGGCACTTGACAAAGCGGTTGAGCTTCCCTGTGTCCCAGAGAACACACAACAGATGTGTCCAGAAGTAACAAACTATCATTTGGGAATAAAGTCCTATCTAAAAATTAAAACCCCCGTGAAGAGCTTAATCTAACATAGATTAAGATGTCCCACACAACACTTGCTTGACGTTAAGCTCTACCCTGTGGGTGCCTTGGAAAGATAAGCGTCATCCAAGCTGGATGCGAGGTCAGTGTCTGTCGCGTGGCCAGGCAGCCTGGAGCAGCTCCCCTAAGTTCTCTGACCCTCTCACCCTCACTTTCTCCAGCCCTACAATGGGTCTAGCAATCAGTGCCATTGCATTCGGAGAGCAGGGTAGCACAGTGTGTCCTAATGGTATCTGGTGTCTCAGACCTGTCAGCTCCACCCTTGCCCTACACTTCCCACAATTCCCTAGTAATCAGAGAAAGTAACAGAGCCGTTCAGGACCAGGCTGCACCCACATCTTCCAGCCTGTGCAACGGTAACTCAGTGCTGTGAAAGAGCTTGCAAATGTGCCTGGGTCCGCCAGGCTCTTCCGAGGAATCAAGAATCCTGCAGGTGCCGCGGACTATAAACTGTATTTAAAATTTCTTGCATGATAAGTGACAAAATCCAGAACTTGCTATGGGAATATAAAACTCCTTGGCAGATGATGGAATTTGAAATGGTCTGTGATTGCTTAGAAAGAGGAGGAGGCGCAGGAAGGGGCCAGGACTCACCAGGGGTCAGCGGGGCTCCCCTAAAGTGTGTGACATTGTGATGGGTCACCTAGGTTGATAGATGAAGGACGCTCAATTGTAATGAGTCTGACTTTCACCAGACAGCTGGCACCTGGCATAAGGAAGCTTTCAGTATCATCATGGAAACGGATGGATCGGCAATCGAGGGGACTGGCCTGGCATGTTTATGGATAGAAAAGAGACATGTAGCTTGGGTAACAGCTACCACCCTTCAGTCAGCTGTCCTGTGAGTGTGGGTTCAGGCTCACAAACAGGAGTGAAGGGGAGAATGGAGGATGGAGAGTAGCATGGGCTGGATCATGTTTGCACCCAGTATTGACAGAAGACCTTTGGATCAAAAAGCCAGGTGGATCCAGCTTGACCTATCCAAGCCTGGTAGGTGACCCTTTGCTAGGTGACATGCTATGACTCCCTGATGTTCAAGTGGCCTGGAAGTGGGACCAACCCCACAGGGTGAGCAAAGACACAGGAAATCCCAAGCCTGTGGGGGACCCAGAGGCATGGGAGGCCAGCCTGAAGCAACCCCAGCACTGAGCTCAGCAGGAGCAGGGGAACGTGGCTTAGCTGAGCTAGCACGAGTGTGCCAACTGTTGATGAGACCTGGCACAACGTGTCGGGGATGGTGGGGCAGATGCCATCTCCCTGGGTCCTGGACATACAGCTCTGAGGTCTTCGTTCTCAGACAGGGCTTATGTGGAGTAACCTTGCCCTTTCCCCTAAATAGGACCAAGCAGTTCCCAGGGGACTAAGTGCACAGTACCCCTAGGCTCCAAGCCTGTGTCTATGACGCTGAGAACTGAGCCTGGCACAGAACTGTTCCTTGTTCCCTACAGGGAAAGTCTCCCCGAAATTTCAGCATATGGCTCAGTTTAGGAGGGGCTGTCTACCTGGGGGGGGGGGTATCTGTGCTTCAGAGCCATCCTCTAACGTTCCACGTGACCCAGAAGTAACAAGCCCAGAGGAGGGTAAGCTGTGAAAGCCTCAGAGGCCTGACCCTGAGGCCCTGCCAGGAATGCATTCAAATGAAAGGCCAAGAGGACAATGAAAGGTTGAGCATCAGTATTTGGCCACTGGGTACACGGTGATAGTGGCTGGGTGCTTGATGGTTGATAGGGGCTGGGTACTCAGTGATAGGGGCTGGGTACTCAGTGATTGATAGGGGCTGGGTACTCAGTGATAGTGGCTGGGTGCTTGATGATTGATAGGGGCTGATTGATAGGGACTGGGTGCTCAGTGATAGGGACTGGGTGCTCGATGATTGATAGGGGCTGTGTACTCAGTGATTGATAGGGGCTTGGGTACTTGGTGATGGGGCTGTGTACTCAGTGATTGATAGGGGCTGGGTACTTGGTGATAGGGGCTGGGTGCTCGATATTGATGGGGCTGGGTACTCAGTGATTGATCGGGGCTGGGTACTCAGTGATTGATAGGGGCTGGATACTCAGTGATTGATAGGAGCTGGGTACTCAGGGATTGATAGGGGCTGGGTACTCAGTGATTGATAGGAGCTGGGTACTCAGGGATTGATAGGGGCTGGGTACTCAGTGATTGATAGAGACTGGGTGCTCAGTGATAGGGACTGGGTGCTTGGTGATAGGGGCTGGGTACTGGGTGATAGGGGCTGGGTACTCGGTGATAGGGCTGCTGAAAGCTGATGTTCAGAAAAGAATCCTTCCCAGGTGGCGTGGCCCCAGGCAAGAGTATGTTCAAGTGTTCTGCGAAAGGCATCTACTGTGAGGAAAGTGAACTTTGACAAAAAAGGCTAAGAAAACACAGAATGCAGAGCGAGCGTGGGAAGGCCAGGCCAGGAGGACTCAGGTAGCCAAAGCTTTATGACCAGAGGTCACAAAGAGGGAAGCGTACTGTGAGCAGAGCCCAAGCTACAATCAAGGGTGTGACCTGAGCAGGTCTCTCTCCTTCTTGGTCTCCTCACTCACTAAACGAAATGTCTTCCACTGTAGTTTCATGATTCCCAGAGCTCCATTGGTCCTCTCGACAAAAAAAAGGAGCAACACAGGCCTGAGGGCTACTCAAGACAACGCGGACTCCTGCTCCAGCTGCTCCCCCTTCCTCTCCTCTCAGAGCCAACCTGTTCTTGCCCCAGAGCCCCCGAGATCTGTTCAAGAACATCTGTAGCCATAGCAACATGAGTACATCAGACCAAACAGGCCTCCCCAGGAAGTCACATGCCTTCACCCAACTCCAGAGCACACATTCCCAAGAGGTCCAGTCAAACTCTGCTGGGAGGTGTTTGGTGAAAGGAGCAGGATCCCTGTATCCATGGACCCTAGCATAGGACCTCCCATGCCCAGGGTAGACTATTCTTCTCAGCTGCCTGGGAGCACTAACTGGGAGCACTATGTAAGCACTGCCTATGAGCACTGCCTGTGAGCAGTGCCTATGAACACTGCCCGTGAGCACTACCTGTGTGCACCACCTGTGAGCACTGCCCATGAGCACTGCCTGGGAGTACTGCCTATGAGCACTACCTGTTAGCACTATGTGTGAGCACTATCTGTGAGCACTACCCTGGTGTCAAGTTTCTATTCTCTTACCCCAGTTCCATCCCTGCTGTGTGACCCTGAGCTAACTAACCCTCCTCCCACATTTGCCTATACTCAGCTAACAGTGAGCACAGCTGGGCCGTCCCACAGGATGCCAAGTGAGTTCTAAGGAGCATCCTAACAACTGAAGGCATTTTGTCAACCATGAAACTTGAAGCAGTTTTTCAGGACCTAAGACTCTGTTGGCCACACACTGCCGTGTCCCATGTGAACTCTCATCATCCAGATCTCTAGGACCACACCCAGGTCTGTTCTCTACCATGTGCTCTTGGGGGCTTTTTGGCATAGTAAAATTTCTAGTCACTGCCTTACCTGTGAGGCCTAGATGGTGGTTAGTGGCATGCCTCCTTTGAGTTGTAGATCAGGGGAGAAAGAGCAGAAGCCAGAGAGACGGTGGTCTCCATAAAATCCCCAGGAGCTATGCGGCAGGCTCTTGGTTCAGTAGCAGGTGACAGGTGGAAGCCATTTCCTACCAAGTCCTACCAACCTTGACACGGCAGCCCAGCTGGAACCCACTCACCCCACTCCTCTTCGGATGTCTTAGCCCGCAAGCTCGGGCCATACCACTGCGTGTTTTGAAGAACGCCATCCGGCACCATTGGCAACTGTCTCACCCGTGTCAGCCTCATGACTCCACCTGAGCACCTGGGGCTGGATCTGAGGTAATCCTTCTGGATTAGAAGGAGTAGGTCCTCTCAGTAGCTTTGGAGAGGCTTGGGAAACATGACAAGCACTTGACAGTCATCTCTGGCCTCCTAGTAATTGTTCCTCTTACCTCCCTGCTTGCTCCCTTCCTTTGTCACCTCACCATGGCAACACACATGTACACATTCCCATCTCACCATGATCACATATACACACAAACGTGATGCACACATACACACAATTTTTGATTTATTTATTTATTCAGACACACCAGAAGAGGGCATCTGATTTCATTACGGATGGTTGTGAGCCACCATGTGGTTGCTGGGATTTGAACTCAGGACCTTCGGAAGAGCAGTTAGTGTTCTTACCCGCTGAGCCATCTCTCCAGCCCCAACATACAATTAATATATGCATACACCCCCCCTTAACATCTATGACACTACGACCACACACACACACATACTTCACCACACATGTACAAACAACCTTTCCACAAACACATCCTCCCACCTCACAGCACATGCATGAAAGCTTTGCCCACATACTATGAACACACATGTGCACACATATCCTGCCATTGCATGTCATTGCACAGTCCTCTCTGTCCCTGCTGTTACCCGTAAGCTGCACACCTTCACCTGGCATGCGCCAACCAGGACTTGGTAACTCCCTCAACAAAACTTGATTTTGATGGTCTTCATGAAGTACCTGCTGCCTACTGAATTCTGCACTATCTATTCAAAGAGGAGCAGAGGATGGTGGTCAGGTCACAGTTGAGCTGTCAAGGCCATGACCAAGGATAATCATGTCCATTAGGAAGCTGCAATGTGACCCCAAATTTACCTGGTTTCCTCTCCAGGAAGGGCTGTGATGTGAGACCAGAATGGCATCTAGTTAAGACCTTTCCTTCATTCTCCACACTGGGTTAGGAAGAGGTGAAATCTCTGACCAGCACCAGGCCTGAGCACAGGGTTAGCCCAGGGGAAGCGAAACTCATTGACTCTTGGCACAGGCAGCTTCCGGTTTCTAAGAATCTGGGACTTTGAAAGGCCGTACTGACATAACCGCTGCCTTCACACAGATTGCATTGTGGTGATTCTCAAGCGAGTCTCAGATTTCTCTTCCCGAGAGCTCAGGCTTTCAATGGAAAGGGGAAGCCAAGCGGCAGGCTGCTTCAGACACACGCTGGATTTGGCTGAACTAAAACATCTGAAAATCCACCCAAGCCACATCATGCCAAGACCTTGCAAAGACTTTCCAGAGACTTGAGCCTCTGCCACGCCCTTCCTCTGGTGGCTCAAGCTGTCTCGGGCTGAGTAGAGTATGCTAGGCTGGCATTTCTAAAGCTGTTCAAATCCCTTCCCTACGGCCCCATAACAAACATGATTATACTTGGACATGATCTTGACAGCCAGACTCAGGACTGAGGTGACGCCAGTGGAGAGCAGGGACTAACAAGGAGCACTGAAATCACGTTCTGTCAAGAGGAATTGATGTGAATGAACTGGATCAAGCTTAAATTTAGCTACTATTACCAGAGACTCTACTGTGAGTCAGCCACACGCTAGATCTTAGTATGTACGTGGTGGGGATGAATGTTGGGGGACAAGGTCACAGCCTCACTGAGCTTGCACCCTGAGAGGTGACAGGAATCTGTACTGTATCCAGGTGGCCAGAACCTCTGCACAGATGCCCACACTTGCTAGCATTTCCTTCCCCTCTCACTGATGGACTCTGAGCTTCCAACGGCTAAACCGGAAGGCAGGATGAGTACTCTGTCAGTGCAACATGGCTTCTGACACAACCCACCCCTGCCCCACTGGCTGTAATGCGACTCTTCAGCTTCCTGATCAAGAGGGGAGGGCTCTTCCTATCATGAGACGTGACTAGCTTGGTGACGTACTGGCCAGTGGGAAAGGGCAGAAATTACTCGACTTCTGAGCCTAGGCCTCTGCACATCTCGCACCTTCCTCTCACAGCTTCCTGCCCCTGCATGGTGAGCAAGGCTGAGCTTGCCTTCCAGACAACAAAGTCACATGGACGAAAGCCAGGCTGGCCAGACCTTCCCACCTGAGTCCATAGACACCAGAGAGAGAGACAGGCCAAGATCAGCAAGCCACGCCTGCACGCATGGACTCCACAGACCAAGGCTGAGCAATAATACAAACTGTTCTCAGCCAAAGATTATCAGATAGCATCATCATGGCAATAGTTACCAATATGCACCCCAAGCCAGACAACCTGCTGCAGAAAAACAACATCACCCTGGAAAGGCCCAGAGGAAGAGAATTCAGAACTAGGGACTCTCGTTTTGGACACTAAATAAGCCACATCTCCCAATGCAAACCTGAGTGAGTTCCAGGTGCACATACCGAGCTCCTCTCCTCCATGAAGGTAGTGTGTGTAGAAAGGGCTAAGAATCCTGGCCAAAATCAAAAGCCTTGGGTAGAGGGCAGGAGGTCTAGCTTTGTGTGGTAACATTCATGATGTGAGCCAGAGGAGAACAAGTTAAAATTGGCGATGTTTGGAAAGGCGTGAGTTTGGTTCAACAATGTGCCCAAAGCCACTCTGCTGAACAGGGAGGCGGGACCTAATCTCTGTGGCCTGTTTGGGAGGAAGACAGACCAGGCCTCTGGGTTCTCATACAGATGCTCACAAGAGCAAAAGCATTGCCTGGGGAGAGGACATGCTGATGAAATAGTTACTTAGATTCATATGAAGGTTATGTGAATATATTTAACGCTAGAAGGAAATCTCTTTACTATGTCAGAACCAATGGACTGGCCTAGGCTTCAACTTGTGATCATATTTACCTTTATCAGCAATGACTGAAGAAGATAAGGGGGCAGATGTTTCCACTGTTGTTGACTATGCCAATTTAATTAGTGCTCTACATCAAAAGTCACTGCCTTTTACTACTGAAAGGCATATTAGAATGGCTATGTATGCTACCAAATGAAGACTAGTCAACACTTCTCACATACACACATTATAAAACACAGATCAGCATCAGGCAGACCCAGGTCTGAGTCCCCGGTCTATTGTTTATTAACTGCAGAGAAGCGGCTAATGTGCTCAGCCCTGGCAGACTCGTCTGTTTAGCGGGGATAACATTGAGCGCAGGCCTCAGAGCCTGGCCATGAGGATTACATGTAACTCATGTGGCCAACAGCATCCACACTGTGCGCTCGGCTAGGATGGGGTGGCATAGTCCACTAGGGGAGACTTAGTCCCCAGAGAACATCTGGGAATATCTAAGGACACTTACAGCTTTTAAAACCAGGGCAGGTGGACCATTGGTGTATAGTGAGGAGAAACCAGAGATGTTGCTAAAAACACCAAGATGAACAGCACAAACCGTCCAAAGAATTGCCCAGCCCCAGTGTCCAGCTATGGTGGTTTGAATAGACTTGGCCCCATAGTCTCATATGTTTGAATGCTTGGCCCATAGGAAAGGGCACTTTTAGGAGGTGTGGCCTTGGAGTGGACGTGGCCTTGTTGGAGGAAATGTGTTACTGTTGGAGCAGACTTTGTGGTCTCCTATGTTCAGGCTCTGCCCAGTGTGGCATACAGTCTCCTGCTGCTGCCTTACGATCAGGATGTAGAGCTCTTACCCCCTTCTGCAGCACCGTTTGTCTGCTTGCCACCACGTTCACTGCCGTCATGATAATGGACTGAACCTCTGAAACTATAAGCCAGCCCCAATGAAACGTTGTCCTTTATAAAAGATGCCTTGGTTACAGTGCCTCTTCACCGCAATAAAACTAAGACATCGGGGTATAAGACATTTTTATACAGGGTATAAAGAAATACAGGGTATAAAGAAATCCAGTCCTTGGAGCAAGCAAAAAGGAATGGAGACAGCTGGATAGCTCCCTGGAAATGTGGGGCTTGGGAGTCCTGCTTCCTTCCTGGGCGGCTCAAGGAGGACTAACTGGGAATGTGCCCAGGCCAGCAAGTCCGGGCTGACGTTAGGCGGGATGATTGAGCTCTGACAGGGAGGGACACATTTGAGTTTCTAACACGCAGGGTCTTGTGTCTCCAAAAGCTGAGTGAGGCTTTGCACAGAACTCAGAGCACACTGGGCGCAAAGTCCATGCCTAGGATGCCCTTGCTGCTGAATGCCCAATGTTCAGAGAGTCCCCCGGCACCCTCCACCAGGACATGGTTTTAAAAGAATGCTCCTGCCCTTGGCAGTTGCAGAAACACTGTGGGGACCATTACTGAGATCCACAGATGCTCTTGTGCAGTGATGGGACCTGTAAGGGATCTGAATTTCACGATTGTTGGGACTGGGGATGGGGTGCGGATGGGGTGCTAGATTGGTACAAGCATGCTTCCAGCCAGTTAAAACTGCTCTGTCTGATCAGTCTGGGCAGAACATTCTGTGTCACTCGCCAAGAGGTGAGAGGGAAGTGAAGCTGGCATCAGGCCCGCCCACGGAGCGTCAAGGATGGAGAGTCATGGTCCACCACAGGGAATGTCTCCAAGGACCACCCAGGCGTCAGCCTACGTTTGAGGGAGGGAGAGAGACAAGGCAGGACTGAACCAGCATGGGTGACTTTCCAGGACAGCTGGCAGAAGAGATGGAGGATGATGGTCCTGCTTAGGCAGGAGACAGACATGACTAGCCAGGGCTACAGACTCCAGAGGAGGGCTGTGTCTGCTCATGTCCCAGAAACATCATGCTGCCACAATCACATGAGAGAATATACCACCACTTCAGGACCCGTTTGTACCCTGTTTAAGGTCTCCCCTGTACAGGGGACGGGGCTGTTTGTCTCACCATCTCTAGTCACTTGTAGCCAAGGGAAAAGAATATTCTGGAGGCAGGAAGTTAATGGCAGCCTAGTATCCAACAAGACACGTGCTCCCTAGGGGCAGTGGGAGGTTAGTGGGGGAGGTGGATCACCTAATTCAGATCCTATCCGCTTCCTATGCTGTTGAAGACAACCCAGTGAGGGCCTCCATTAGAGCCTCCTGCGTCCCTGCCAGACAGTAGGCATCTTATCTTGTTAGGCATACATGATGGTCAGTGTAAACTGTCAACTTGACAGGGTCTAGAATCAATCTGGGAGATGGGCCTCAGGGCATTCCTAGGAGGGTTAAGCTTGGTTGAACTGATTAAGACCCACCTTAATTGTGGGGAGGACCATTTTTTTCTTAGTGGGAGATCCTGGACTACATAAAAATTGAGAAAGGGAGCTAGGAGCGCTGCATACTCATAGCCCTCCGCTGATTGCTGCAGGTGTTTCAGCTTCCGGTTACCTTGACTTTCCCACCCTGATAGAGTATGCTTTGAGCTGTGAGCTGAGACACTTTCTCCCTTAAGATGCTTTGGTCAGAATATTTTATCACAGAAATGGGAAAAGAAAGCAAGACAGTTGACAGGATCTAGAAGGGCTACAGAGCCACGGGGCTGCTGAGCAGCTGGGACGGGATTTGCATTCGGCCTTTCAGATTCCAGTCTGGCTTAGGAGGACCATAATGCTGCTCATGACTGCTAGTCCCTCCTCCTCTTACTGGCCATTTCCCACTGAGCCCTGCAGAGCAGCCAGAACACCGGGATACCATCCCAGGCAGATGGGTGAAACCTGAAGAACCCATCAAGGTCAAGAGGCATTTTAGAGTAGATGACACACAGCGTGAGGACAAGCTGGGGTCTTGCTAGATGGAGAGTAGGTATCATGTCCCAAACCGGAAATGAGGCTGTGAAAGAAAGAGAAGGGAGCCCCCAACGACATTTTTAAATCCCCAAGGGAAAAAAAGGATGCTATATGATCTTCCAATGTCTCCTTCTTCCACAAACTTCTATATGGCAACCTGCTTCTTAAAGAGAACCCCTAGTGGGTCAGATGGGGTCTGGTCCACTAACCGTCTCACCTGAGATCTTGGGGTGTCCATGGGCCCAGCAGAAGGGCAGGGAATACTCCCTACCCACACACAATGGGTAGTGGTCAGGAAATGTTAGTTCGACAGGCTCCCTTGCAGAAATCAGCATTCATAACTCAATGCCTTTTCGGAATGTCACTTTTATTTTATTTATTTCTAGTTTTCATTTAACCCAGGATGGACTCAAACTCAGAGTCATCCGCTTGCCCCAAGGGATGGGACTACAGGCATAAGCCACCATACCTGGGTGCCCTATTCAGCTGCTAAGTATTGACTCATAATGTACATTGACCTTACCTATGACAGATATGCTCATATAAGACACCCAGGAGAGCTGACATCACATCCCACACTTCAAAGGACTCTTTCTGCCACTAAGTGGTTGGGGGTTGAGCAGCTCTCTGTCCCCTCTGGGTCTCTACACCAAGGTAGAGCAAAGGTTCCAGGTTCCTGCACAGTGCCTTGTGCACAGGAGTAGTCAAGTGAAGAATGTCTCCATAATGTCCAGGCCCCTGCCACTGCATCTGCACAATGGTGTACCATCTTCCTGGTCATGAAAGCAGTGGTGCCCATCCCTTCCAAGGCCCAGGCTAAGAAAACTATCACACCCAGTCTGAGGTGAGGCCAGCCTTGACCTCAAGCCATGGTCTTCCCTGGTAAACTGACCCACCTTTCTATACATGCTCTCCCTGAAGCAACCTCTGCTGGGCCCGTGTCTACTGCTCAGCAAGACAGAGCTTCAAACCACAGGGAGACTTGGAGGGCTACCAGAGAGGCTATCATGGGATTCTCATATTCTCACACACAATAAAATATTATGTGACTCTGTCTTCTTCCACCAAATATGGCCAGCAAGGGACTGAGGGTCTTGTTGGAAGTTTATGGGATGGACAGGCAACAGAAGCCCCAAGCTGAATTCTATCAAATGCTCCACTGAGCATCCGGAAGTGGAAGAGTCGTCATGGTCTAGAGTAATGTAAGCACTTTTGGGGAAGATGGAGGCTCACCAGGAAGGCCAGGGAAGGCGACAGGAGGAGAGAGAGAAGGGGGGTGAGAACAAGCCTGAGGGCAGGAATAGAAGCTGTGTGTAGAATAGGGGGGGCTGCATGAATGAGGAAGTCAGCCTGGAAAGGGGAGATACTCACATGTTACAGCACAGGAAAGTGGCTGGTGACTATTAATCAGTCGGGTCAAACTTCTCTAACATCCACCAACCAAGGTAAGCCCCTCACACTGAGGAAAGGTCAGAGAACCCTCTGCTCAAGCTGGCCCTGCCTCAAAGGCTTACCCACAAAGGGGCCACCAGAGCTCAGGACTTCTAAGCATTCACAGCACGAGAGAGTGAGTCTCCTACATAGGAGAGCCCACACTGGGTGTGGAGCAACACCCTGACACCATCAGCCCCCTTAGAAAGAGAGCATTGTTGAGCCCAGCACCGTCCTCAGCCCTTAAGCCTGGTCTGGTTCTCAGGTCGGCTTCCAAGAGCTCATCACATTGAAAGAGCCTTGTATCAATTGCTCCTCGGACCTCTGTGGGGCACGGCCCCGAATTTTAGGTGAAGGGAAGTAAATACAAAGATGAAGGGTACCCAGTACAGAGACGGTAGAGAACCAGATCCAGGCCAGTCTAGAATTCAGAGCCACCACCATCACCCCACATTCCTTCATGTCTCCTCAGTCTCTGTTTACACACCAGAAGTGCTCATCAATGGGAGTTGATAGGCTTACTGTCCTAGCAGAGAGACAGAGACCAAGAGAGAGAGAGACAGAGACAGACAGACAGACACACAGACATAAACAGACCAAGAGAAAGAGAGAGGGAGAGGGAGAGAAGGGGGAGAGGGAGAGGGAAAAGGAGAGAAAGAGAGAGAGAGACAGAGACAGAGAGACAGAGAGACACAGAGAGAGACAGAGAGAGAGAGACAGAGAGAGAGAGAGAGAGAGAGAGAGAGAGAGAGAGAGAGAGAGAGAGGGAGGAACTACCCTGTATTCATCATTCAAAAAGGGTCAAGGCTCCCTTCTACAGGAAATTGGGACTCTGACTGATGTAAACATGAGTTCCACTGAAAGCAATGCATGCATGCACTTCTGAGAGATGTTGGCACCAGCACTATACCACCAGAGGGCACAGGGGGTTGCCTATCCCATCACTGTCCTTGGCTGTGAGGCCAGTGATGGCTGCTAGTCATTGACATTCCCTGAAAGACTGATATCATCCATCACGCCCTCTCTGTGTACCAGGGCCACCCTTGTAGAATCGTAGGGTCTGGAGGTGGATGGATGGGTAGGTGGATGGATGGGTAGATGGATGGATGGATGGATGGATGGATGGATGGATGGATGGATGGTAGGGAAGGCTTGGGGCACTGCTTCAGCCAGGAAAGATGGTCTACGTATTTAGACAGTGCTGTGAAAGGGAATCCAGCAGCATTCTGGGTTACAATTTGAGCCAGATTCAGCCCAAATCCTTCCCAGATTCAACCAGTGTAACCCAATCCACCAAAAAGCATCAGAAGAGTTGGTGCAGGCAGGGATGAGGGACATGGGAGAGGGGCAGAAAAATCAGTGGTCACCGGTTGGAAATAGTCATGTCATTTCTTAGAGATGACTGCTCTGGTTTGAATAAAATCTAAGGAAAATGCAAGAAAGGCCCTGCATAGGCCTTCACTGGCACAGCCAGGAAGCCCATGTTTGTAGGGGTGGACAGGGCAGGTGTAATGGCCTCCCACTACAGTCATCCTTGACAACAGCACACTTTGGATCGTGAGTGGGAGACTCCTTGTGAGCCTTTGGCTGGGAGTCTCCTTCTGAGCTCTACACGATGTTTCTTTGCCTACCAAACATGAGTGTTGAATTGACTAACTGGCATTTATTGTTTTCTATAACATATTGGTTATCTGTCCAGGAGGAACACATCTAAAGCATGGAGTTTAGCCCCTGTAGCAGGAGCACACTCATTTAGTGTTGAAAGCCTCCCTAAAAGCTCTCACTTGCTTATCCCTGGCTCCTTGGGCTGGGAATCAACATGGCAGACTTACTTGTTCCTATGGAGTCTTCATTACCTAACATTGAGTGTTGACACAGGAAATAGGCATGAGTCCTTTGTGTCAGTCCTGGGGTCACTAAGCCTGTGACTCCCCTTCCATATGGTTGTTGCCCATTTGTTGTGGACTTTGAGACAAGAGGCAACCCTGGATCCAAAGGAACTCTCCACAAACTGAAAGTCAGTAAATACAAAAATAATCCAATAAACCATTCCAGAGCTAGGAACACAGGCTTCACTTACAAGGGGGTCAGCATTCCTTGCCCTTTCCTTTTTATTCTGTGATTTAAAAGGTCTGATCTGACATGTTTGCTTTTTGTGACGCTGGCGATTGAACCCAGCTAAGCACATGTTCTACCACTGAGTGACCTCCCAGACTTTGGGTCTGGGTTTGTGGCCTGTTCGTGGGTGTTTCCACGCCAAACTCACCTCCCACACACAGTTACATCTCTCCAGTTCTTTCACGTCTATTCCTTACTCTAGGAAGGGCACTTTTCTTTGACTTATCCTAAAAGCACCTTCTCAAAGAATCTATTTTTCTGACTTGGATTTGGTAAGCCTAACCTGCAAGAGCCACCATAAAAATCCATCACACGCCAGATCCTGACTGAAGGCAACTTTATTTAGTGCCAATGCCACGTATTTCCTGAGTCTGTGAGCACAGGCAAAGCTGACTCGGGAGTGTATCTATTACCTTGTACCTGTCTTCTTGCTTGGCCAGAGGGTTCCAGCAGCAGATTCTATGCCTCTGAAGGGCCCAGGACCAAAGCCACAGGGACACAGTGAGTTTAAGAAATTTAATAGGTTCTTCCTGCCAGCTTTCCAAGTCCTTAATGCACCATCACATGAGCAGCAAGCCTCTAAACCAAACGGCTATTTTGAACAGAATGTCTTAAACTTATCCAGCCAGGGAACTTATCCTGTGAACCCCACCTTACTGAGTGGCTGCCTCCCTTCCCTTCTCAGCTCTAATTTGGAGGAGTCATGTGACTCTCCGCAAACCATCTCTCCTCTTGGGTTTCTACTCTTCCCATGTCAGATAACAGGGTAGAGGTCCAGATCAGAAATTGTCAAGAGGTTTAACTGCACCTCCTACACCACCTTGAATTTGGGGCGATCGCAGCCTATGATGTCCTGTCTATGCCCTGTCCCCAGAGCTCATTTCCATCTGGCTGCTGGATTCTCCCAAATTCTTCCACTGTCCTGAGGAAACGTTGCTCTTTATTTCAGTATGGTACCCAGCGAAGCTTGGGAATCAAGCTTGTATGGGAGCAATTCTCAAAGCTCAAGTCTGAATGTGACTCACTGGATGAACCAAGTGGATGGAGCCCAGTATCTTTTTTCACCTTTGCCTCAGTGGGAAATAGACATTTGAAGGCTACAGGACTTAAAGAAATTTGTCTCCTGAGACAGCCAGACCTGTCAGCATCCATTACCATGAAGCTTCCGGAAATCTGTTTCCCCTGACCTGTCTCCTCATCCAGGTCATCTCCCTCCAGCCACTGTGAGGATCAGACTAGACAAGATATGTTTGCAAAGGATCTGATGTGGTGCGATTCCCAAGCCACCTGGGTCCTTCATGTCATCTGTAGCGTACAGTCACTCTTCTACCCAAATCCAACCCACAGTGCTGAAGGGTTTTGAAATTGGAAGCTGGAGGGCTCCTGCCTCCATCCAGTTAGCTGTGGACAGAAGAAAGAATGTGGTGGTATGAAGGTGGCATAGAGTTTCAGGTTCAGGATCCCATAGCATACCTACATGGAGATAGCATGTTCCCCATAAGAACTCTCCTGAATACACAGCTCCTATAGGTGGGGAATGGCCCATTGTATTCACTACCATTGTCTACAATGGTAGACACAAAACATGTAATAATTATGTGTTGGGGGAATGGATAAGTATATGGATAAATGATGGACAGATGGATAAATGGATGGATGGATGGATGATGGATGGATGGATGGATGGATGGATGGATGACAGACAGACGGACAGATGGACATATGGATGGATGAGAGGTTAAGACATAATGCAAGGTCAGACATGGTGTCACATGCCTTTAATCCCAGCACATGGAAGCAGAGGGGCTATCTGTGGGTTCAAGACCAGCCAGGTCTATATAGCAAGTTCCAGGCTGGCCAGGGCTACACAGTCAAACCCTGTCTAAAAAAAACAAAAGGAACAAAAAACACCTAAGGTGGTCTAGAAGGAAAATTAGATTTAAGTTCTGTCCCCAGTGCTTATTGCTCTGAAGAGAAAATTGTCATCAATCTCTCTCACCCTGTTTCTTATGAAAATAATGACCACTAAAACTGCCCCCAGCTCCATCATAGATAGACAGCATCTCAAGTAGAATGGGCATGTATACAATAGTACTTGGTAAAATATCAGACTATGTAGGTCAGAGGCAAGGTGATGGAACTGTTCTGGTAAGAGCAGCCGGGGTATCAGAGTTTATAGTGTGTGGACAGAGAAGGCTCTGTCCAACACAGAACCAGAAGGAAGAGCTGCAGAAGGCTGGGTCCCCAGCCACATTCCTGTCACTCTCAAGAACATCCTGTCTAAATGGACATTTGCTGTGGAAGCCTCATGGGGCCTCACGGGGCTGTGAGTCGACCCCAGTACCCCATTTTAACAAACTAACTAAGGAAGAGACTCAGATGCCCTGGAAGCAACATTTTCCTATAGACAAAGGACTCATGAAACTAGTGCCCTGGGAATGGCAGCTGCCACCCTGAGGCGGTGAAGCCCTACCATCTCATTTTCTGGAAATAATATTGCAGTCTTCTTGGCATGGATTAATAAAAGCAACCCCTCCCGCCTTAGACACCTCACCAGGCTCCACTGAAACACTTATCACTTACAGAGGGAAAACATCGCTTTTCCAGGAAGAAGGCAAACACTGATTTATTAATTAATTACCTCCAGGGGGGTCCTGCCGAGCTGCAGGTGGAGAGCAAGAGGGGGGCTGGGAAGGCACAGAGAAGCAGTGGGAGGGGGCGGGGCGCTTGGCTCGCACTCCAGGGGTGAGAACTGACACTTCCAGATCAGGCCTGTGGCCTGTGGTGAGATTTTTCTCTATATGCTTTTAAAGAGCAAGCCTTGTTCCTGCTGCTCCCCATCAGCAGGAAGGAGCAGAAGTGGGGAGCCCTGGAGGTGTTGGGAGACTGCTTGTGTCTACAAAAGTCAGCAGAGTCACCATGGAAAGTTCCAGGCTTAAAACTGATGTGCTCGGTTAGACGTCATCTTCCTCTTCAGTGCCCCTGTGTGCACATATAACCACACCCACCCACACATATACATACATATAAACATACACATATACAGACAGGCAGACGTGCATATACATACAGACACATACACATACACACATGCATGCACACACATACATGCAGAATCTTCCTGGTGCCCAGAGCCCTCCAGGCAAGACAAGGAACGCATTGTCAGTATTTACAGCCACTTGTGATGATGAGCCTCTGCATCTGCTCCCCACGGGGACAGCCAAAGTGACTCACATTACTGTGCTCTTGGATCTGAGCCTAGAAAGCAACCTTACAATTCGGAGTAAGACTGGCCTTCCTCTGGCCCCTGACATCATGTAACCTCTTCCAGACAGCATCTTCCCCAGTCCTCAAGATAATATTGGCAGCAGCGGAGTGAACAGGACCCTTGAGGACACACACCAGTGTTGGTTGGGCCATCTTCCAATCGATATTAGAGAGGTTTGCCAACTGAAAATTTGAGGGGTCCCTGGAGACCACTTCAGAAACCTCTAGAGGAGGGGGGAAAGCCACCATTTATAGATGTTCTGCCTGCTCAGTGCACCAAGGTATCCAGCAAGGAGCCAATAGGAATGAAGTCTTGATTCATGGCCACCTCTATGAAAGAAAAGGGCTTTTGTTGTTGTTGTTGTTGTTGTTTTGTTTTGTTTTGTTTTGTTTTTGCAAGACAGGGTTTCTCTGTATAGCCCTGGCTGTCCTGGAACTCACTCTGTAGACCAGGCTGGCCTCAAACTTAGAAATCCACTTGCCTCTGCCTCCCAGAGTGCTGGGATTACAGATGTGTGTCACCACCACCCGGCAGGGCATTTCCTAATTTGTGCAAAGGTGTAGGGATGGACCAGAAACCACCAATGGAGAAGGGACGGATGAGAGCCTCTTCAATGTGCTCCTCTCCTGCTGCCTCAGAGTATCTAAGTAAGTGGGTTTGCTCACCGCAGGGGTCATGTTGTATCTGCACAGTTGAAACGGAAGTGGGTGGGTATGCATGGGAACCTTCCAAAGAAAAAGCAATGGCTTGGAAGAGCACAGAGAGCAGAAGCCAGTCAGTTCTGGGTGGGAATATTAGCAGGGAGAGTCTCTGTAACAAGAGGAATCACACAGACTCAGACACAAGCCCACACACAGCCAGCAGGTCTTCAGGAAGGCCGCGCATCTCTAAGCCACTCCCCCAGCCACCCACCTACCCACCCACCCCTTGCTGACTGAAAGCATCTTGACATGAAGATGGCCTTGTGTTCATCATGAGGTGACCTCGTTATTTTACTGACCAGAGTGGAACTCCAAAGAAGGAATTTGTAGAAAGGATCATGGATCCTTTCAAAGTCATGCTAGCAGTCTACCAGACCGCCCAAGGGCCAACCAACAACAGCGGTTCACTTACTTGCTACTGAGTTGAGCCTGGCTGTACAGTGAAGTGCCATCAGTGGAGAACGGATCTGGCTTCAGCCATTTGTGCCCAGTCACAGTGAAGAATAGATTCATCACCCTCTTGGGTATTAACCATTTCATACATAATTTCACAGTGGTCTTCTAACATTCTCTTCCCCAGTGCATAAGTATTTATATACATACTTTCAACCAAGAGAATTACTGAGCTGACTCCTTTATTTGCTAATTAATAAACTCTGACCCATTTGTAAGATAATTACAATTATATTTCTTTGCCTTCAGTTCTGGCTAGGCCTGACCTTCTGGCTTCAGTCCCTAAAACCCACAGCCTCTCCTGGCTGGCTGAAGTCTAAATCATCTCCTTTGCAGGCACCGTTCTTTGGCCCTGTACCCTGCATCCTTCAGGCCTGATCTTGGCCCAACTCTCCTAAAGGAAAGGAAGCACCAGGTGGGTTCTGGCTCTGACTATCACGGGTCTAGCTGACTGGTGTGCATGTGCGGTTCCAGGCACAGGGCTGGGTTATCCCAGGGTCACAGTCTCTTCCCCTGCTGTGTCTCTTTTTTTGTTTTGTTTTGTTTTGTTTTGTTTTGTTTTGTTTTGTTTTGTTTTGTTTTTTGGATTTGGTTTTTTGGAGACAGGGTTTCCTCTGTATAGCCCTGGCTGTCCTGGAACTCACTCTGTAGACCAGGCTGGCCTTGAACTCAGAAATCCGCCTGCTTTTGCCTCCCAGAGTGCTGGGATTACAGGCGTGCACCACCACTGCCCAGCTTGTGTCTCCTGTTAGCTAAGAAGGCAACCTCACCCACCCCTGCCCCAGCATGAAAACTCCGACACCTCAGTAACCTCCTGGGCCTATAACCTCCTGGGCCTGAGCCCTATGCTTTCTGGCTGCTGACCCGAACATAGCCTATTTACACAGGTCTCCCTTTCTCAGGAGGAGGGAGATGAGGGAGCTACAGACACCTGGGGGCCAAGCTGCCCAAGGGCCAGAACTTGCCATATTGAAACCCTGGTAGCCTGCCATTTAAAAGCTAAGTCCCCAAAGCCAGCCCCTCGGCAGGATGCCCAGACTGACAATCAGAGAAGATTCTATTCCAGTCACACAGGTGGCACTCATAGAGACGAGACCAAGGAGCATCTGCTCTTGAAGCCAAGCGGGAGGGGCTCTGCTAGTGCCTGGGCAGAACTGGGGCCATAGAGCGTCTCTGTACCTGCTCCAGGTGGCACCTGCAGGCCGTTGGAGAATTGTTCCTGCTGAAGGACCCTGAAGGGGGCCACACAGTGAGCACAGAGCGCCTGTGGGCTCCTGGTGGGCTGAGACAGACTGTGATCTTTTGGGATGGATGTGGCCTCTGTAATTGCAGAGACAGCGGGGGCAGGAGGGGGACAAGGTAAAGAAATAGAACATGGCCTTGGTCACTGCTCCCTGGATCTGAGATCGCTCTTGTAGCTTCGAGAAGACCCAAACTCCTCAGAGACCGTAGAAGGGTCAGAAAGTCAAGGGGGATTGGGGGGGAGGACCATGCGTGAGCCTCAAATCTCGTGTTCGCCTTTCCCTCTCACTCCTGGTGGGAAGAGAGAAATGCCACGTTAATTCTGTGTTCTTCACCCATTCCAGTGGGGCTGAGCAGCACTGTCCTTTTCGCAGGTGAGGTGAGACCCAGCAGAGGGCGCAGCCAAGGCTTTGCCACCATCCACTGCCTGTCTGAGGGTGGAAAGCATGAATTTCTGCCCGAGAAATTCTGTTCATCTGATTGGTTTTTCAGAGAGAATACAAGGCAACTTTTGCCCTCCAGTCCTTCCACCTCCACCGGGCAAGGTCTGGGGCTTCCAAGGCCAGGAGGAAAGGCCTGTGTGCGAAAGATGCTCCCTCCCATCTCTCTATTCTTGGCAGGTGCTATACAAACATCCAGCCCTGGACACATGGGCTGGATGCAAGGCTCCAGGATCTTAGATACTGGATGCTGGGGAAGTCAGAAGTCACCGTTTCCACTCACAGGGGACACTCCAGTGCCCAGCAATAGCATGATGCCTCCCTGAGAAAGTAAGTGGACAAGAATAGAACCCTAGACCCAGAGGAAGGACGCAGAGGCGAAGTGTTGCGGACAGTTCCCGATGCAGCTCACACACGATACATGTGTCATCATCTGCCCTCGCCGTTGCTGTTATTGGCCTCAGAGGAGATGGGCAGGAGTTTGGTTATTATATTCTCTTCTTAAGGAAACCTTAAGCAAGCTTCGCTGGGCCTCCTTCAGAACGAGGGATGCCCCTGCACACCGCCCATGTCGAGGGAAGACAAAGACTGTCAGTCAGTCTGGGCACTGTGCCCTCAAGCCCAGCCAGGGTGGGACAAACTGGCTGCAACAGAAGAGAAAGGTACGGCTACTGTGTACAGAGAACCTTCCAACCTCCGTCTCCTACTTTACATCAGAGGAAACTGAGGCAAGGAAAAGGCTACACAAGGAAAGCATAAGCTCGAGGTGTCTCCCTCTGTACTGGCTAGTTTCGTGTGTCAACTTGATACAGGCTGGAATTATCACAGAGAAAGGAGCTTCAGGCATTTTCTCAATTAGTGATCAAGTGGGGAGGGCCCCTTGTGGGTGGTGCCATCTCTGGGCTGGTGGTCTTGGGTTCTATAAGAAAGCAAGCTGAGCAAACCAGGGGAAGCAAGCCAGAAAGGAACATCTCTCCATGGCCTCTGCATCAGCTCCTGCTTCCTGACCTGCTTGAGTTCCAGTCCTGACTTCCTTTAGTGATGAACTGCAACATGGAAGATGAATAAACCCTTTCCTCCCCAACTTGCTTCTTGGTCATGATGTTTGTGCAGGAATAGAAACCCTGACTAAGACACCCTCTTTGTACTCTTAGTAAGCAGTCTCTAAAAACCCCAGAGAAGGAGGGTGACTTGTGCAACAGTTCAGCTCATTGAGGCTGGTGGTCTTGAAGGACTCGAAGGCAGAGAAGGCCCTACTGGTGGCTTACCTTCTAGGTCAGCGCAGTTCTACCTGAGATGGGGGAAGTACTAGAGGTCTCAGGACCAGCCCTGTGGGCCAAGACAGAAGCATGCAACATGGAGGGCTCCTGCAGAAGAGTTTAGTGACAGGAACATCCACAGGGTGGCCTCCACATGCCTCCCAAAGAGACCCTGAACAGACCCTTGGCTTCAGACTCTTCAAAGGCTAAGAATCCACAAGTCCCTGAAGATTAGGAGAGCTCACTAGCTCCTCGAGGGAGCAGCAAACCACCTCTGCTGAAGAGAGAGGGTCCCAGTCAGAGCCAAGGACAGGGCTGCTGGCCAAACCACAGTGGGACTTTGGAAGCTCGCTTCGCCTTTCCCGGATTGTCTCCTCCATCTGCTAAAGTGTAAGGAAGAACAGTAGATGTGGAGATGTGGGACTTCCTACAGACTGAAAGAATATGGTGTCAAGCTCAGAATGTCATCTTACAGAACTGACCTGTTGTTTGAAATTTCAAGCTGAGTGTAAGAAGGTCTGGGGCCACCAAACAATATCTAAGAGGGCTGTCCTTGACAGAGTCACTAGCTAGGACAATGGTGTCCCAGCAGTTCTCTTATGATGGGCAAGAAATCAAATAGCCTCACATGTGCTGGGGACCAGATCCAGCTGGCCTTCTGATGTCTCCCCATCTCTCTGCCTGAGTCCCAGACACTGTCATCACCTTGACCTACAGTTTGTTCCTCTGAACCACACAGGTTGGGTAGGCTAGGTGGTCCAACAGGAAAGACATTAAGTCTGGCCACAAGGTCCCCGAGTCCTTCTAGCTGGGATGGGAAATTACAGGAAGCAGGGCAAAGCCTTCTCTTCCTACAGTGTTGAGAGGGAGGAAGGGTGGAGAGCAGTGGTTTTCAACCTTCCTAATGCCGTGACCCCTTAGTACAGTTTTTCATAATGTCCTGACCCCCAACCATAAAATTATTCTCGTTGCTACTTCATAACTATAATTTTGCTGCTGCTGTGAATCATACTATAAATATCTGTGTTTTCCAAGGGTCTTTGGCGACTCCCATGAAATTGCCATTCAACCTCCAAAGAGGTCGTGGCCCACAGGCTGAGACCCGCTGGACTAGACACTGTTTTCCAGTCTTAGAAGTCTTAGTTAGCCCTCCACTGACCTGCTCTGTAAAAGTAGCTTTTATTGACCCAATGTCATTGTCCTCTCCAAGGCTCACTGTCTCCATCTGCTAACCTAGTCCTACAAGCTTCTAGTCTCAGGACAATCTAATTTTGGCCTAGAATGTTTTCAGCCTCTGAGACTCGATACAGAGTAAGCTTGCCCTTTCTTGTTCTTTCTGAACTCTGGTTGGCTGGTTCAACCCAGCTGTCTTAGCTCAGCCTGCTCTCCCAGCTGACTGATTCAGTCTGGCTTTTCTCTTGGCCTCTGGGTTGTTCTGCCTGGCCTCAAACTATCTCTAGCAATCTGTTCTAATCTTCTGACTCCTTCTCATTCTCTGGCTTGTTCTGTCTTCACCTGTGTCTAGCTTGTTTTCTTCAATCTGTCTCCGCACTACTCTCATGGTAAAACTGTCTCCTCCTCCCTCTCAACTCTACTGCACTGCTAGCCATGAACTCTGCTTCTCCTGAGCTGTAGTCTCCCTCCTGTACTGTCTGTCTCTCCCTGAAGTAGCTTCCCCTTTCCTCTCTCTTCTCCTGTAAGTTGGACATACCCTAGTCTGTCAAAATCTTTCTCTAATTCATCACTTTGTCTGCCACTCAGTTAGACATCACTTTCATACACAGTGCTTCCTTCTAGAAACTTTACCTTCATTGTCTGAGATTAAAGGTGCATGCTAAGAGTTTGTATTCGAGCCAGAGATATTAAAGGTGTGTGCTAAGGGCTGAGCCACACCCTAACTAGAAGTAGAATCAAATATCCTATAACACCTCCCTCCACCCAGCCGCCCAGTAATATACCTCACTTTTCTCATCTTTATTTTGCTTTGAACACCATGTCCACAAATTTGTTTCTGGATACAAACTGATGAATGGAGGGAGGGGAGTGTCAGGGGCATGACCGAAGTCTGTGAGGAGCTGGCAGAAGGGTTAGCTCAAATGTGAACCCAAGGCTATCTTTCATGGGAGTCATCTCAACCACAGCAACAACTCAGTTGTCAGCACAGCTACTTCACCCATAGCAACCCTCCTGCCACCAGATCCACCTCTGACGCTTAGTCAGGGCAAGCCCCGCCCACCAGGACCGGCAGCTGCACTACTGTCTAACTGTGTCTTCATTTATTGGCTTATACCACTTCCTCTGTCTGAAATGTTCTCAAACGTTGCTTAGTGCGTCCCATTTTATCCCACAAAGTTCCAAATGACAACTCTAGGAAAAGTCTACACCCCTGCCCTGGAGCAAAACTAGTCACTCCCTTCTCTGACCTCCCAGACCTTGTCTACAAATGTATCTTTTTGTCAGGCATCTCTGCGGTCACGTCTATGCAGGTCTGTTTCGGGCTTTGAACCCGTCCGCCCCCACTCTCACCTGGCCAACTCTACAGTCTATCACCTCTCTTTTTGCAAAGGTCTCTAGCTGGTCAAGACATACTGCAACTATGTTGCCACTGTCTTTTGTTCGTCCTACCTCAGCCGCCACCTCATAGAAATCACACATTTATAGTGTCCAGCACAATGCCTGAGGCATAATGTATTCCAAGAAGGGCCAAGCATTTTAATACTGTCTCCAATTTCTCCTCCTAGTTTATGAACCATTCTTTTCTGTCCCTTAAAGTCTACATATTGACAGTTCGAGGTTGGCTGGTTAGTGTGTTCAGTTGTTTGTTTTAGTTTTTTGAAAGAGGAGCTTGTCATGATTCCCTGCCTACATATCCACAGTGCTGGAGTGGGGGACTCTGGGCACCAGTGTGCCCAGCTTTGACATTGTAAGCTTAAGTATGACATATCTTCTACCTTCTTAAGCTCTGGCATGTTCTCCACTAGGAAAAAAAATCCATAGTCAGGCCATGTGTTGCCTTGGGGTTCAGACAAACAGAATCAGGCAGGCAGAATCTTCCTGCATCGCAGAGCAGTGATGGCTGCCTGCTCCCCCACCCCACCCACCCCGTAGCCTGGAGGCTCCCAAGGGGTGGGGCCGGTTTCGACTCTCACATGCTCTGCCTCTATGTGACCTCTAAGTGACCCTTATCTGGTGGTTGCTGAATGAACTTGAACTGAACAGGACTGAGGCCTCTAAAGACATTCTTATCCAAGTCGTAAAGGCATGACCTATCATCATCCCACAGATGGCTGGTCGAACAGGCCAGTGGATGCGTGGGCTCTATGGTCCCTGCGGGGTCCTCAAAAAACAAACAAACAAACAAACAAAAACAAGAAAACTGGAAACACATCCTGTTATGCCAGCAGCTAGTTTAGAGAGAACTGAATTGACAGGTAACCGCTTTGCCACTAGGCTGGTAAAAGTCAGGAACCAGCGGCACATGGGGAAGCCTGCTGGCCTCAGCCCCAGGTAGGAAATACTCTGGTAGCCAATGCTCTCTGTAGTTACCATTGGCCCTTGCCTTGTTCTAAACAGTGTGGGTTCACTAATCCCCAGACTATCCAGAGCGAAATGTTGTCATCCCATTTTGCAGATGAGCAAGTGGAAGCAAAGGAAGATGGAGTAAGTAGCCCAACATTACAGACTGTTGTCAAGGGCAAGGATTAGGCCTGTTCTGCTGTGCCCTGAGCACAGGACTAGAGCTGCCATCAACACGCAGCTGTTTGGGGTAAGCAGTCTATGGCTCAATAGATCTTCAGCCTTGTGTGCTACTCCTATCCTGTAATAGTCTTCCTATCTTGCCCTTCATGGGGTCTGAAATTCCATATGCAATCTGGATCTTCCCAGGAAACATCTGGATCCAAGAGTTGTCGGGTGAACACGGAACACCCAGCAGTGCAGTTGAAGCCGGTTGTGAAGCTCATGGCCACCAGACAGGCATTTCTGATGAGAGATGGTGGGAACCAGGGAGAGTGGCGTCAGGCAGCCTTGAAGGAACTGTAGGCTCCAAGGACAAGCAAGGCTTGAGGGAGCTCGGAGACTCTGAGGTACTGTGGGAGGGGTGGCAGAGCCAGATAAAGCCAGCCCTGACAAGATGCATATGAAAAAACCCCAACTCCTCAAAGCAATGAACCCTGAATCTCTCAGAACCTCTGTATGAGTTAAAATGGTCTGAGATCTGGCTGGGGCCTGAGACTGGGCAGGGACAAAGAGGGGAAATGCATGCTGGGAGAGCCAGAGGGGGGCGTGGCAATTGAGGATTCTACTCAGTGCCCACAGTTGGGCTTCATACCCTGAGGTCAACCAAATAGCCTGTCTCCCTTTCTCCAGGATGTGTGGATTATTAAATGCAGAAACCCAAGAGTCCCCGGCAGGAGTCTCCAGAGATGCCAAGGCTGTGGTATGGGGTTCTCACACACCACAGTTCAACAAAGATCCTCTGCTTTCATATGCCCTATTTTGGAACCTCCAAGCAAAAGAAAAGACCTCAAGCCATCCCAGGGGCATAAGGGGGGTGGAGGGGAGGGAAACACCTGCTGTGACACAGATGCACCTTGAAGGCATTATGTTGAAAGAAATAAGGCAGACACACATTAGACCCTTACACGGGTCTGCGTCTATGAGGGACCTGGAGTAGGTGAACTCATAGACAAAATGTGAAATAAAGTTTGCTGAGGGGGGATGGGCGATGAAAGCATAATAATAGGTAGTGCTCGGTTCTGGGGATGGATGGCAGGGAACGGATAACCCCCGTGAATGTATTTAATGCCGCTAATTGTGGCATTTAACATGACTCTAAAAGCCAAATATACATTCTAGATATTTTACCACAATAAAAGTATAATCATTTTAATGAACTAAAAGTCATCTGGCCAGTGCCCAAGTCTCTTAGTGACCCCTGCAAACTTTCTGTGGCTGGGACTCTTATTTGTGAGAAGGGCTGTCCTTGGTGGGGAGGGGAACACAGGAGACAGAGTAACAAGAATGGCCCTGGCCCAGCTTGCGCTCATACCCTGGGAAGAAAAGAACACCAGGAGTAATTAGAAACACGAGGGGCCTGAACTTACCATGGGAACTGCAGCACAGGGTGCCACAGTCCCTTTGTGGGAGCCTCATCCATCTGCTTCTGGGAAAGCAGGCAGCTGCCAGGAGGGCTCCGGGGGCACAGGCAGGGACTGGGAGCCCAGCAGGCCCCAGCTCTGCTCCCTCGGGTATGTAGTTACTCTGAGCTCGGCAAGCCTGCCTGTGGTGCAGATAATAGCTCCTGTTCCCTTGGAGATCACCCCGGAAGAGCCATGTAAAACCATACCTGCCCACCCTGGTGCGGTGCTAGCCTCGGATCCCAGGGGCATATCTGGGTGCTCAGCCCTCATACAGCTTTATGTCATGAGGGCTTGAGCGCACTGTGCTTTCTCTCTTGCCACGTCACTTTCAATGGGGTATCCATGGCCAGAGGCACCATAGGAAAGGACACTCACTCCCTGGTATACCAACTCTGCCAGCCCCTCTGTCCCTGGACATGAGGGCACTGGGACTCAGAAAGGCTAGAGAGAGCTCACTACACTCTGACCTCACTAGCCCGGGTCCCCAAGAGCCTCGCCTTCATGTGCCCGGAGAGCTGGCCACCTTTTGTGGGACTCTGGGCATGAGGTGTATAAATGGAACCTTGGCAAGCACTGCAGCCACACAAGGGCACAAGCCAAGAGCCGCACTGCCGAGCTCAAGGGCCTGAGGTTCTGGGAGGCCTTGAGGAGAACACAGACTTCCAGAGGTCTCATAACCAGGGCAAGAATCTCTTCTGCTCGTGTTAGTGTGTGTGGTGGGAAGGATGACAGAGTCCTGTGTCCTTTTGTCACTACTGATGTTTGCCCACTCCTTGCACATCCTAACACTCACATATATAAACACACATACATACAGCTCTCTCTGTGTCTGGGTCTGTCTGTCTGTCTGTCTGTCTGTCTGTCTCTCTCTCTCTCTCTCTATCTCTGTGTGTGTGTGTGTGTGTGTGTGTGTGTGTGTGTGTCTATCTGTCTCTTTATCTCACACATATACAAATGCATGCACACACACACTGTCAAGATTCTGAGCAGAGGGTCCCCTCCATTACTGCAGCTAGCTGTACTGGTGCCATTAGGAGGCCGTGGGAAGAGAAGGAGGAAGTGAGGGGTGAAGTGGTGACACTTCTCTTGCCTGTGTCCTGGTGCAGTCTTTATGCACCAGCATTGCAGCGTAAGGTCACAATAAGGGAAACAGGTTTGTGTCTTTACAGATGTCCAAGGCTGAATGGTATGCACAAAACAGCCTGGCTGGGGGCAAAGGTACCATTTCCACAGCTAAACAGGTGGCACTACTCCCTCTTAAGCCCAAATCCCAATAGGAAAGGCTGACTAGCCATGTCTGAGACCCATGAGGGGTTAGCATCCACGCCCCCACTTGTTACCATGGTAATGAGGACTTGGTTCTTGGTAATGGTAGCATGGTAGACTTGGTTCTACTAATACCGGACCTCTTTTCTGGGAATCTGGGAGAGAACCTAATAAGGTGTTCCCACATGGTGGTGACAAATGACAAGGGTGTCTTTCATGCCACATAGTACTGTTTTCAGGCTCCACTGTGTACGCTGTCCCTTTGGGCCCCCGCGTGGAGCTCTAGAGGTGTGGTGGCAGGTTCATCCAGCTGAGGAATGATGGAAGCCAGGCAGGAAGGAACAGAATGAATGCTTAAGGATGCAGTGAATGGGTTGCGGCTTTATACAGCTTAGCAGCCAGACGCTGGGTGGCTTCCATTGGTGCCCTCTGAGGAGACCCATGTGAAGGCCCAGGTGCCTCAGAGCAGGCACTGTTGAGGCATGTCACATCATGGCCACTGAAGCCACCCCAGCCACCAGCACTGCCTCAGGCAGGCAGCTTCTACTCAGCTTCTGAGTAGACAGCAGTCCCTTGGCCTGCCTTAAGAGCACAACACTTTCTTTAAGATGCTGTCCAATATGGCCGATCTAGGGCTCCGTACACAGTGTGCAAAAATGAGCCATGGTCAAATCCAGGTTTTTTGTGAGTCAGTTTAGAGCACACAGCTGTTGAACAAGTAGTTGAGTCAACAATGAACAAAGGGTGACCCATCCGCCTCTGGAATACATGTTCTGACCATCCGCCTCTGGAATACATGTTCCAACCCATCCGCCTCTGGAATACATGTTCTGACCATCCGCCTCTGGAATACATGTTCTGACCATCCGCCTCTGGAATACATGTTCTGACCATCCGCCTCTGGAATACATGTTCTGACCATCCGCCTCTGGAATACATGTTCTGACCATCCGCCTCTGGAATACATGTTCTGACCATCCGCCTCTGGAATACTTGTTCTGACCATCCGCCTCTGGAATACATGTTCTGACCATCCGCCTCTGGAATACATGTTCCAACCCATCCGCCTCTGGAATACATGTTCTGACCATCCGCCTCTGGAATACATGTTCTGACCATCCGCCTCTGGAATACATGTTCCAACCCATCCGCCTCTGGAATACATGTTCTGACCATCCGCCTCTGGAATACATGTTCCGACCCATCCACCTCTGAAATACATGTTCCGACCATCCGCCTCTGGAATACATGTTCCAACCCATCCGCCTCTGGAATACATGTTCTGACCATCCGCCTCTGGAATACATGTTCTGACCATCCGCCTCTGGAATACATGTTCTGACCCACCCGCCTCTGGAATACATGTTCTGACCACCCGCCTCTGGAATACATGTTCTGACCATCCGCCTCTGGAATACATGTTCCAACCCATCCGCCTCTGGAATACATGTTCTGACCATCCGCCTCTGGAATACATGTTCTGACCATCCGCCTCTGGAATACATGTTCTGACCATCCGCCTCTGAAATACATGTTCCAACCCATCCGCCTCTGGAATACATGTTCCAACCCATCCGCCTCTGGAATACATGTTCTGACCATCCGCCTCTGAAATACATGTTCCAACCCATCCACCTCTGAAATACATGTTCTGCAACCTTGCTAAAATGACCCCATACCAATCTGCCCCTCCCTGACTGTGACTCTGGCTCAGTGCTGGCTTTCTCATCTGTGCCCCTGGGAACAAACCCCACATAATGCCAGGGCACAGTTTTTGGGGACCCCAACCCAAGCTTTCGGCTCTCAGTTCCCACACGAGCAAACTAATGCTGCCTGGTCAATACCAGATACCAGATGGGGCCACATGCCCACGTCATCAGCCAAACCTACTGTGTCTTTTTATATGCACATCTAATTCCCTCAAATTTCTCCCTTACCCAGAAGGCATTGCAAAGTTTTATGTGTGTTATTGAGGATCCAGCCAGGGCTTGTGACATCACTCAGATTGTTTCATGGTCAAACCCCCACATAGACCACCCCACCCCAGCTGTGTTACCCTTCCCCTCACAGAACTCTGTGCCCAGTCCCTCCTCTGCAGCTGTCTCTCCCGTTGCCTAGGAACTGGCTAGGTCCCCTCCTGCCTTTGCTGGTCTCCCCTCCTCCCAAACGCCTCCCCTTCCCTGTCCCAAATTCCTACTAGTCCCCAGAGCCCGCCGTGACAATGCTCCATGAATATACCACAGTTCTCTAGGCTGACCGGCAATGTGCTTTGGCAGGGCCAGGGTCTGGAGAGGGTTTCTCCCACATCTGGAACGTCTAAGGTCTGAAACAGAGCAAGAGCTAGGGAGATTGTGGCTGGGGGCCAGTGTGAGCAGGACTGTTTTCTCTATGCCAAAGGTCAGGAGAAGCACTAAGGGAGTGGCCTTTTCCTGTCTCCCCTCACCTCCACCACCACCCCGGGCTCACAAGACAAAGGCTATGTGGAAAACCAGCCCAGGCCATGGCCTCTGAACACTGATCTCCCTCACACAAATTCTGCCTCCACTCCTTCCTTATTAGCCATTTTATCTTGGACAAGATAATGAGCCGTCCCTCAGTCTTCTCTGTACCGTTATGTCTCCCTACCTTCTCCATGGAGAACATTATAAAGACAGATGTGAAGCACACTGAGCGAGTCACGGCTGGTCATTATAGTCTGTCATGTTTTATTATTATTTATTATTTCTATTTTTTCAAAAGAGAAGGATGGACTCAGGCCGACAACACTGGAAAGAGATGTTTTTTTCGAAAGCAGGGATGACAAGGCTTTTCCCAGTTCCTTCCCCTTGAGGAAGGTCTTGCAATAGCAAGAAGCATCTCTATCCCCAAAGACACTGTCAAGCCATCCATCTCCCAATCCAGAATGTGAGTGTGCACTTGCCTGTGCGCGTGGACCACCAACAGCTGCTCCTGGGAGGTTTACTCTGCCTGTTTGCAGCAGATAAGGCCTGAGAGCAACAGAAAGGGAGCAGACGCAGGATCCCCAGCGTCCTGAGGAGATGAGGGGGGCATTCTGACTTTGCCCATTGGAAGCTGAAGTACTTGGGGAAAAGCTGAACCAGAGCCCAGTGAGGCCGGCTAGAAAACATCCCCCATCATCAAAATGCAGAGCGGTCACCAGGCCAACGGTCTGACTGGATTGTGCACTGGTTACTAGGGGAGGAGAATCCTGCTCTGCACACCTAAAGCATCACCTCAGCAGCCACCTTTGAGGCACCTGCCACCTCCCTTGACACTCACAACACGTGTTCAAACATTCCCAGAGGCCTCACAGCCTCACCCCATTTCACACACAACTCTCTCCTGCTGCTGTCCTTTAATTGGGCCTGCTATGAGCTCAGGTACATATGTACACACACATAGGAGCACACACATGTATACACGTATATACCAGGCTTCCACAAGCCCCTCTTCTCAGCCTAGCCTCCTACTTCCCCACTGAGTCTAATATAAGCAACCCCTAAGACAACCTAGCCCGCAGGGATGTCATCTGGTGTGACTCTCTAATGGCTCACAGTTTATCAGTGCTGGCTCTACATATAGGTTTTAAAACATCTATTCTGGCTTTCCACAGAACACTCACACAGTGAATGAAAAGTTTGGACTCTTTAGTCCCAGAAGACTTGGGTTTGGATCGCTGCATTTTGTTCCCATGCTGCTGTCCCAGCCATTACACGGACCTCACAGTCAGCTGTGGTACACACACCACTACCTGAATTCCTGAAACAGAACAAGGCTCATCCCCAGAGCTGTCCTTAGAAAGCAGGATGATACTGCCTTAGAATACAGTTCATGTGGCTTCTCCTGTACCGCCAATGGGAACATGGTCGAAACCCAGGACAGGTTTTGGTGAAGGTGATATGTGTACCCCTGGCTCATAAGGAATCGAAGGGAATCTCATAGGCATATTCATTCTTTAGTGTCTCACAACCAGTCCCTGACCTGAGAAGTTTGGGTTCCTATTCAGTGACCATAGGTATTTAGGGTGGGGGAAGGAAAGAAATAAGGCAGTGATATGGGGTGTGGTGGTTTCAATGAGAATGGTCCCTGTAGAGTCGTATGTTTGAATATTTGGTCCCTAGTTGGTAGAACTGCTTGGGGAGGATTAGGAGGCATGGTCTTGTTAGAGAAACTGTGTCAATGTGGATGGACTTTGATGTTTCAAAAGACTCATAACATTTCTAGTTTCTCTCTCAGCCTTATGGTTGTGGACCAAGATGTGAGCGCTCAGGCTGTTCCGTTGCTCTGCCATCATGGACTCTAACCCTCTGAAACCATGAGCAAAATTAAACACTTTCTTTTATAAGTTGTGTTGGCCATGATGTTTTATCAGAGCAATAGAAAAGTAACTAAGATATGGACAAAGAGTTCAATATTTTATCAAACACATTTTGATTTCTATTTAGGTCTCTGGAACCCAAGTCCATCTTACCCAAAAGATAAATATAGGTAGCATCTCTCTCTCTAAGAGTAAACCCACTTAGTGAATTCTAATAGACTTGGCACTGAGAGGATTTCTCTCATCAAATACACAAGCTCTTGAGAGTCAAAGAAGCAAACAAGGTGTAGAGCAGTGGTTCACCACCATCAGTATGCATTAGAATGTCCACATAGGTGCTCAAAGATTCTAATTTAGAGGCTCTGAGGACAGGCCCAGAAATCCACCTGTTTAACAAGTTCCACAAGCAGGAATGTTTCCTAGGAGGTGACATCTAGGGACAGAGTAGTCTCAGAGAATGGTTCTCAAACTTCTGGGTATCAAAATCATGTAGAGGGTGATTAAAGGTATAGACATCCCAGTAGGAATGAAGTGAAAGTATCTTTTCCCAAGAAGCCCCAGGAAGGGGTGACATTTGAGCTGGGTATAAACCAAAAGGAAAGAAAAGGGGGAAACGTTGAAAAGGAGCTATAGAAAAGAGAACATCAAGTTCATAGAAAGACAAAATTTTGCAAAAGTAACTGGCCTTGTGAGAGACTGGAAATGAAGAGGATGGCGATACCTAAGAAAAGAATATACACACCTGTCCCTATCCAAGACTATCTGAAGTCAATAATTTCTTGCTGAATAGAATAGAATGCTTGAGAACTAGCCTCTAACCTCATATCCAGGGGATGAGAATGGGTCTTCAATACAGTACAAAGCCACAAATTGCAGTAACCTAGACCAGTTTGGTTAAGTATGTTGCCAAGTGTGCTGCAAATACGGCTTTCTCCATATCAGAAGTTTTATGCAGTGTGAGCTTAAGGCCTATAAAAGGCCTTTAAAATGAAGAATCTGACCAGGAGTATACCAGGCAATGGGTCTAATGAAGCTATCTATCATTAAGTAACTGTCAGTCAAGGCTTTAACACCAATGAGCAGAACTAGGGCTTATTTCTTCTTTTCTAAGCAGAAGCCTACTGCCTTTCAAGCCTCTACTATGGATAAACCTTCTCCATTACCCATGCATGCAGTCCTGTAACTGGATCTCAGAGTCTTCTGAAAAAGACTCCAAATTGATGAGTCTTAAGGCAGACAGAATCATCGAGGGTCATCTGGTCTACCAAATACCTGAGAAGCCGATCTGGGAATCAGTAATAGAAGAAGCAGGATTGAGTTAGTTGAATGAGAAGCTAACCATCCTAAAAGGCCCTTGGCAAACTTGCCAAAGTCTGTAACTGTAAAAAAGACATACATGTCGCCAGCAGACAGGCAGCCTGGCAGGAGCCTTTCATCCACACAGCCTGTGTCTTCCTGTTGTTTGCTTTAGAAGATTCAGAATGTTTTGATTGGTCACTTATTTCCTGTTTCTTGGAAGTTAAGTATATGATGAATTTCCCTCTTGGTGTGAATCCCAGAAGTACAACTAGAGGACTGGGCTCTAAGCCAGAGTTAGGAAACCTCTTATTTCCAGCAGGACATGAAGGACCTTTTTCCAGCCTTGGATCTTCCTGCTAGGTGATGGCTATGTTTTCAGCTGCTTCCTCCACCCCAGTGCTGGATTCAGAGTAGGCACCCTGGCCATGTGTACTGAGTACATGGTGACTGAGTGTGTGAACAGATGAATAGGAGAATGGAGTGAACAAGCTATGGGGCACTCTGAACATAGGAGTGGGGTTGACCTTGATCCGAAGTACTTTTAATGCAGAATGAATGGAGTTCAACTTGGTGTGAAATACCCTGAACACTGAGTGAGAGGGGTTAAACCGTGTGGGGATACTGAGCTTCCCTGACACAAGCTGCCCAAGGTTCACGGGCCAAGGCTTACATACTCTATGTCTACAAATGGCAGCATTCAGGGGCTTTTCTTTGTTCAAGAAGGGCCTGGCTGAGCCACTATGTATTTGAGAGTCAAGGGTTCCTAGTAAAACTAAACCCTGGGCCACAAGCATAACATCTAGACTGGAACCCCAGGGTTTGGGGTTCAAAGCTCCTGTGACCTGCCAGGCCTCCACAGTACCCTGCATCCCACTCCTTTATGTTAGACCTCTTGAGAGAGGGGTTTCTTAGGAGCATCCAGCTAGCATGTAAACCCTGCCTGTTAAAACATTATGGGGAAAACCGGCCTTCCCAAGAATTCATCCCAAGGACCTGCTGAGCCTAGGCTATGGCATCTGGAGAGAAGCTTACTGCTTGCCCCCCAATCTGTTTCCCTATCTTGGACTTGCCCCCAAGCAAACCCAGGGCGTCCCTGTGGCACTCCGCTCATGAACAGAGCTGGGAGGTTTGCCTTTAGCAAACCAACCATAGTCAAATTTGAGCTCCATTTTGCTTGAAATCTGGAAATGCCTTTGAAATCCTTCAGGGACACAAATGTGCTATTATCTTCGATGCTGCTCTATTTCTAATTTCTTTAAGTGGGGAAACGGGGCATGAAGTAGATAATAGGATCATGGAAATTGGAACTAAAAGGGATCTTCAAGAGCGCATCGCCCAACCCCCTCCCCTGCCACTGCAGAACTCTAAGGATCAGGAAGGGACAGGGAGTGTCACCCAGGAGCACATGAACAGCAGCAGAGAGGGTGACTGGTCTCCAGGGTCTCTAGCTTGTACCTGAAGGAGATGAGCTGGGCTCTATAAAGAAGGCCTTTTCTACAGCTTGTGGGCCTGCTTCATCTCCCTCTACTGATCATGCGTGTTTAATGGCAATACTGAGAATAGCGTGGAGAGGGATGGAAAGGGCCGAAGTGGAGCAGGCATGGCAATGTTTGCAAAGGTCCCTAAGACACTGTGGAGACAACTAGCCCAGGGGAGGAAGAAGCATTGCCTGTCCACAGTGCCTGTCCTTAGAACCTTGTGCTGTGTGCCTATAACCCCCAGTCAAGTCTTAATATGCACATACAGAACACATACGCGTGTCTACACATACAAGAAGTTCTATGACATTTTAAACATAAGAACCTTAAAATATTTCTTGTCCTTTTTTAAAAAAGCAAGCATACAGGGACTAGATTGAAATTTCATTCCCCAGAGCACAACTAAGTGATATTTTAACATCTGGAGCTGGAGGGTGTGTCCAGTTCAGAGCATCCAGCTGTGCCAAGGGCACCTAGAAGCCGACAGCTGATCCAAGTTGACCAGAAGCAATGGGATGTGGGACATAGAAAAGCCCTCACAGTTCACATCAGGAAAAAGACACTTACACTCCAGCCAGTGACAAGAACGTGGGTAAATTTGGCCCTCTTCCCAACAGTGTTCCATCTATCTCGCTGCTCACTGAAAGGGCAAGTGCAGGCTTAATCTTACCTCCAGATACAAGAAACTACAGAAGCCCCCTCAGGAAGTGACAACAAAGACCATGCTGTGTAACTAAGGCTGTATTCCCCAAAAGCTCTGCAATTCAGGGTGTCCCCAGGAATGATCCAAGGCTGGACATGTAGGGACTTCATTTACACAGTGATCCCCATGGCTCCTCCTCGTCCTCCACAAAGATCCCTGTGGGCTCAAGGGAGTCAGAAAACGCAAACCTGTGGGGATGATGGTGAGGCAGGCCTGGGCTAGAGGACCCTTTCGCAGCAGCTGAATCTCTTTTTTCTAGTGACACTGACAACTTCCCTAGTAAGATAAAAGCCTTTCCAGGGGGCTGTCTTGTCTGTGGCTCCTCCCACGACAAAAGAGGAGGAGTGAGCTGGAGCACTGAGATTGCTATGGAACTGACTTTGAGGAAAAGACACAATTTACTTGGGTTTTAAGAATGTGTTTCTAAGTGAGAGGTTCCAGATTCCAACTGCACTTTCCTTAGGAACCCTAAGTTCCCGGGACAGCCTCAGACGTAAGAATACTGCTCTCTCTGAACTGTAGTTGAGCCCCCTGTAGAGACTGTCCTCTGTGTTCTTCCATGATGGGTATCCACAAACACATCAGTCCTGCTCATGTCCTAGCAACAGAGAACCTCCCAAAACCCTCAGTAAATAATTCAGCCGCATGGAGAAGAGGCTGCCCTTGAATGAGTCACATGAGTGGTACATCCTGGCTCGAGCCAAAAAGGAGTCAATGGACTCTTGATGCATCTCCAACTAGTCTGGACCTTGGGCAGTTTTTGTCACCTGAAGTACTTAACCACTGACAGTGGCTTTGGGTTTCCCCAACACATTTTCCCCCTCCTTCCATCATTATAGGCACGTAAATATCGAAAGATGCATTCCCAGCTTCCCTTGCAACTAACTGTGACTGAAACCTGCCTATTAGGATTGAAGGGGAAATGGTGCTTATACTTTCTAGGAAATGCCCCATTCCTGAAAATATTACTAAAGAATTTACAAATCTAACAACAGCGGCAGCCTTTGTGGCTGCGATGATCACGGGGAACTTTGGGAGTAGCTGTCACAAAGAGCGGAGCTGACCACAGAAGTAGAGGAACACTGGGTATCTGAGCATGTGGACTATCACACCAGTCCCAGCTTGCTCCTTACAAATGTTTTCCTACATAGATATGTAAAATAAACTAAATTTTCGACCAAATAGAATTATTAGGTGCTAATTCTTCTGGGTGGAATAGCTCTAGACTGTTATCGGTTCTCACTCTGTCCTGATGCCCAGCTACTCTCATTTCTAACCATGGGCAAAGAGACCAGGAGCTCCACCCAGGTAGTACAGCCTCTGCTGAGAAGCATTCTCCTCCTATTAATGTCACTTCATCCCCAGAGTCCTCTTAGGCGCCATGTTCCCAGGAAGATTGCCTAACATGCTCCTCCTTTCTGTCCCCCCAGAGCCACCCATACGTCCCCTTTGTAGAGTTCAATCACATTATAAACTCCTTACCTAAGACTCACCTTTTCCCAGCAGGCTGACCATAACCCACGTGAGCATGTAGTCTCCGAACCTAGGTATCACGCTGGAATCGTTGGGCCAACACTCAGATGGTAGCACAAAACTGCACTACACAATGCCAGTTTCTCATAGCTGTTGGCTCTTTCTCATGTAAGCCTTGATCTTCCTACCTCCATTTCACAGAGGCTAACAGAAACCCAGGAAGGGATAGGACTCACCCAGGATCAGTGCTGGGACTGGAGCCCGCAGTGGGCTAGATGCAGGATAGTGACTGGAACTGTGCAGGGGCAATAATACAAGTAGTGTGACTGAGGGAGTCTTTCAATTTGTGGTCCTTAAGCCAAAAGCAGGGTTCTGTGAGCATGCTCAGAGCAAGGGCCATCAGTGTCGTGATGAAAGCTGTCTCATTCACCCATGTTTCTCCACAGACACACGAAAAAGAGGAAATTGGAGAGAAGTGGGTTGATACAAGAACAAGAAAAGGAAGGGATAGTTCTGGGTACTTGGAGAATATCAAGGGCTAGAGGCTCTGGGCTTGGGTAAAACTTCTCAGCTCATCCAACAGTCCGGGTTAGAGTCACTTGTATTTCTCTTTAGACCTCATATTTAGAGTTCAGGCACTGGAAATGTCACAGAAGCAAATGCATGTGCATACATGCATGTATGCACATGCACACACACGCATGTACACACACACACACACACACACACACACACACACACGATGCATCCTGCAAATGGGTGGCCTGCAGGATGAGCTGCAGCTTCCTAAGTTCTGTGCCTTCGTTGTCCTTGCCTTACAGTTCTGAAGGCAGCTCTGAGGAGGTGAGGAGCCTGCTCCTGTGGTGTGTGAACTTGAGCAGCCTTAACTCTACTGGTCATTTGTTTGGGTTTGCTTTGCTCGCCATCCTCTCTGTCACTGAGCTATCCAAAACGATGGAGGTTCCCCTTCCTGGAGCCCCTGGAGCCCAGGCCCCCTCTGTTGAGTCTTCAGTGTCCTCAGACACTGCCTCACACCCATGTCTGCACAGTTTATCCTTGTTGTGGGTTGGGCTGTATTGCCCCAAAAAATGGTGCGTTGAAGTCCTACTCCAAAGCTTGTGAATGGGAACTTCTTTGGAAATTAAACCTTCACACATGGAATCAGCTAAGGTGATATCATAATAATGAGTGTATTATACAACCAGTAGAGGCACTGAGAAAATGCATGTGATCACACAGGGAGACACTGGAGTGGGAAAGCACACGCAATTGACATAGGTAGACACTGGGGCCTTGTGTGCACAAGAGACCCAAGGACTGTGAACATCAACAGATTGAGGGCCACTGAAGGAGTCTCTCTTGACTTAAAAAGCAGTAGGACCTGCTGGTTCTTTGAGCCCATGATCCTCCAGGGCTAGGAGAGAATCTCTGTTGTCTTAAGACAGTTTGTGGCACCTTGCTATAATTGCCACAACAAACAAGCAAACACACAAACAAACCAGAACAGTCTTTAAGTCTTTATCATGGATAATGGATGTCTTCCTTCCCAAGTGACACCCCACAAGCATCAGGAGAGTTATGCTCCCCACATGCCCCAGGCTTCAAGCCCAGTGCCCTTGAGTAAGAGCAAATGAAAGACTAGAGGTTTAACAGAGGATCCTGAGCCTTCTGAAGTTCTTGCACAATCATAAGGAATTCTGGGAAGGTCAGAAATTTTCGTCCTCACTGCCACCTCCTCCAGCATAGCCTCCAAAATTAGGTCGTCCTTACCACAACATAAGCATGTCTCTGTGGATCATGTGCTCACTGTCACTTCCATGAGACTAAGCTCAGCTAAACTTCGTGCCATGCCTCATGCCGGGCTGGGTATTTGTTAAAGGATGCTGGGAAAGGGGATGGGAGGGTAAGGGGATGAGAGGGGATGGGAGCTAGCAAAAGGCCACTCTGCAATGGGACCCTAGCACAGCAGCTGGGGCTTGTTCCCTAAGGCTCTCCTCTGCTTGGGAGGATACTTCTGCACCCTCTGGAGTCCCAGTTTTACCTCGCTGTGAGGCCTATCACCTGCGCTGTGATTAGAAGTGACCAAAGTCTAGACCCGAGGCAGGAAGTTATAGGAAAGAGGCCACATAGTAAGAAAACCCTAAGAACGTAGAGAAGGGCCTGAGGAAAAAGGAGCTCAAAGAGAGGATGTAGACGCCTAGAACACTCTTAGCCATCCATAGCTGGCGTCTTAGACTGACTCATAGAGGCTTCATGAGGTCCAACTGTGTGTGTGTATGTGTGTGTGTGTGTGTGTGTGTATGCATGTGCACATGTGCGTGTACACTCATGATTGGTGAGCACAGCAATCCTTCATATTGTCTCTTGAGGATTCAGTCCCACGATTCCCCTCAGATTCCCACTTCCAATGATGTTCAAATCCCTGTATCGAGTGGCATAGTATCTGCATATAATCCAGACACACCCTCACAAGTATTATGCATCCCCTTTATTGATTATTATATCAATAAATACAAATTTGCTGTGTAAGCAGTTGTTAAATTGTATTGTTTGGAGACTAGTGACAAGAAATAAAAGTCTGTTTGTATTCAGTAGGGAAACCACATATTTCCTGATTCTTTTCTGTCAACACAATGAACGTTTGAATTCTTGGACCTGGAATCACTTGCTATGGAAAGCTAATATACAGCCCTCCGGAAGTGTCCAGTCCAGTCCCATCATGTCACACTCTGATAGGACCCAAGGAACTCTACGGACACTGTTGATGCCATAGGGCTCCCTCATGCACTGCCTGAAACTTGAGGGCCCTGGTGAACACAGCATCAAGGTATAAGGCCAGACCTGCATATCAAAGAAGGCAAGTACCTCTCTCCACCTGCTCACCAGTGGCACATCCCCAGTGGCACATGTGACCTCTGACACACTACTGACCTGCCTGCTATCTTCTCCAGTAGAGAGCAAACTCCCATACATCAGGACTGTTCACTGCTGCATCCCCAGCACTAGAGCGTGCTAGGAATGGGGCGGAGGCTGCAATCCATATTTGCAGAACATGTGAGTGAATAAATGAATGAATGAATAAATGAATGAATGAATGAATGAATGAGTGAATGAATGAATGAATGAATGAATAGGCATTCATAAGGCAACCTCTTTTTCAGCTTCTGCATAGTTCCTGGCAGAGTAAGGCCTTAGTAAACACTACAGTAATAAGTAAAAGTGATAAGAGATGACGACTTGGTCTGTGGGTAGCAGTGGTTAGGCTCATCCCGGCCCAGGGCTAAGGGCCATTGAAATGCTGCCTAGGAAAATCAGACTTGAGCCTGGCCCGGTAGATGTCACTCAACTCACAGCAGAGCTTCCCTATGTCTTTATCATGGCCTCTGTTAAACCACCATCATCTACGGTGCTCGTGCACCCTATGTGGCAAAGCCAATCTGGATATCTAGGTAGAGGTGTCGTGCGGGCACAGTGAGTCACGGGAGACTTTGATCGTGCGTGCAGAGCTGAGTTTGCCAAAGGTCTGGAATACCTTAGCACCTGAGGGGTAGAAATGGAGGAAGTGGCCAAGGAGCTAAGGGACAGCAGGGACCCAAGGGACACTCCAAAATACTTGGAGATCATAGTTACCAAGGGAACAAGAAAAGGAGGAGACAGCATCCTTTTAGGTCTTCTGTACTGGGGAAACTGGCCTCCTGACTTAATCTGGGTTTGGGAAGGGGGCTTGGCAGCCAGTTTATGGGGAGAAGGAAGGCTGAAGGGAATACTTTCCCTGGAATATTAGTTCTGGGGAACATATGTCTTTTCCAAGTCTTCTCAACAGCAAGTGTCTTCTGAGATCTTCCTCAGGGGGTATACAGGAAAAAATAAAGGTGTGCACCCCTGAGCCAGCAAGAACCTCCAGGCCGTGACAGATGAGAAACAGGCTGGCCCTCAAAGGGACCCCAGAACTTTACCTCCTGACCGTCTGGCCTTGGTGTTCACCCTCCAAGTGCTTTGAGTCAAATTACATATGTCACAAACATGATGAATGAGAACAACTACAGTTAAGAAGTAAACTCCACCCAAAAAAAAGAAAGAAAGAAGTAAACCCACTTCTTAAAAACCACTAACTTGGCCATGGTTGTTTGAGGATTATATAGATCCGTGGTCCCCGAAGCTTTGTGTGTGGATGAACCCATGAGAAAAGATGCAAAATGGCGGGACCCACGGACCCTCAGCTTCACCATTTCTTTTCAGACTACTGGAAGGCTTTCAGGAGGCAATTAAAGCAAGGCACACCATCACCAGAAAGCACAGTTCAGTTTCTAAGGTGTAGAACATGAAAGTGTGTATTCTTTAGAATTGTATGCACATGGCAGCTAACGGGAGTAGAATGTTCTCTGAAAGCCCCAAAGAGGACCAGGTAAGAGACCCAGGAAGTAATCTAACTGATGTCAATCATGTCTCTCACAAGTGTTTTTCTCATAGGTCCTATAAAGATAGAAGAGCACACTACCGCCCTGTCAATAGCACCCTTGGTTTGAGCAATCACATGTGACTTGCTGGCCCCCCTGCTTGTTATACGCTATGTGTTTGGCTTTGAAGTGCCCCCCCCCCCCCGCCAGCCCACAGAGACCACGTGTTACAGGCCCTATTCCTAGATAGTTGCTAGGTGGTTCTTAGATGGTGAGAGTGTTAACTTCAGTGAGTTAATGCATTCATGAGTTTATTCCTAAATGGGCTATTGGAAGGTGGGACCTGGTTGGGAGAATGTCTGTGAGGGTTGTTCTGCAGAGACCCCTTCCTGATTCTCCCTCTGCCTCTGAGAGGAGCCATACCTCCCCCGCCAGGATGTCTCCCCTCATTGTAGTCCTGAAACAACACAGCCAGCCCAGCAGGAAATGAAACTGAGCCACTATAAATCTTCCCTCCTTTAGGCTGTTTCTCAGCTGTTTGTCTCAGTGAGAAAAGCTAACTCAGAGTGAGGGACCTAAACTTCCTTACCTGGAATGGTGAATTGTCCTGGAGAGTTTGCTGGTCACACCAGTTCCTCCACCATTCAGCATTGACCAGTGAGCTTTGGAGCTGGCCTCCCAATCCCTGACTCTGAAAATCTCACCACCACCACCACCACCACATCCTCCCCTCCAGAGGCTTCCCTCCTCCTCCATTGAAAGTACCTTTGGTGATGAACACTTCCCTCTGTGACAAGAACATGGGAGGAAACAGAATAGAATAAAACTATAGTTGTGGGCAGAAGGAAAGGGGGAATGTGGGAGTCAGGGTGCCTGAGATTCTTGCTCTTCTGGTTCACGACAGAACACAGAGACTGAGACATGAAGATCTGGGTCTCTGCTGACTGACCCTCACCAAGTCTTTTCCTTTACAGAGTGTAAGTGTGTCCCTTCCAGTCTACAAGCCCTGAGAACTATGTTCTAGTGGACTGGAAGACAGAGTGACCTGGGACCCAACCAGCATCCCAAGAGGAAACCCAGCTCCCTCCAGAGGCCCTGCTATTCCAGCCCCCAGCCCAGGTGTCTGAACTCTCACATGGACATCTGGTATCTACTTTTCTCTTCTAGAGAGCAACCTCATGCCCTCAAAAAAAAAAAAAAGTGACAACCTGGGCAGGTAAAGGGTGTGGACACAACCCTAAGAAGCGGGAGTACTGGTCGACTACCTGTAAGCAGTGGTGTCCTGGGCCTGTCATTCTTGTTCTCTGACTCTCAAAGCACTCCCCCTCTCTTCCATCTACACACACAGGGAGTGCAATTACAATGGCAGAGAGACCAGAGACAACCAACAGGCTCACAGTGAGTCCCTAAAACTAGCTGAAAACAAAGTGGATGGCATTTGAGTCTCTCAGCAGTTGACATGACAGGTCTCATGCCTTCACTCTTGCTGAAGAGCCTGATCCAGAGTCCAGACATTGTGCCAAGCACTTCCTATAGACTTTCAAGAAATGTCTGCAGCATTCCAGGGGAAATCTCACAATTCCATTCATTCCATTCCTCAGATGAGAAAACTTAGGCATTGGAGGTAGCTTGGATGACAGTTGTAGTAGTTTAGATGAGAATGGACAATAGACATGTAGATTGGAACTGTTCAGGAAGGATTAGGAGGTCTGTTCATGTTGGAGTGTGTTACTGTGGGGTGGGCTTGGAGGTCTCAAAAGCCCACACCATTCCCAGTTACCTCCCATCTCCCTGCTCTCGTGTTCTCTCTCTCTCTCTCCTCCCTCCCTCCTTCCCCTCCCCCCCACCGTGTCTTTCTGTGGATCAACTACTGCTTCAAGGCCATGCCTGTCTGTACCTATGCTCCCTTTCATCATCACGGACTCTAGCCCTCTAGAACCACGAGCCCCACGGTCTATTTATGCCAATCCTGGACTGCGCATGTCAAGTCCACCATCTTATATTTTGCTCAGCTCTCCAGTCACCTCTGTAGACCAAGCCTTACTGGAAGCAGACATGTAGGAGCCTGTATTCCTCTGAGAAAGATCTACAGCTCAAAGCGAGGGTCATGACCGGAGAAATGGAGAAATTTTCCATTTAATTTTAGCAAGCTTCCATGTGATTCTTACAGCATGTAGGTTCAGGAAAGTGAAATTTCCAAGACAGATGACCCCATCCCAAGGGTTTCTCTCCCAGCATAGACAGCTACATATCCCTGCTGTCCCACTCTATCTGAAGAGCAGTCTACCTGCCAGGACTTCTTGGCACATGAGTGCCGAGGCTTGCCTAACAGGAGCTCCCGGCCTCTGGTCTCAGCGGTGCCAGTGTCTGCCATGATTTATGGCCAAGACTCCCACACATACTCTGAGGCAGAGAGATCTGGAGGACTGTTCACAAATTAAACCCAGCCCTCCTCTTCTCCCAGGTAATGGGTCTATCTGATGATGGAAGAGCTTATAAACAGCTATCGTCAAATTAATCTTCGTGTTGGAGAAATCATAGCGATCATAAAGAAGACTGAGTGTATCTGGCTCGCCAGCTTGTTAGGATACTTCATAAAGCAAGGCAGCAGCATTAATATCATCTCATCTCTTCTACTCCACAGCTCTAGGGTGGTAGAGGTGAGTGGTTACCTCAGCAGGGCTCAGGACCAATGCCTGGGGCAATCTTCCCACCTCCACAGACTGCTGCCCACACCTGAGGTTCAGACCTTAGGACTGGGCCTGCTAGACTCTTCAACTCTTCCTGATGCTCCTCATATGGTCTCTATACTCAGTGTCCCCTCTCTGCCACTTTCTGCAGACACAGAGCACACCCTGTCCCAGCTCAAGATCCTCCTGGATACCTTCCCCGGCCCCTCATCATTACTCAGAGGCCCTGTGATGTGACAGAGAGCACATCAGTAAGCAGGGGCATCCTCCGTAGCACCCACCACTACCTCTCTGCCTGTGCCTCACAAGGATTCTTGGAAACAGCAGAGCCCTAAGGTCAGTGATAAGTAGGTGTGCCGACCCAAGTTCTGTGGTTGGCCTGGGGAGGTTAGCATGGGTAGCATAGTTAGGCCTGGAGGTGTACCTGGCTGACGGCCTCTGCCTCTCTGTTGGAGTTGTTATCTCAAAAGTCTGCTATGGTAGTGTGAGGGCATCTAGGGGTACAGTGGACAGGAGAGAGAAAGGAAGGCAGAAAACCCAGAGACAAGAACTGGATTCCTCTGAATAGCGTGTCTGTGTGTGCTCATACATGCAAGTAGGAGGTGGTAATTGTGCATTGTCTAAATGAACAAAACTAGTGCTCTTACAAGAGCCTATCTCTCTTGCTCCTGTGAATTCACAGCAAAGGGACAGTTGTGAGGAAGCAGATCCTCTCCACACACCATATCAGTTGACACCTGGATCCTGGCCTTTCGAGGTTCCAGAGCAGTAAGACCTAAGCTTCTGTTTTGTTATTGTGGCTGGAGTGGGCTCAGATAGTTGCAAAGATGGCATCCCTAAGAGGAGGAATGAGGTACAGGAGATCTTGAGACAGGAAGTCACCAATTAGGGGAGCTGCCTCCAGCCAGCCTTGAGCTAAATTCCCAGGCTAGCACTTCCTCTCTCACCTTCCAGGCATCACGTGTAATGGGTGTTTCTAGAAGCCATACAATCTCATCCACATATGTGTGCACGCACAGAACTCAAATGTGTGCAGTTGGACAGCTTTGGGAAATGCTAGTGACGAAAAACTAAGGTCTCTTTTATGGAAGCCCACTGCAGAGCTCTGAACGAGGTGACCCAGGAAGCACCTCTTCAAGACCGAGGTGTATGCAGTTCTGCGGGATTGTGGGCACATGTCACTTGCCCACAGAAAAGCCTTTTAGCAGCAAAGGGTCCTGGCATCGGGTGGAAAGGATTGCCACCCATATCCCTGTGCCAAGTTCAATCTCACCTGCAGCTTCTAGAGAAGCTCTCTCCCCACCCCCCACGCCCCACTCTCCCATCACTGAGTATGCTAACCCAGTTACCAAGAGCACTATCCATCACTGCTTTCTGGGAGACCGTGGAACCCTAGTGTGTTTATCATGGTCTTCTAGGACAGCACCCAGCTCACGATGAGTCTGGGCTCGGAGTAGACTGTGGATGTTAGATTCCCGAGCAACAGGCAATACTGTTCAGCTGATGGTTTAGGGTCCGTAGTAAGGCCTGGTGGTGGCCCTGGTCACCCCACCCTCAACAGGTCTCCTTCCCTGCCACCTTGCCTTACCGGCAGCAGGATTCCACCAGCCTGTCCTCAGTGCACACCCTTTAACCCTTGCTCAGCCAAGAAGCTCCTCCCCAGCACGTCTCCATGTTAAGAGAGGACCAAGCACATACTTTTGGCCCATTCATTTCCCACAGAGCTCAGTTTCTTCAGGGGAGGTAAGGAACTGTGCCTGTGCCTGGCCGAGAGTGGACATTACACGGATATCCGTTGCTGTTCTTGTGTGGGTGTCATCATTGTGTCCCCAAGACCTGGCTTAGGATCGTGGATCGAAGGCAGAGTCTCAGTGTACCTCTGCTAGGTGAGATGAACAAAGCCACTGTCCCTTAATCTGAGCCCCCTGACAACCCTGTTGGGAGGTCGGTCACTGCGATTGTCCCCATTTCATAGGTGAGAATGCCGAGGACCAAAAGTTCTCCTTCTTACCATAGTCAAGGCAGCAAGCATCAGGGAGCCTTGGCACAGGGCAACTCCTAGCAGGAGAAGCCACGCGTGATGGTGAGGGCAGCCTGAGGGACGCCACAGCGGTTGCAGCAGGTGAAGAGGTACTTACTTCATCATGGTAGGGATAGAACGGAAGCCCTGTCAGAGAGGCCGGAAGCATTGGCCCGGAAGGGTTGACCACTTCAGAGGGAGACCTCGAACATCCCATGGAGGACAGAGAAGTCCCCCACGGGGTGCTCAGGCAGGTTCAGACCAGCAGAGGGAGAGGAGAGGAGGCAGAGCTCGGGTGGACACGTCCAGGCCAGTGGAAAGGGCGGGAGATAGAAAGCGGATGTCATGGACGGATAGCAATGGAGCAAGAGGACCCAGAAAAAGGAAAACTCAGACAAAAGTGACAGCCACGGGACTCTGACATTTAGCTCTTGGGTTGAATTTGGGCCCATGTGGGCAGGACAGGTGCCAGAACTGACCCGACAGCTGCAGAATCCCCCACAGAGGGTCCCCAGGGTTTCACTGGCCTCTCCCCATCCAGGATGAGGGTCCACACTGCTACCCAGAGTGACCACTGACTTCGCCCTGGTTGCGAAGCCTAACCGTGTATTCTCTGTTCCTTTCAGGAGTGCCTAGAGGTGCTGCTGGGAAGGCTGTGGCCAGAAGATGTCTGTGGCTCAGCCACCCACACTCAAAATGGAGACTCAGGACTGCTTGCAGAATTAAGCTACATGCGACACGCCTAACCGTCTCCTGTCCGCCCTGTCTTCCCAGGATCCCTTTGCACTCCCCACGCCCTTGGGATTGTTTCTCACCTGAACAAGCAGACAGGTGCTTGCAGAAGGAGAGGGAGCATCTGGGTGGGGTTCAGAAAGTGACCACCTCTTGTTAAGTACTCGCAGGAGTCGGTGTGCCTCTAACTCCATATGCATCATTGGCTTCTACCACCTTCTTGTGGCACTGGTATCAGATCAACTCTGTACCATCTTTTCAGAAGAGACTGAGGTCCTTGTTCAAGTGGGCTAGCTGGGAGGGGGGTATATAGTGAGCCTGAGGGAAACATCTAGGCTCTCTTTGCTATCAGTGTGTGTGTGTGTGTGTGTGTGTGTGTGTGTGTCCTCCTCTCTTCTTCTCTCTCCCTCCCCCTACTCCCCACCACACACACTACCACCACCCCATCCCTTCCTGAAGGACCTGCAGCAAATACAGCCCCAGCCCTACCTGGGAGCCGGCTCCTGGTAACTGGGGGAATTAAGGGAGTCTTCAAGAAGGGTTTGTTAATAGCAACCAGTGGTGGCTGCACGACACTGTGGAGTATATTTAATACCGCTGTGATATCTATTTTACCACAATAAGAAGAGTCTTGAGGGTATCTTGGCGCCCCAGGGATAGCTCCAGCTGAGTGTCCCCTCAGGAGGCCTTTCTCACACCCAACCATGGATTTGTCTTCAAGCCCTGACCTCCCTTTGTCCAGTTACATTCATGTTGTCTTCAAGACACACCTTCTGCAAAGCCACCCTTAACTGAACGGAGTCCCAACTCGAACTACTAAATAGCTTGGGTCTCCAGCACTGCGAAGAAGGCCTTGGGCCAAGCAAGCATTCCCCGTCAGACCCTGAAGTGCTGAGTTTAGGAAGGACATGAAGCAACTAGACTGGTTTTATCACAAAGTTCTAGATTTTTGTTTAAGTTGGTGTGAAGTCAGATCCCTTGTTTAATTTATCTAAAAATTACTTTTTTCTATAAATTCAGAACTGGAAACTGCAGTTTGCCCCTCCTTAAGTCCAGGTCCTTTTATTTGTCTCCCCAGACTCAAGAGTTCTGGGATCTTCCAAGCACATATCTAGTTTCCCTGAAGTCTAGAGCATACTTGAGGACAGATACCCACTTGCTGGAGGGTGGGAGATGGGAGGGGGAGGGACCCCCCCAACCCTCCCAACCCTCCCAACCCTCCCAAGCATGGGTGCAGATCTGGGGTGCCTCGGACTGGCAGATGCCCCTGCTGTGGAGAACCTGCAGGCATAGCAACAGAGCTGGCCTCTGTCACTTCCCTTGTCGTCTCACCCTGTCCTTTCTTTCTCCCCCCTCTCTCTGGGAAGGCACAAGGACCCTTCAGAAGAAATGCCACCCCAGGCTACTAGCCAGGTCACCCCATCTCTCTGCTCTCACTTGCAAGGCGTGGCCAAGCTGAGAGCCTCTCCCACACTCCGGATGGTTTGTCTTCTCACCCAAGTCACAGCTTCACCCTGGCATCGTGTCTTACTGCCAGGCCTCTAGGGCTTTGTGGCAGGGCACACCCTGCTCTGGGGCAACTGAGCATTCCTCAGTCCCTAGTGCCGGGAGCCTCGGTCCTCACCTGCCTCCTTCCACTTCCTCCTCTGCCTATGACGTGAGGCTGTGACTTGCTTCTCTGGCACCCAAGATTGGAAGCTCTAGTGAACACTGACAAGGCCAGAACTGAAGCCTTATCTGGTACCTCTGTGAGCACCCTCTGCAGAAGCTGGGTACATTTGGCGTTATGGGGTGATGACGGTAGTACAGGAAGCTGTGAGAAGAGGTGCCTGGGCCTGAGTCTTCCCAGCTCTTACTTTTTCTGTGGAAAGGGATCTACAGCTCTGGCCAGCAGGCCTCGGCCTCAGGCCTTGGCGGTAAAGAGGTTGGTAGTGGGAAGGCCTGTGGTTTTTCTCTCCAGGGAATGAGCCCTGCTAAGTGGGCTGAGGCTTTGTGGAAGAGCCTCTTTGGGCTGAGGAACAGCAGCCAGGAGTGGAATGGTCACATTAATCCATAGGTTCCCACAGAGCCTGGAGCAGAAGTTTTTGCTCTGAGATGAGGTTGGGCCAGAAAGACAGCAGCCCAGAGAGAGCCCTGAGCTCTCGGGATGGGCGCAAAAGGGATTCTGGCAGCTGAGGAGAAAAGCTGGAGCAACTTAAGCTGTCTGGAGAGACGGGGAGCAAGGCACCGCACCCCCAGCCCTACATTAGAGAGAGAGAAGGGACGCAGCAGCTGGGGGGGGGGGAGGGTTCTTCCATCATCGAAGCAGGTGTTAGCTGAGCCCTGCTCGCTCCAGGCTGAGGCTCCTGGCTCTCCACCTCATCTCTGACACTTGTTCTCCTGGGCTGAGGAGGCCAGCCCTAAGAGCTAGGAAACACATCGGCATACCCAAGCCACCATGGGGTGAGGTCACCATGGTGACCTTTTTGGATGAGGGGGCTACCCAGCCTGAGGCAACGCACCTCACTCATGTTTCAAGGAACACGAGTTGCCTCTGCCCCACGCTGTTCCTTCTGCCTGCAGGACACCGTGTAACTTGCCCTGCGACAGAAGGGCACTCATCCATCATACACCAAGGCTGCCTCCCAGAGAAAAGGCAAAAAAAAAAAAAAAAAAAAAAAAAAAAAAAAAAAAAAAAAGGCAGAGGAAGAGGAAATCATGGGTTTTTTTTAGAACAGGAAGGGTAATTAGGCCAATTATCTCCTTGGCAGACAGGAAGTGAAGTCGGAGAGCCCTCAGCTTTGGCCAGCCTCATAGGGTGGTTAGCAAGAGAGTGGGACGGAAGCCAGGACTACTTCCACTGAGCTCCGTGAGGGCCTTATTATTACTCTTGCCTTTGGCTGACTTCTCTGCTCGGTTTGTGTGCATGACTTCACACAACAAGTTCCAGAAGGCACCAACCACAGACTCACCGTCCGACAGACACAGTACCAGAACCGATGGTAAGTCAGACACACTTGCTCATGACCGGTGTCTGGCAAGAGGAGCAGACCCCAGGCTGCTGCTGAGGTTGTGTCAGTGGCACTCCCCCTCTATCCCCTGTTGGACCCTCACTGAGCCTGTTGGTGGAAAGGCCTGGGGTAGGCCAAGCCAGGGAGGCCTGCAACCTGTGACACTTGTAGTGAACCAGATACCACCAGGGATGACTCAAGCAAAATGTTACATGGCCGCTGAAGGCTGTGACTGTGAGAACAGCTCAGCAAACTGTGAAACTGCTCGTGTGAAATTAAAATGGAGGCTGTAGCCGGGCCCAGTATAGAAGGCAGGAAGATCCAAGTTTGAGGCCAATTTAGACAGCTTAGGGAGACTCTCAAAAATTAAAGAGAAGGGAGGAAGAGGCTGGGATGCAGCATGTGCCTCGCACGCTTGCAGCCCTAATTCCTCCTCCAGTGCAAAGCAGAGCTGTTTATACATCAACTCTACACACAAGCACATACCCAATGCAAATACAGAAATATGGGAGGCATTCCACGCATGCGCTCAGCGGATCACGCCAGGGTGAATGCCCTGGGTTGACTCTCTAAACTTCCCAAATAAGGATTCCACCCTCTCTGTGGATGTAGTGCCCGTCACCCGTGAAGTCACCAAGGTGATCTAAGAAACACCACAACACGGACTCACAATGGGAGAGGCACCACCTCTGCCAAGGGGCAGCTATTCTATCTGCAGAAATCAGGGCAACCTCCCGGACAGACACCTGGAAGCTTCCTGGGAAGTAAGCATGTAAAGGCGAAGAGGTTACCATCCCTGCTGGAGACCCGGCTGGTCCTACATTCTAACCTCTAGTCCTACAGACATTCTAACCCTACGTTTCAGAGTTCCCTAATGGGAAGACAGGCCCAGTGCTGAGAACATAAACCCCCTCACAGCTTCACAGCCTGTATGGACACGGAGCCAGGCTTTCTGAGTTGTTCCCACCAGATACAAACACCAAGCAAGAATTGCTTTTCCTATGCTTAGCTCAGTGTCCGGGGTTCCTAGCAGTCTGCAAACTACAGAAGTCACAGGAAACCAAGACTGGGCAACCAGTCACCTTGAGTCAGCAGCCACTTGGGTTAACAGGCAAAGGCTTTTGCCACGTTGGACCTCAATTTCCTTCCAGGTCCTCAATGATGTCCCCCACAGGCTATGGTGATACCTGGAGGAAATGGCTTGATAATGGGCTGACCCTGAGATCATTCCTCCCTTGTCAAGACCCGCCCTTGCTCTCCTTGCCACACCAGTGCCTTTGAACTCCAACTGGATAGCCCAAGATTGGCTCTTTCTAGCTTCTTGTTCCCCAAGGGTGTAAGGGTGTAGGGGTATAGATAAGGGTGTAAGGGTATAGATAAGGGTGTAGGGGTATAGATAAGGGTATAGGGGTATAGATAAGGGTGTAGGGGTATAGATAAGGGTGTAGGGGTATAGATAAGGGTGTAGGGGTATAGATGACGCCCCTCTCTCCCCCTTCCCCCCCCTCTGTGTGTGTGTGTGTGTGTGTGTGTGTGTGTGTGTGTGTGTGTGTGTGTGTGTGTGTACAAACCCAGCTAGGACCCTGGTACTCAAATGCCTGGAGTCTCTTTTCCCCAGAAGTTGAAATTCCATAAAACTTGACCCTGTGATATCAAGACACAGTAGTCCAGCTGTCAGAGGGGTTAAAGTTTTGAGGCAGGCAGTTCCCAGGGATAGCCTATCAGCCAGAGATACATAGGAACAACACAGTACACCATACATGGAGAGCATCGTAGAGTGACTAGTACTACTGGTTTTCTTCTGGACTAAAAGTGCAGAAAAGCTGTACAGGTCCTGACTCCCGGACATCACCACAGTCCTCATCTCTCTGCCAAGTTCCATGTTTATCCACATACTGGGTTCATAGCTCACCAGAGATGGCTGTTCCCATCATCTCCTTTTGTCTTTGTGATCTTACACTGTCCAAGGCACGCCAAAGACATTCGTCTGGACTTGACATTCCACATCCTGGCCTTGGTCCTGGTCATTCCTTCTTCATGGCAAGGCCCATGATGCAAGTCTGTATCTCACTCCTTAGACCAGGAATCTGGCCCCAGCAGATCATGCTACCTCTGCTTAATGGAAAACCAGAGGCCAAAGAACAAAGTCCAGACTATCTCAAAGATCTCAGAAAGTGGCCTCAATATCCCGTCGTCCAGACTTGTCTACATATTCTATAGACCTTGTGCTACGTGACCCTGGAGTTATGATTTAGGGACACTTATTCAAACACAGGACCTTGAGCCTATGGCTGCCCCTGCCACTGCAGAAGCAACAACTCTCCCCAGGTCTCCCCCACCCACCCATGGGCACATACCATAGCATGCCCTGTCCCCCACACTACCTGGTGCTAAGTCTGTGTGCATGCTACCTCAGAGGCACACACAACAAACCTCCAGTGTCACCACCTCTGACCTTATGTGATCCTGACCCTTGGGTCAGTAAATGCCCACAGTAATGAACGGTAAGGAGCAGCGTTATAGCCTGTCCGAGACACTGCTGTGTGCCAGGTGCCTTTGATTAGTTTAAACACATCCTATGGGGTGGGTTTTATGATGGTCATTACCCAGGTGATGCTCAGAATGGCACCTCTGTCCCCTTCCAGGTCAAGACAGCCAGGACTCAAGTCCTAGACCACTCCAAATGAGATCACTCTGCTGCCCACCGAGGCCCTCTGCGCGGGTATCTCAGGCAGCCTCTGGTTTACTGAGCATTGCTCGCTGAGTCTCAGTCTCAGGAGCTCTCCCTTCTGCACCCCCTTAGCCCAGTGTTTGGTCCAAGCAGGTATTTAATAAATACTCATTAACTAAGACAAGTAAGCGAATGGAAGAATGAATGATTGAAACACGAAGAACAGGCATCGCAAGTAGTTCACCAATTATGCTGAACCTGAGCTTGCCAAGGAAAGGCCCTCTGTGGCTAAGCCATACCAGAAACACACACTCATTTGCTTCAATATGTTATGCTGGAATTTTTGTTTTTTGGTTTTTGGGGTTTTTTGTTTGTTTTGTTTTGTTTATTTTTTTTTGTTGTTGTTGTTTTGGTTTTTTTTGAGATAGGGTTTCTCTGTGTAGCCCTGGCTGTCCTGGAACTCACTCTGTAGCACAGGCTGGCCTTGAACTCAGAAATCCATCTGCCTCTGTCTCCCAAGTGCCGGGATTAAAGGTGTGCGCCACCACTGCCCAGCTTACGCTGGGAATTTTTAAAAGCTATTTACATCTATAGAGAAACTAAGGTGAAAGTGCCCTGTATATCAGGACAGCTGTGGTCCAGCAGAATTGAGAGACCTACTGTATTGGGTCGGAATCAAGAGCCAATTGTCCTCTGGCCAGCTCTAGAAAGACTCCACCTAGCACCAGATATAGGCCAAAGCTGTGGTTTCCCCTTCCGAGGAAGCTGTCAAGTTCCCAAGGAGAAACTTCAGGACACTTATTCACAGAAAGAAAGGACAAGGCGAAAGGGTGGATGGTGTGACAGCTCCCAGAGAGGCAGCAGTTGGCGTGGCCTTTCCCCTTCATCTAGAAAGCTTAATTGCTTTGGCTGTTTTGTGGGGAAATTTCTACTAAAGAAAACTGATTAATCAAGTGGGGCTTATCTGCTGCTAGAAATCCAGAAGGGAACAAGAGACGTGCTCCATCTCATCAGAGACCTGGCGTCAAAAGTCCCTACAGCAGATAGAAGGCTGAGAATGAAGACCAGTGTGCAGTGGCTTTATAGTTGTCGGATGATAAAGTTGGGGGAGAATTCTCCTGGACGTGTTCTGATGATCTGGGTTGTATACAGCAGAGACTCAATGTGTTGCTAAGGCGTGGTTCCGTTAAGTCAACTGCATTCTGTACAATTACTGGATATTAGAGAACTATCCTTGAAATGTATTGCTAGAGAATTCTGAAGTGCTGGACATCAAGTGAGAAAAGTAAAACCTTAGAGTCCGTTAATATTTATCTTTTGGAGGAAATGAGAGTTATCACCCAGTTTGTTTTGACTAGGTTAGATGAAAGGGTTATTTTGCTTCACCACACTTAGGTCTCAAACAAACCCAAAATTAAATATATTAAAGGAAAACCAGGAAACCTTCAAGGGCCTGGCTTTATAGACCTGCATATTTCCTTTTGAATACATCATAGCACAAGCCTCCGCCAGGAACATCCGTGTGTGCCCATGTGTCACAGTAAATCAGTTCAGCTTTCCCACCCCGGCTGGGGGCGAAAGAACAAAGGGCTGGAGCAGAGAGGGCAGCCCTCTGGGGTTGGGGGCGTCTCACGAGGCCACAAAGATAGCAAAGAAGCAGTGGTCAGACAACAGTGAAATGACCATCCTCCCTGAGGACACCATGGGAGACCCGCCCAAGAAGACAGCCTAGTGGAGCCAGGGAGAACTAAACACATCCGCCAGAGAAACAGCTTCAAATGATGACCCGTTGAAGGAACCATGAATTTCTTTAATCAACTGATTTCCTCTGGTGTCCAAAACGCCTCATTTAACAAGGCTTGTTCTGGGCTGAAATTGAATAGATGTAATTGACAAATGCTTGAATTTGAGTTCCACTGGGGGTAGAGGTGGGGAGGGAGATACTTCTCTGTTGGCTTTTCCAGAGCAATTACGGGTGGAGGTGGGGGATAGATGCTTGGAAGAGTTCTTGCAATTTGGACAGAGGTCCTGACTTCCCTCCTGACCTCCCCACCCCAACCCCAGCAAGCACACATTCTGAGACAATGGCCAGAACTGGTTTGCTTTCTCCCCAGAGAGGGCCTAGGGCCACAGATGAAGCAGCTGTGAAGCAAGCAGGCTGTAATCGGCTTTAGCTGGCTCGCAGCCCACAGACAGTACACACTCTTACTCCTACAGTCCCAGGTGGAGCTGCCAGCTCTGGGATGGGGAGGGGCCTTAGGGGCTTCTGTCCCAAGCCATCTTCCTTACCCAGGATCTAAATGATGAACTTACAGTGCAGGGCTCAAGAATCCCAACCTACATATAGAAAAGGATGTTTTAGCGCTTTGGATCACGGCTCCGGCTACATGTCACGTGTGTCACCCCAGGATGATTCATAAGGACAGTAAATCAATGAGACGGTGAACGAAAACTTAAAACACAACTCAAAATGGGTTTTTTCGGGTGAGTCAATGGTACAAGATTGCTAGTTAAGTACAGTATCCCTTCTCTCAACCTGAGTGTGATTTCTTTTTCCTTCCCAGTGCCTCTTAGCTTGGACACTAGTGGAAAGGGGAGGGGATTGGGTACACAGGTGGCCAAAGATAGAGGATCTCTGTGCCTTGGGCTGTTTGGGGGAGACAAGACAACTGACCTTACCCAGGGCCCCAGGCTTCTATTGTCTTAAGATATGAACTACATGAGATTAGAGTCACCATATCAATACCACAAAAAGGGAGAGAAGAAAAGGGAGGGGGGGAGAAGGAAAGGCAACGAAAAGGCATTCACTCGACTCTTACAATGGGAGGTGGGGGTGGGGTGGGCGGGTGAGGTTGGCGAGGTTGAGGACAGAAAAAGCAAGGAGCCTCTAAACAGCAGGATACAACAATAAATGGGAAAACAGCAAGAGAAAAAGCACACTAGGTTAATATAGGAAAACTAGTTCTTTATTGAGATTGTATATTAGTATTAGTGAATTCTGTGTGTAACAATGTCATCATGCACACGATACAAAAAAAGAAAAAGAAAAAGGAAAAAAAAAAGAAAAAAAATAAAGAAAAGAAAAGGCTGGGCCCACCATGCTTCGGAAGGGGGACAGAACAAAAGCAGGCGTACACTGAGCAGATGGCCTGGCTACACGGCCACAGTGCGGTTCAGCAGGGTGACATCTCTAACCGAGCGCTGTACATTGTCAACTGGGGGATGTAAAAAAATACAGATCATGCTTTAGTTTTAGTACAAGAAAAGGTGAAAAGATACACAACCAAGAGGGTATTCAATACATAAAAATTACCCACAAAATAAGAACAGGAAGTAATTCAGCACAGCAGAACACGCTACCCCTGTTTAATGGAAAACCATTTTGCTGAGGTTTTTCGGTTTTTTCTTTTTCTTTCTTTCTTTCTTTCTTTCTTTTCAGATTGCCAAACAGCATTCTGAGGCAGCTACTTGGGACTATTTTGGAAGGCGCCTTATTCTTTCATGATCGCTGCTGTTTTGTTTCCGTTTTCAAGCAGGTCTGGCTGGCCAGGCCGCAGAAGGGATCCCTGAGGGCCAGGGCAGATGTCCAAAGATGCTCTTGGCATTGTACAATTAAACAATTAGGTCCTATGGCCACAGTGGCGCCCCTCAAGCCAGGGACCTTGGTGCACCAATTTTTCAGAAGCTGAAATAGCAGCAACTGTCATTTCATTATGGATTTTCTTTTTAATATATATTTAATAAATTTTGCCTCCAACTAAATGGTATACCTGGGTGCTGCCAGGAGGCCAGCTGATGGTCACCCAGACAAGTGGGAAATGGGCTGCTACAGCCTCCAAGCCAAGGCAAAAGGAATCCACTTAACAGGGATTTACAGTGCAATGTACTCAGCTAAACAAGATGAAGATACACAAATGATAATTTTTCTGTATCTAGTCTGGAATGGCCTGCATCCTGCACTACTACAATGGAAACTAAAAGAACAGGCTTAAGCTAGCAGACTATATAATAGTTTTACAAGAAAATTGTGATTTAGGACCTTTTAGTTAAGCATTAGTATCCTCTATCGGAAGGTCATGAGTTTCTCAGCACATTGTGCTAAATTTCACCCACAGCCCAACTCACCCCTCAGACCCTAAAAATTCCTGTGGGTGTGTTTACCGTGAAAGTTTGCCATTGCAATTCTGCCTAGCAGAATGGGTTGGGGGGTTTTTTGGTTTTTCTTTTTCTTTTCCTTTTTTTTTTTTTTTTTTTTTTTTTTGGACTTTTGTTGGTGGAGGGGAGGAGGGTTGTTAAAAATAAAATTTAAAGGCAGCTGAACAATTTGAATTTTAAGACATGGAACCAGCCCGCTGCAATGGTATTTAGGGATTGGGATCGGTAGTATTAATGAGAATGATAATGATTTAATCAGGATAATTATACTTTCAGGCTCAACATCCTTCTTAATCATTTTTGAATTTCTGCCTAGTGTCATGTTCCACACCCGTTTTAAGAGGAAATGCCAAGTAATAAGACATAATTGTGTACTGAGGAGGGGGAGGCATTTCCTGATCTAGGTCGACCTCCCTCCCCTCTTACCCACCCCCCAAGCTGGCCTGAGATAGGGGATACTGCCGCTTAAGTAGCAATGCCTTCCTCAGATGGAGACAGGAAATGGTTAAGAGGGGTGTCACAATACAGCTAAATGCGGAGGCAGAAGGGTCACAGCGCACACAGCAGCGAGTTGACCATTCACTGAGCTACACGATGAAGAAAAAAAAAAGATTTGATAAATGCAGAATGTCATCACTCTATCTTCACACAAAAAAACTGCAGTTCAAACAGGCCTAAAGGGCCAACCTTGCCTTTAGGGTTCTAGGGAGAGGCACAGGGTTGGGAACAGTTTGGCTGAAGGAGGGAGGGCTGGGTTTTCCTGGACTGGTGTAGTCTGGCCCCTGGGGCTCACTAAAGCTCTGGCCTTGCGACCCCACCCCACCCCCACCCTGGCTATGACTGGGAGGACCAGCCTGGTAGGCCAAAGGGAAGACATCATTCTTGTAAGGGGTGGGAGGGAGTTAGCCAGTAAGAATTTAAGCAGCCGTGGAGTGGGAGAGAAGAAACATTTCCAAGAGAAATGTGAGTCCAGAGGCAGAATACAAAAAGAAAAAAAAAAAAAATGAATTGAAATGTATCTCAGATTTGCTTTGGGAAGTGGGAATTTTTGATTAAAAGAAAATGGAAGATGTGCGGTTGGGAGAAAAGGGGGGAACCAAGCTATTGTTGCAGGGGAATGTAAGGAAAAGGGGGTGTGGGGGTAGGGGGACCGTGCAAGCACACCCCATATACCACAGTTAAAAACAAAGACAGCGCAAGCCTGCTGCTTGGTCAACCCTTGCCCCAGGCAAAGGCCTGGCTTAGGGGCAGCTTTCCACCTCGTTCTCACGCACAGCTCAACACCCAAGGAACAGACAACCTGCTCCGGACCGGCCCAGGGGTTCAAGGAAGCGCACGTCTGATTTCCGAAGCGCATAAGCACGCGAGCACGCGCACGCGCGCGCGCGCGCACACACACACATGCGCACACACACACACACACACACACACGCACGCACACACGCACACACACGCGCACACAAGGGTTTTAAACCTTTAAATGCAACTGTCATACAAAGACAGTTTCGGAGAGGGAGGTGTGCAGGGCCACAGAATAAGGGCAATAAAACAAAAAGGATTAAATGAGAGAAAAGCAAGGGACAAGAACGTACAAGTGCCATGAGAGGGAAAGGTTTGGAGCATGGGATGGGGCTGATAACAGATCCCAGCTCACTGGCCATCAGCCTTAAGGCCTTGGGGAAAAAAAAAATACAAAAGACAGTATGTCTTTAAAAAAAAAAGGCAAATCACAGAAAATCAAACATATTCTCTCTCTCTCTCTCTCTCTCTCTCTCTCGCTCGCTCGCTCGCTCGAACACACACAAATACACACACACACACACACACACACCAGCATGCATCTTTCCCCTTCTTTCGGTCACACGGGGCTAGGTCGGGGAAGGGGCTGTGATTTGGAGGAACCACGTCCGCCGCAAATAATAATAATAAAAAATATGGGACTGGGGAGAAAGGGACCCAAATTCACCAAACACTAACTTCACTACAAAAGCTCCCGCGAGGGTGCCACCCCACACTCGGGGGTCTCCCCAGAAAGGGGTGGGGAGCAGCACCACTCGCTTCGCCCCGCGGCTGTGCCTGCGCCCCCGCCCGCCCGCCGCGCCCGCCCTCGCTCCCGCCCCCGCTCCCACCCGGTGCCTGCGGCGATCCGCGCTCGGAAAGAAGCAGACCCCGAAAGGAAAAAGCGATACCTCTGTTTCGCACAGAGCCAAACACTGGAAGCACGAGATAGCCGACGTGGACCAGGACCATCCTGGCTCCTCGCGCAGCGGCGGCGGCTGCGCGCGGGCCCTTTGTGGCGCGGCTCCGGGGCGCGGGCAGCGGGGCTGCGGGAGCCGCCGGGGCGGGAGGCGGAGCGCGGGGCGCGGGCGGCGGGGCGGCGGCTGGCGGGGAGACAGATGGCCCATGGAAAGGCTCCCTTCCCGGCCCCTCTCGACATTCAAAGGCGCTGGGGCCGCAGCTGCCGCCACACAAAGGCGCGCGCAGCCAATGGGAGCGGAGCGCAGCGCGGCGCGGCCTCGCCGGAACCGCGGGGGACAGCGGGGACCGCGGGCGCGCGGGGCGGGGGAGGAGGTGACGGCTGGAGGAGCGGGCGGCCAATCGCGGGGCCCGCTGCGGTGCGGGGGGGGGGGGTGAGGGGGGACGCGGGGCGCGTGGAACCTGGCGCGGTCCTCCGGCCGCAGCGCCCTGCACACACACACGCGGGCGGCGTGCACACGAAGCATGCACACGATGGGAGACGTGCTCCCGGACATGTGGAGGTGTGTTCGCCAGCGCAGACAGACAGGGAGTGCACACGACCCAAAGGTCTCCGGGCACCGCACACAGGTCACACGGGGGCGTGCGCACAGAGGCTGGCACACGTGCAAGCCTGACTGCAGGCGCAAGTGAAACTGGAAAGCCAGCAAGCAGCTGCAAATAGGACCCAGGCACTGCCGCACAGACTTGCACACAACAAGGAACAAATGCAGGACGTTTGCCCAAAGACACACAGAAGGGGACACACAATGCAGACGCAGGTAAGACCGCATACTACAACCTCTCTGCCTGACACATTGTGGTCTTACTCTTGCACAGCACAAAGCTCCCCAAAATTCGCTCAATTGAAAACCACACATTCCCTGAGCTGTGCACACTGTCAATGCAGCCGTGCACTGTCCAAAAACCCAAGTCCCCATCTCCACCGTTCACCTGCTCTGACACTGGCACGCCCAGCCATTTCACAGGCACGCCCACTTCCGCGTTCACAGGCAAATAGGTGACTTGAGGGTTTTTGCAGACTCGCACCCAAGTGGAAGCCCAGCTTCTGTTTCAGGAGTGACCCTTGGTCAGTCAACTAGATACTCAAGAGAAAGCAAAGCACCTCTGAAACTGTTCTCAGTAGACAGCCAAGACAACCTTTCAGGTACATGCAGCCTGCCTAGTATGAAGACCTCTTGAAAGAAGGCTTAAGGCAAGAGATCACTTGACCACCCACCTGCTGCCAAGCCAGGCTGTTTCCTACACCAGGCTTCTCTTCGGAAACTAGTGGCTCCTTTAATCCATTAATCTAGCTGGCAAAGTCATATATGAAGTAATCTAATAGCACTTGGCACATACATTTATGCCACTGTTTCTCAACCTGTGGGTCGCGACCCCTTTTATAAGGGTCATTTAAGATTGTCAGAAAGCACATACTGTTCATAACAGTAGCAAAACTACAGTTATGAAGTTCCAACGAATATAATTTTATGATTGAAAGTCACCACAACACGAGGAGCTGTATTCAAGGGTCAGAAATGTCAGGAAGGTTGCGAGCCTCTGATGTATGCTGTGCTTCAATCAAGGCCCTAGGAGGTGGTAGGAACCCAAAGCCCAGAATACATCAGTGGTCAACCCCACGTCAACCTCGTGCAAGCAGATTTGTACCTACGGGTGCTTGATCGAAAAGAGATGCTGTAAAAGGCGCAGAAGCTAGGGGAGCAGTTAAAGGAGTCAGGGAAAATGTCCTCCGACACTTTTAGATTGGCTGGCCCCATCGAACTCAGAGATGAAGGCAGCCAAGAGAAGGCTACCAAGAGCCCCAAGCTGGCCCTCAGATAACTATCTCGAGCTGGCTCGCAGCTCTTTCCCATTTTCATTATCTATTAAACATGCCATCCCCAAAACGTCCAAGAACAAAGTAGCCAACACCGACTACTAGAATATCTTCCTGTCCTCTTCCAGGCCCTGCCGGCCATGTGCACACATTATCAGCGTTGTCAGAATAATCTACACATTTTTTACATTTGACACGTGGCCTTTATAGTCCAGCTAGTCATAAGGATCATCAGAGAGGCTTCGTCTAGTAACTGATGGATACTGATACGGAGACCCACAGCCAAACATTAGGCGGAGGGAGAGGAGTCCCGAGGAAGATGGGGAGGATGGAGCCAGAGGCGTCAAGGACACCGTAAGAAAACCCACAGAATCTGGGCTCACAGGGGCTCACAGAGACTGAACCCACAATCAGGGAGCCTGTGTGGGTCTGACGTAGTTAGGGCCTCTGCATATATGTTACAGTTGTGTAGCTTGGTCTTCTTGTGGGACTCCTATGAGTGGAAGTGAGGCTGCCCTTGACTCTTCTGCCCGTCTTTGGGACCCTTTTCCTCATAGTATGTTGCCTGGTCCAGCCCTATTATGAAGAGAGGTACCTAGTCTTATTGTGACTTGATTTTCCATGTTTGGTTGATATCCTTGGGAGGGAGGCCTGTTATTTCCTGAAAGGAAAAGAGGAGAGGATGGGGAGGAGAGAGGGATAAGGGGAGGAGGAGGTGAAGAGGGAGAAAGAACTGCAGTTGAGGAATGGATGGGATGGGGAAGAGGGGAGGGGAGGGGAAGAAGGAGGAAAAACTGCAGTTGTGATGCACTATATGAGAAAAGAATATTTTTTCTTAAAAAGAGTATGACAATCAAGTTATATAAAATTTAAAAATAAAATAGTCCAGCCAGTGAGTGTACTGTGAAATTACTTAGTCAGAAGTGACTCTAGGCTACCAATTTGTTCCCCAGTTTTCCATTGTCACAGAACACAGCCCCCTGTGTTGGCCGCACTAGAAGCTTAGAGTAAACTTGTGGGCTGGCATTCCTTAGTTAAGAATGTAAGGTTTTATAGATCTTGCCCCGTACTGCTCTCTGAGAAACATTAAACCCATCTGTTAGTGCCACAACAGTATACATTATGTTCACTCCAATGTCGGGTTTCTAGCCTTAGGTAGTCATTCTTCTCTTAAACGTACATTCTAGTGCTGTAGAGATGGCTCAGTGGTTAAGAGCACCGACTGTTCTTTCGAAGGTCCTGAGTTCAGTTCCCAACACCCACATAGTGGCTCACAACCATCCATAACAAGATCTGACTCCCTCTAATGGAGTGTCTGAAGACAGCTACAGTGTAGTTACATATAATAAATAAATCTTTAAAAACAAATACGTACATTTACTACAGCAGCTCCCAAGGACTTATTATTACTCCATCTTGGCATGAGCGTGGTAGGGCGCAAACTCAGAGATCAGGTTGCCTGGCTTCCTGCCCTGGCTCTGGCACGGAATAGCTTGGGCAAATGTATCCAACTCTCTAGGTCTTGGTTTAACATCTGGAAAATGGCTGTAATGACAGCAGCGCTGCTCCTGGAATCAATAGTGCAGATGTGTGGGTGCAGGTGGAGCACACAGAGCAAGACCTGGCTGAGCTCACTGTTTAGCCTTTTCTCCAACCTGTCTGAGTCTCCTGGCCCATCACCTTTTCCCTCCAGTGCCTATTTATGATTGCCTATTTAATGCATTCCATGCAACTACAAAACAGAACCCCCAGCAGACAAACGCAACCAACACGGACAGGACAGCAATCATGAATCCATCTAATAAGTATATGCTTCGTATTCACACATCAAAGAAACCTGACAGACAGATGCCCCTGCTCCGTTATACCAACGCCCACCACAGGCACATGCCTTTTGGTTAAGAGAAACTATGTGGAGTAGAAGGGACAGTTTTATTTTTAATGAAACTTTGACCCACATCTAATGTTCCTCGGGCTCAGGCTCAACATGCCCATCTGTCTAATAGGTATAATATCCCCTGCCACATCTATAGTACCACGGATTTATCATGCAAGGGAAAATGAGATAATAAAATAATAATAATAATAATAATAATAATAATAAAATAATAATAAAATAATACAGAGAAATATAAATGTGTAGACGCAGTAATGGCACAAGAATGAGACATGGCTGCTATCTGGCCCACAGATACTACCTGGATGAGGAAGCAGGCTCAGAGACTGAGCAAGGCCACCACCACTCCTGGCTGAGTTGGAACTAGAACTCACATCTCCTTAGGTATAGCCTAGGAGGTACCTCTCACCCCTCCCTCCCTCTCTCTTTTAAACCCATAATGTTGGGATAACTGTTCTCAACACTTCCTCCCATTAGTTAAAATCTATTAAAAGTACAATAAAGCAGATTTCTGAGATGAAAAAGATTTGCAGAAATGTTCTGTTCCTGCGGGAGAAGGAGGAGGGACTTTACATGTTCTTTCTGCCCATCGCCCCAAATCAACGCACTGATTGTTTGCAGGTTTAGCATGGGACTCTCAAAAGGTATGTGAACAGGTCCATTGTACTTCTGACCTGAAATGGGAAAGCGTGATCCCTCAGAGGCAACAGCGTTGGGGCTGTGACCACAGCCCAGTGGTAAAGCCCTAGCCTGACAAGTGTGTGATCCTAAAGCCAGCTCACATGGCAGTAAGAACAAATAAATAGGGGCTGGAGAGCTAGCTCAGGCTAAGAGCATGCAATGTTCTTCCAGACAGCCTGGTTTGATTCTCAGCACTCTTGGGGTGGCTCACCGGCTATAATTTGAGATCCTGGCGCCCTCTTCTGGCCAGATGCATGTATACACAGATATGCGTGCAATCAAAAGACCCAAACACATACAACAAATAAATGAATTAATTTCAAAAACAAAAAGCAAAAATTGAGCTTATCTTTGATCCCAGACCCACACTGAGTCCTCTCCCTGGCTCCGCTGTAACCACCCACAGAAAAAAAGGTCTACAGCTCAACATGTGTCTGGAGCCTAGAACATCTGTTTTGAGAACAACTTCAGAACCTGTTTGGTTTGGATACAAAGTATTCCTGATGGCTTGTGTGACTATTGAGAGGTGGGGCCTCTGTTTTGAGGGGTGGGGCCTTGGTGAGGAAGTCTGTTCCGAGGGGTGAACCTTGTCCCTGATTGCCTCATCTCATTTTGCTTTCCGGATACTATGAGGTGACCATCTCTATTCTACCACTACACACTCATTACCATGATGTTCTGACACACCCTGGCCCTTAAAGCAATGGAGCATACTGATCAAATACTGAAACCCCTGAGTCGAGGAGCCAGAAATGATCTGAGGTTCGCCACTATTTTGTCACAGCAATGCAAAGATAACACAGAACACAGCACTGGTCCAAGCTACGACTCACCATCGCCTTTGAATCAACAGATAAAAACCATTAGTCAAGTAGATATAATAATGACCAAGCCTTAAGATAAAAATTCCTACTCACTCCCATGCTGCGCTGGTATCAAAATCTATACAACACAGCCATGCTTCTCCCAGTGGAAACTCCCCAGGACAAATGGCACCAGTGATGGTTTGTATACTTGGCCCAGCGAGTGGCACTATTAGAGGGTGTGGCCTTGTTGGATTAGGCTTGTCCCTCTGGGCGTGGCTTTAAGACCCTCATCCTAGCTGTCTGGAAGTCAGTATTCTGCTAGTAGTCTTCTGACGAAGATGTAGAACTGTCAGCTCCTCCTGCACCATGCCTGCTTGGATGCTGCCATGTGCCTGCCTTGATAATAATGGATTGAACCTCTGAACCTGTAAGCCAACCGCAATTAAATGTCCTTTATAAGAGTTGCCTTGTCTTAGCAGTAAAAACCCCAACTAAGACAGCACCACCGTAGCTCTGTGTTGAGTATGACTGGGATTCTAGCTGCAGCCTCCTGAGGGTCAGGCCATAAACACACAAAACTAGAAGTGATCCAAGAAGAGCCTCCCACACAGTGGAGGATGAGAGTGAGGTAGCCTGGAGTAAAGAAGAGATCCTCTTAATGGGTCAGGCTGAGATGAAGACCCTCAAGTTTGGATCCATCTGGAACAGGCTGAATAACTAGGTTTGGCACTGGGGGAAAAGCTCAGAAGTCAAGTCAAAGAAAGAAAAAGAAGGTGCTAAACAGAGGGGAAGGAGGAGAAGGAGGGGAAGGGGCTAACCTGCAGACACTGGGATGAGGACACCACTGGAACTCCATGTTCTCAGGCTGAATTGATAGCCTGGGCTGAGGAATAGGCGGGGCTGGACTCTGGACTTCCCATGCAGCCACTGAACAGAGGCCGGATGACACCGAGGCTCAGGTTGGAAGAAATAGTTTAGCTCTAGCCAAGTCCCTGGGTCTACAGTGCCCTTCCCCAGTGCCACGGGGAAGAGTGAGAGAATTTCCCAAGAATAGCACTCACTTCGGAGAGATGCAATGAACTGGTTGAATAGAGGGAAGGAGCCAGGTAGAAATCCAACCTTTCCTATCCAAACTGTACAATGTTAAGATATGTATTTAACAGGAGTTTCTCTGTAGAGAAAGACTGGGTGAGCAATGAAGAAGAAATCTGTACTGAGACTATGAGGCACATGACGTCATACTTCTAAGCACTCACCTCCGATAACTGCCCTTATCAGCTAAAGAGGGGAGGGGACATGATGCATGTGTCACGTGGGTAGTGAGGACCCTGCAGAGGCCCAGTGTACCAGTCATCCAAGGGTTGTGTGACTAGGCCTTTATGAGATGTACAGATGAACCATAGAAGGCGATTGGGGAAAGGCAATACCTGGTCTTTCCGAGGCTAAGGATGGCTTTGTTTTAGGCGAGCAAGTGAAACTGTCTAGGGCAGTGTTTCTCAACCTCCCTGATGCTGGGATGTTTTAACACAGTTCCTCATGCTGTGGTGACCCCCCCCCCAACCATAATATTATTTTCAATGCTACTTCATAACTGTAATTTTGCTACTGTTGTGAATCATAATGTAAATAATTTTGGAGACAGAGGTTCGCCAAAAGGATCTTGACCCACAGGTTGAGATCCACTGATCTAGATGGCTCTTACTGCTCTACAGAAGGTGGGCACATAAATATAAATAAAACCGTACCCTCACAGGTAGGCTTTGAGTTAGTAATTGGGAAAGCACGTGAGGGTCTATCATATTGTGTATCTACATTTGCCTTTGAATTTTTTTTTAAGGTAAAAAGAAAGCAAAACAAACTAGCTAGTCCTTGTGGCTCTGGCTTTCTGATGGCGTCAGGTCTACTCACTGGTGTGGTGGCTCTGCTGTGGGAGCCCTGCTCCTTGAGCTTCTCAGGACATGTCCTCCTGTGATAGCAAGGGGACACCTGCAAACCAGTAATGATAATTTTGTTGCAGAGAGCCAACAAAATATGATGCTGTGTGTGTGTGTGTGTGTGTGTATGTGTGTGTTTGTGTGTGTTCATGCACCTGCTGAGGGACTTGAGGATTTATCTAGCAGGCAGTGAGGAGCACTAGTATTGTGAGCTAGTACAGGGTGAGGCAGTAACCTATCTGTGCACAAAGTAAGCAGGCCAGCAGATCAATTCTAAGGCCTGGACATCAGTTAGGTGGGTTTGAAAGCCAGTTGCTGGAACAGTATGTTGAGTCTGAGCCTGAGTGTAAGGAGGGAACAGAGGACACACCGAACATTCCTAAGCAGGGAAAAGAATGTTCTGCGGGCAGCTTTCCTTATGACACAGAGCCAAACCCATCTGTTCCCAAACCCAGAGCAGCACCATTCAGAGGGCTCAGACTCTGCTCTGAGAGGCAAGCTTTTCTCCTATTAGCCGCATAATGGCTTGACTCTCGACATGTTATGATCTGTTCTGATCAAACACGAAGAAGACCAAGGTGGTGCAAGGGGCTGCCAGGGGCCCCCTGTACCTGCTGTGCTCTTCTTTGTGTTGAGACAACCTCTTGTTCTTACCTGAGTACAAAGACTACATTTCCCAGACTCCACTGCAGTTAAGCATGGCTCTTCACTTCTGACCAATGAGATTCAAGGCAAGGAGTTATACCCTTCTTTGCCTTCTCATTTGTACTAACTGGAAGGTGGGTGTAAAGGCTGGACCTGGGACAGCCATATATAATAAAGTGGAAGGGAAAGGTTGGAGGGGCAGGTCTGAAATATCCTGGATAATGAATGATTTCACACCAACCCCAGGACAGCACTCCTACGGTTTCTTAAAAACAGGAAAAAATTAAACTTCTACTTCATTAAAACTATAGTTGTCTTGACTGTGACACAAGACCAAATTCAGCCTATTGAAATGGGTAAACTGCAAATCCACACACTTTAAAATGCACGTGAAGTGGTTGCCAGGGAACAGAAAGCAGAGGGTGTGGCCCAGATTACCAAGTGAACACCAAGGGTGTGGAGAATGAGCAAGGTGTGAAAGGCCGCACTGAGGACGATTTAAATTTTCCTGCAGCTCACGCAGAGACGGTATGACTCCCTCTTACCTTGACCTTGGTAGTTGAGGAGTGAAAACATGTAGAGACAGGCGGCACAGGATGGCTGATGCACAGATGCACCGGTCTCTGAAATGCTTCTCACACTCGGTGTGCATGAGAAGCAGGGGGTGGGGCTGGCAGACGGCTCCATTGGAGAAGAGCTTGCCTGGCGAGCACAGGGATTTGGGTTCAGATCCCCAGCACTCATGTAATAAGCTTTGCGCCTTGGTCTGAGTTTGTAATCCCAGCCCTGAGAAAGCAAACTCAGGTGACTCACTGGCCACCCAGAGTATCTAAGTCGTGAGTTCTGGGTTAAGGGAGAGACCCTCTCTCAAAAAGTAAGACAGAGCACAAGGGAACCCCAAATCTCCTGGTATCCACATGTACACTTAAGCATGTCTACATGTGCACATGCATGCAAACATACACATGCATTCATATCTCTCTCACACGTGTATGTACCCATCAAACAGAGACTGTAGTTAAAAGAAGCTTCCCAGCCCCCTCCCCCCACGAATGTAGCAGATGTGCAGTTTGACCTTCACATGGGACTCCCAACAACTGGAGAGGGGCTGTCCGTGACTCTGTTGCCTGCCTGCAGATCATGGCTTCTGTCCCCTTAACTAGGCCACATTGTCTGGTCCCAGTGGGAAAGGATGTGCCTAGTCTTACAGTGACTTGGTGTGTGGGAATGGAGGAGTGGGGTGGGGGATGGAGGTGGGGCTCCCCTGCCTCAGAGGGGGAGGGGGAACAGGGACAGAATCTGTGTGAGGAGATACTGGAAGGAGGTAATGTTGATTTAGGGATGTAGAGTGGATAAATAAATTTAAAAAGAAGAAGAAGCATCCCCAGGTCTTAGTCCCTGAGAGTCAGGACACCCGGGGCTGGCCCTGGAACCTGCCTGTCTTACCCAGTACCACCTCCATCAGGCAGACGCTGATCAGGGTCCCTCTTAGAAAAGCATAGTTCTGCGTTCTAACCTTCAGCTCGAAGTGGGGCCGCCTTGCTTTACTCTGCACCAAATGCCCAGCACTCACGAACACCAGGGTGCTCAGCGCTGGTCTGAGGCAGTGAGGATCCCTGTGTATCCTCGAACAGAGTGGCCTAAAGAACATCTCCTCCTCATGTGACGCTGATACCCGGAAGTCTGTGGAGAAAAAGACAAAAAGACATAATGCAGCAGCAAATAAGGATTTTCTCCTTTTTAAACATCAGGATCTTGGCCCAGCATTTGCCCCTGCGGTGGTTCACCCTTTCTCCGGTCACACAGCTGTCTGCATGGCCCCTGGTAAACTACGTATTACTGAGTCATCTCTTTGGAGACAAGGCCTGAGGTATTGAAAGTCCTCATTAGAGAGGCTTTTCCCCACCAGTGGATGACAGTTAATATGGAGACACAAATGGTCAAATCGGAGAGAATATGCATCTGCAGGGTGCTCAACTGTAAGACGTCTACATCTTACCCTTCCCACCCCACCCCAAGCTTAAGGAACATTTCAGAAGAGGAAGCAGAAAGACTAGGAAAACCGGAGCCCAGAGAGAGCTGCCGTAAAGCCTTGTCCTCTACACTTCACAAGGCTGTGTCACTCGTGGACACAGCGGTTGTAGCTGCCACACACTACCAGGCCAGTCCATGTTTCAAGGTGGATGGGAACCTCTCACAACCCCCACCCCTAGGTGAAGGCTATTGCAGCTGGAGGCTGCTGAGAGGGAGTCCAGTCACAAAAGACCTTTGCAAGGCTTCGGGTGACAAAGGGCTGACTTCCTGCTTCCTGTGATTGCCTTTCTAAGTCCACCTATGAACCCGGGGGCTCATGTAGTGTACACCGGAGCTTCTGCCTGTGCCAGCTCCTAGATTCAATCAAACCTGCAGGCCAGACACATACTCTGTCACTAAGCCACATCACTGGCCATTTTTAACAGGTATGTGTGACCACCACCACTCCTGAGGAGTCTTGGGTTCTTTTAAAAAAGATTTTTACTATTTTTATTGTACGTGCATGAAGAGTCTAAGTTTTCTTCAAAGCTTGGCTCAGAAGAGGGACTCTCAGCTTTCATGGCTTGCTCTCGCAGGGAGGATCCTAGTGAATCTGGTCAGTTTCCTGGGCGTCCTGATGCTATTTTGAGATGTTTACCTTGCTCCTTTGAAGGGTGGAACGTTTGACACTAGGTCGCTTCCCAAGCCAGGAATCAGGTGATTAAGAAACACCTGGGGTTCCCTGGGCACAGAGTACAAGGGACATGCAGTCATCTCAAGGCAGGTCACATCTGTGTCACAGCCCTGCTGCTGCAGCAGGGCTGAAGTGGCCACCGAAGGGACCTGGAGTAGATCCATTCATGTCACCTTTGTTTCTCATTTGCGTTTGAAGGGAAGTGTGACACGTTCTCAACCTAGGCAAACCTGAATCTCACTTATTTGGTTTTTTGTTTGTTTGTTCGTTTGTTTGTACTGAAAAGGGCAGAAGGCAGATAGTGTAATGTCTCTGTAAATTTGTCTGTTTGGGGTCCTGTCACGTAAGTAGTCATAAAACATGCATCTTCTTCTGCCTGGCTTACTTCAGGTGATGTCTTCACAGCTCATCCATGTGGAAGCACGTGTCACCTCCCTCTCCGCCATTGTCAACAGCGTGCGAGCGTGGGGACCTGGCATCAAGCTGCCAGTCCAGGCATTTTCAATGTATATCTAAGAGAAGTGTTTCTGGGTCATATGGTAATTTCGTGTTTAACTTTTCAAAGGAAACCTGTTTTCCCAAGTCTTGTTTTTATATGCTGGGAAAACATCTGGCTCACTGTGAGGCCTCTTCTCTCTGCTCTGGGACCTCCTGAGCATCTGAAGAATACAGCCCATCACATCAGCCTCTGGCCAGATACATTCTGGTATCTAGCTACAAGTGCCTTGCAGACAGGGATAACACTAACTCCATCCTCGTGTTCCCCAGAATCTCCCATTGCTGAGCTGGCACGTGGCAGACCCCATCAACGATTAGGTAAATCCCCTTTGCTAATTGGCTACTGCTCCCTTAGACTGACCAACTACCCGGTCAGCACGCTGACCTAACAAACATGGCATTCTCCCTGTTCTCTCGGCTGAATCGCGTTCTTTTCCTCCCAGCTGGAAATGGGATACTTCCCACAACCTATTTACAATAAAGGAATTAAGTGTGTGGCCAGCGATCCAACCCCGCGCTGTCACGTTGCTGTAGGAAAGCCTCTCGGAGCCTTGGTTTCTTCCTGTGCACGCCAGCATAGTGCTGCTTTGTCCCAGCAGAAGCTGGAGATCAGCCTGCAAGGCCAGTGCTCAGCACAGTGCTTGGATACCCAGTTTCCACACACGTGGTCAGGCTCGATGCACAGGGTGAAGACCTGCTTTCTCTCCTTCCTGTTTCCGCCTCCCACAGCTCGTTCATTTTTGGATTTCCAATCTAGCACCTAAATAAGTGCCCGGTCAGTAACAGACACACTCAAAAAACTCTGCAAGAGCCAACTGTTGGTTTGTCCTCTAAAGAGTCATAGCTTTTATCCCAGGTACCAGAAGACTCTGAGACCAGAAACTGGAAGTGCTATTAGTCAGGCTTCTGCCTGTTTATAAAGTTACTGGTTGCTCTCCACAGCCTGGCGATAAGGTCCTGTGGCTGAAGAGAGCACATTGCATGTCATTGAACATATAAAGTTGAGTTGGAGCCTCACTGGAAGCTTCCCTCTACTGACTAACATTCATGGTACTGGAAGGTATTCTTCACACTACCAGAGGCAATCAACAATACCACCCAGCTACAAACCCTGAAACCCGCAACAAGAGATCTGCCTGCACGATGCACTGGTGCAATCATGGCCCAAATGTTATGGGAGTAACCAATCACTTTAAAAAAGAAAAAGATTTTTTTATTATGCTATCTAAGTACACTGTAGCTGTCCAAGAGGGCATTAGATCTCTTTACAGATGGTTGTGAGCCACCATGTGGTTGCCAGGATTTGAACTCAAGAGAGCAGTCAGTGCTCTTAACCACTGAGCTATCTCTCCAGCCCCCACCAACCACTTTTTCTTAAAAGTGGACTGAAGATCTACTTCTTGAGTAGAACCTATACCTGACACTGCTCAAGCAGCCAAGATCCTGAGACTAGATAGGTCATGGGCCCAATTCTATGATTCTGCTAAAGGAATATAGCAATAATAATGACTCCTGGTGATATATTGATATACCCATAGATTGGGGCCTCATTCTGCCCACAGCAGAGAAGCAGAGATGGGAATTAACACAAAGACCTGCAGCTGGGCAGTGTGCGGGAGAGTGACAGGCTTTAGAACACTCAGTCCTAAATGGGACGCTTTCAACAAACTCCACACCCTCAAGGCTCAGGGGACTGTGCAGAAGAGGAGGCAGAAATGTTGGAAGAACCAGAGGGGATGGGTGACACCACAGACACAACAGGACTGATGATCGTCTCTCCAAGACCAGCAGCGCACACAAGACTGGCATGTGCTCGAGCCAGACAGGGTACCAGCCCCATGGGGAGCAGACATGGTGCTCAGCGGAGCCGAGAGGCTATCTGCAATAGAAAGGGGAAAGTCCATTTTCTCCAAGGGAGTATCCTGGGTGTATCAACCTTATCCCTGGGCAGGCCCATACCCAGGAGTAGTTGGCCAACACTAAAGGACACAATGGTATTTTTGTGAACTTTTTGTTTCACTTTGGGTTTTTTGTTTTGTTTTGTTTTCTGTTTTTGCTTTGAGGGAGAAAGAGAGAGAGAGAGAGAGAGAGAGAGAGAGAGAGAGAAGGGAGAGAGAGATGGGGGATCTGAAAGTCTGGAAGGAGTTGGGGGAGGGAAAAATGATCAAAAACATTGGATGAAAATAATTTTTTTAAGTTTTATTCGTTATTTATTAATGCACTGTTACTGTCTTCAGACACACCAGAAGAGGGCATCAGATCTCATTACAGATGGTTGTGAGCCACCATGTGGTTGCTGGGAATTGAACGCAGGACCTCTGGAAGAGCAGCCAGTGCTCTTAACTCCTGCGCCATCTATCTAGCTCCCAAAAATAATTTTTAATTAAAAAAAAAATAGCTGGGCGGTGGTGGTGCACGCCTGTAATCCCAGCACTCTGGGAGGCAGAGGCAAGCAGATTTCTGAGTTCAAGGCCAGCCTGGTCTACAGAGTGAGGTCCAGGATAGCCAGGGGTATACAGAGAAACCCTGTCTTGAAAAAAATCCAATCCAAAAAACCAACCCCCCCCCCAAAAAAAACCCTTTAGTCCCAGAGCTCGGGAGGTAGGGACAGTCAGATATCTGGGTTGGGGGCCAGCCTGGTCTACAGAACGAGTTCCAGGACAATCAGGGCTACACACAGAGAAACCATGTATTGAAAACCAAGGAACAAAAAGCACCCACCTTTTAAAGATCGATGTGTCTTGCTGAGCTAGTCAGAGTGTCCAGGCTCATTTCTGTCTCTCCTATAACTACCCTAACCATGAGCAGGTGGGCGAGAGACCATACTCAGGAAGACAGAGTCCAGGCATCCTGGAGGCCGTATGCACTGTGCAGGAAGAGGAGGACAACATTTTAAAGCCCATCAGTATCTTCAGGGAGATATGAGAAGATATTCCACAGCAAGAACACTCAGAGGACAGGAATATCTCTTGATAGCCAAACCCTGAGAGCAGACATGAAACTTGCTGTATAGCAGAAGAGTTGTAAGGCAAACCTAAAGAATCTGCAGGAAACCACAAAAGAGACACTTCAGGGGCTCCAACATTGGCTGTGAGACAGAAACAGGGCACGGGGGCTCAGCAGGCAAAAGCATTTGGCACCAAGATTGACAACCTGAGTTCAGTTTCCCAGACACACACACATCATGGAAAGACAGAACCAGCTTGTCTCTGTTAGCTATCCTCTGATTTCCACACAAGTGCCATGGTATATGTTTCTCAATTCAGAAAACGAGGTATGAACTCTTCCTCAGAATAAAAGCAAGAATATTTTAATATCTGGAAAAACTTATAGTACAGAACTGTTATTTTAAAAAAAATGGACCTGTACTCTGGATCTTCTCTTCTGGACCACATCAGTGTTCGTAGAAATTTTCCCAGAAGCTGGGCGGTGGTAGCACATGCCTTTAATCCTAGCACTTGGGAGGCAGAGGCAGGCAGATTTCTGAGTTCAAGGCAAGCCTGGTCTACAAAGTGAGTTCCAGGACAGCCAGGGCTACACAGGGAAACCCTGTCTCGAAAAAAACCAAAGAAGAAGGAGGAGGAGGAGGAGGAGGAGGAGGAGAAGGGGGAGAAGGAAGAAGAAGAAGAGGAAGAAAAGGAAGAAGAGGAAGAGGAGGAAGAGGAAGAAGAGGAAGAAGAGGAAGAAGAGGAAGAAGAGGAAGAAGAAGAGGAAGAAGAAGAGGAAGAAGAAGAGGAGGAAGAAGAAGAGGAGGAGGAAGAAGAGGAAGAAGAGGAAGAAGAAGAGGAAGAAGAGGAAGAAGAAGAGGAAGAAAAGAGGAAGAAGAGGAAGGAGAGAGAAGAAGAAAGAAGAAGAAAGAAGAAGAGGAAGAAGAGGAGGAAGAGGAAGAGGAAGAAGAAGAGGAAGAAGAGGAAGAAGAGGAAGAAAAAGAAGAGGAAGAAGAAAGAAGGAAGAAGGAAGAAGAAGAAGAAGAAAAAGAAGAAGAAGAAGAAGAAGAAGAAGAAGAAGAAGAAGAAGAAGAAGAAGAAGAAGAAGAAGAAGAAAATTTCCCAGAGACTCATTAAACTGGTCTTTAGCAAAGAGAGAAAACAAAGCTATAGACTGTCAAAAGAGATGGAGATGAAAGGCAAGGCTCTCCCCGTGGCCTATCCTCATCTCTTGTACAGGAGCCAAGTCTCTGGCTGGTTCCCAGCCTCCCATGATTCTGTGTGAACTGAGGATTAGGTTTCTCCATCACCAGACACTGTTTCCAATATTTCCGGGTTTTTTGGTTTGGTTTTTTTTTTTTTTTTGTGGTGGTGTTTTTGTTTTTTGTTTTTGTTCTTATTTGAATTTGGTTTTTTCTCTGTATAGCCCTGGCTGTCCTGGAACTCACTCTGTAGACCAGGCTGGTCTCGAACTCAGAAATCTGCCTGCCTCTGCCTCCTAGAGTGCTGGGATTACAGGCGTGTGCCACCACCGCCTAGCCCAATATTTCCATTTAAATATGTGTTTCAGAGGTGACCCGCAAGAAGACAATGCCATAAAATTTGGAGAGAGAGACAGAGAGCAGAGAGGGAGAGTGTGCTATTGTTTAATGGTCTTTATTCACTCCACTAAAGTATCCAGAACACCTCTCTTTGATCATGCAACTTTGTGCTCTTCCCATCCAGAACATAGCAGTGTTTTTCTCTATACCATTGAACATGAGTGCTGGTCTTGTGTTGACCAATAAGATGGATGAGTTCTAGCACCTAGGCCTGAAGAACCTGGTAGACAGCCGCTGCCTGTGACCCCTTGAAGCTGCTTGAGATAACCACATCAGGAACCCTGGCCTCCTGGAGGATGTGAGGTCATTTAGAAGAGACCAAGGTGCCCAACGAGCTGCCAAACTGTGAATGTAGCTATACTGGACTCTGTCCTAGCCAGCTTCCAGGCAAATGAAGCTGTAGACTCCAGCCAACCCATAGAATCATGAGAAATAAATGATGATTGCTTAGCAACCACAAAACTTTAGGGTGATTTGTTCCATGGCAATAGATAATTATCATCTGGAGCCCATTGTCACTAGGAGCAACTGGATTCAGCCCCTCTGGGAACTCAGGGACGTGGCACAGAATACACCTCTGAAGTTATCTCAACAGAGAGCCTAAGAATCCATCCATGGACTCTCCAGCCATCGTTGGTTGATAGCTGCTTCTGTCAGTTCTCTAACTCTTCCACTTTGCCCTGTCTAGGGAACTGTTCTGACAGCAGACCAGCATTGGCTTATGGCATTGGAGGCAAGAGAATCTTCCCATGGCACTGGCAGAGCTGCTCCAGATCCTGGGTTGTTTACCTGAAATATCTTTTGCATCTCATCAACAAGAGTTGATGCCTGCTCTCACCTCCCACAAACCCGTGTTTTTTCCATCCCAGATTTTCCTGGCTCCCAGCTAATCTAGTTTTCTTCTGTCTCAGTCCAAATGCTGGAGCACATAGGAAAACTGCCTCCCTCCATTGTGGAGTTCTCTGAGCCAAATAGTCTCCAGGTGCCCTGCATGTGGACTGCCTGCAATCAGGAACCAGCTTGGGCTAGTCAGGGTTCAGGAACTTCCTACAGGCAGGACATTAAGTGTATCCAGGCATGTAAATGATTTTTTCCAAGGAGGTTGGGAAGAAACCTTTCTGTCTGGGTTCATGCCCCTACAACACCTCAGTGCGGGGCTTTGACACTTGTTCCCAGTTCAGGATCTCAGTAACAGAATCCTCTGCCCACATTGTATACATTTGGTGTGTATGCAGGTGTTTTAGTCTTTGTCCTACACAAACGTTATGAGCAAGAAGCAAGCTGGGGAGGAAAGGGTTTATTGAGCTTACACTGCCACATTGCTGATCATCACCAAAGGAAGTCAGGACTGGAACTCAAGCAGATCAGGAAGCAGGAGCTAATGCAGAAGCCATGGAGAGATGTTACTTCCTGGCTTGCTTTCCCCTGGCTTGCTCAGCTTGCTCTTTTATAGAACCCAGGACTACCAGTCCCGGCATGGTATCACCCACAATGGGCCCTCCCCCTTGATCACTTATTGAGAAAATGCCTTACAGCTGGATCTCATGGAGGCATTTCCTCACCTGAAGCTCTTTTCTCTGTGACAACTCCAACTTGTGTCAAGTTGATACACAAAACCAGCCAGTAACAATTGACCCTTTGTCAACTTGACACACAAACACATCACTATTAAGCCTCAACCCTTACTTTCTTATTCATCCCCACGATCTAAATAACTTTAAAAGTCCCACAGTATTTACATATTAAAAGTTCAATCCCTTTAAAATTTCCAATATATTTTAAATTTTAAAATCTTTTAAAAATTCAAAGTCTCTTAACTGTTGGCTCCACTAAAATACTTTCTTACTTCAAGAGGGAAAAATATCAGGGCACAATCACAACCAAAAGCAAAATCAAACTCCAACTGTCCAATTTCTGGGATCCACTCATGACTAGGCTTCTCCAAGGGCTTGGGTCACTTCTCCTGCTCTGCCCTTTGTAGCACACACCTTGTCTTCTGTACTCCACTGCTGCTGCTGTTCTTGGTGGTCATCACATGGCACTGGCATCTCCAAAATACTGCTGTCTTCTGCTGTAACTAGGCTTCACCAATAGCCTCTCATAGGCTCTCTTCAAGGTACTAAGCCTCAAATCCTTTGTATGACCCCTTCATCTCTGGGCCATCATTTGCAACTGAGGCTGCACCTTCACCAATAGCCTTCCATGGTCTCTCACAGTGCCAAGCCTCAGCTGTTCTTCATGACCCCTTCATGCCTTCAAAACCAGTACCATCTGGGTGACTCTTACACAGTACCAAGTCCAGCCACAGCACAAGGTACAACCTTGGATATCTCTGGAACCTAGCTTCTGTACTCTTAGAAAACACTTCCCAGAAGATTTCACCTCGGTGATGCTGGTCTCTTTTTAATCACCACTAATTTCTTAGCTCCAGCTTCAACAGTCCAAGTAATGCAAAGTTTTTACTTTAGTAGTTCTGGTATCTTGCTAATCACAGCTGATTCTTCAGCCCCAGTTAACCAAAACCACAGAATCATTACAATCAAAATAGCAATGGCCCTGATAAGAGTCTTTAATCTTCCCTCTGAAATTTCACAAGCCAGGCCTCCATCTTCTGCACTGTTCACAACATTTGTCTTTCAAGCTTCTTCACAAAATCCCACAGAGCTCCTAACATTCTAATGACTCTTCTAGCTCAAAGTTCCAAAGTCCTTCCACATTCCTTCCCAAAAACATGGTCAGGTTGTCACAGGAATACCCCACTATGCTGGTACCAATTTGTCTTAGTCAGGGTTTCTATTCCTGCACGAAGCATCATGACCAAGAAGGAAGTTGGAGAGGAAAGGGTTTATTCAGCTTACACTTCCACATGGCTGTTCATCACTAAAGGAAGTCAGGACTGGAACTCAAGCAGGTCAGGAAGCAGGAGCTGATGCAGAGGCCATGGAGGGATGTTCCTTACTGGCTTGCTTCCCCTGGCTTGCTCAGCTTTCTTTCTTTTTTTTTTTTTAATATTTTTATTTTCTATATTCTTTGTTTACATTCCAAATGATTTCCCTTTTCCCAGTTCCCCCCTCCCCATATGTCACATAAACCCTCTTCTCTCCATCCATTCTCCAATCACCTCCCTCCTTTTTCTCTGTCCTTATATTCCCCTGCAATGCTAGATCAATCCTTTCCAGGATCAGGACCCTCTCCATACTTCTTCATGGGAGTCATTTGATATGCGATTTGTGCCTTGGGTATTCAGGGCTTCTGGGTTAATTAATATCCACTTATCAGAGATTGCATTCCATGTGTATTCTTTTATGATTGGGTTACCTCACTTAGGATGATACTTTCCAGATCAAACCATTTGCCTAAAAATTTTGTGAATTCATTGTTTCTAATTGCTGAGTTGTATTCCATTGTGTAAATATACCACATTTTCTGTATCCATTCCTCCTTTGAGGGACAGCTGGGTTCTTTACAGCTTCTGGCTATTATAAATAAGGCTGCTATGAACATAATGGAGCATGTGTCTTTATTGCATGCCAGGGAATCCTTTGGGTATATGCCCAGGAGAAGTATAGCAGGGTCCTTGAGGACATGGGCACAGGGGAAAAGTTCCTGAACAGAACACCAATAGCTTATGCTCAAAGATCAAGAATTGACAAATGGGACCTCATAAAATTACAAAGTTTCTGTAAGGCAAAGGACACTGTTAAAAGGACAAAACAACAACCATCAAATTGGGAAAGGATATTCACCAACCCTACATCTGATAGAGGGCTAATATCCAATATATACAAAGAACTCAAGAAATTAGACCCCAGAAAACCAAATAACCCTATTAAAAATGGGGTACAGGTCTAAACAAAGAATTTTCACCTGAAGAAATTCAGATTGCCGAGAGGCACCTTAAGAAGTGCTCAACATCATTAGTCATTAGGGAAATGCAAATCAAAACAACCCTGAGATTTCACCTTACACCAGTCAGAATGGCTAAGGTCAAACACTCAGGAGACAGCAGGTGTTGGTGAGGATGTGGAGAAAGAGGAACACTCCTCCACTGCTGGTGGGGCTGTAAGATGGTACAACCACTTTGGAAATCAGTCTGGCGGTTCCTCAGAAAACTGGACATAAAACTTCTGAAGGACCCTGCTATACCTCTCAGCTTGCTTTCTTATAGAACCTAAAACTACCAGCCCAGGGATGGCACCACCCACAATGGGCCCTCCCCCTTGATCACTAATTGAGAAAATGCCTTACAGCTGGATCTCATGGAGGCATTTCCTCACCTGAAGCTCTCTTCTCAGTGATAACTCCAACTGTGTCAAGTTGACACACAACCAGCCAGTACAACAGGTGTGTGCGCTCCCCAATATTTACCCATCCTCCATCCAAATGATTTCCCAGACCCTTGATATCACTTAGAAATGGGACATATTCTAGAATGGTTAATTTGGACTGTCAATTTGATGGGATTTAGAACCACCATTGAGACACACCTCTAGGTATGTCTATGATGGAGTTTCTAGATTAGATAAACTGAGAGAGGAAGTCTGGCCCTAAATTCAGGGAGCCTTGGGATGAGTTCCTGGACTTCCCCGAAAGAAAAGGGCTAGCTGAGCCAGCCACCTTTCTTAACTTCCTGACTGCAGATGTAATGTAACCAGCTTCTACACGCTTTTGCAACAGTGGCTTCCCTGCCATGAAGAATTATATCCTCAGACTGTGAAACAAAACAAATTTGTCAGGTAACATGTTGCAGCAATGATAAAAGAACTAATTACACACTTACACACACACACACACACACACACACATATATATATATATATATATATATATATATATATATACCAACAATATGAACCATGAACCATATATATATAAACCAACCTGAAACCTTAAATGCATTTCTCTACATCCACCATTCTGAGTTAGCATTGATGTTCACAAAAATCCAGCAAGAATCTCATGAGTTAAATAGAAATTTGTGGACTGGCCTGAAAAACCAACCACCATTTATAACTTGGTTTCTATGGGGAAATGCATTCAGAGTTCCAAAAAACTGGCTCACATAGAGATTTCTGGAACACAGCCTGGTCACAGCGCTGAGAACTGTAGGTGGCTTCTCAGTATACCCAATTAACATGGTCACTGTAGCTAGTTAGCGGAGGGCTCTTGTTCCAGACTCAAAACTCTGAGGAATGTTCTGGGGAATCTCCTGAAGTGTATCCCACCCCCTTCCTTCTGGAGCTGAATGTGACCTAGAGCTGAAGGGGACACTGGAGAACACCTAGAGCCACGCAGCACCCAGGGGAACAAACCTGGTGTTATCTGCTTACAGACTTCCAAGACAGTCACTGCTTCCTAGAGACTATATAGGGCTAGCACGCTTCAACCATTGATTCACTGAGCTAATTATGTGAAGTCCTTCGCAACCCCACCCTGATAACACCACTGCTATTTCAAGTCATCCTTCAAACCCTGCTCAGGTGCCAATGTCTTGGAGAAGCTGTCCCCAATCTCCCACCTTCTTCCACAGTAAAATAAGACCGATCTGCAGTGACAGTTAAGCGAAGGTGTTTCAAATGATGGACACTCCCGGGTGACAGGCCAGAAGAGTTTTCCACCTCTTAAGTTATGGTTCTCAGCGCCTGGCACCTGTCAACCTCTTCTGAGCAGGTGGCAGTCAGAGTGGGAAGAAGATGGGGTTCTGATCTCGGGAAGGACTCACCATCCATTTCTGACACTGGCAAGAAATAGAGCGAATGTATTCACTGGGCATTTGCTTTGTGCCTGGCATTGTGCTGAGAACTCATGGACTTACCAGCCTCCTTCTTATGTTTAAATCTACTGCTAGTCTCTGCACTATGAATGGGGACATTGAGGTATGGGGGTGGGGTAGAGATGGGGTTGAGGGGCTCCACAGCTCCCTCTGCTCCCTGCTCGCTTCAGTTCCTTCACACGGGGCCTTCCTTGTGCAGTCCTGGCAGATTACCTGAGCCCTCTGGGCCTGTGTTGCCACATTTCAAATAACACCCACTACTCCTATTGTTGCAAGAGGCACAGTGCTCAGCAAATCTGAAAACAGTCCCGGGCCTCCTGAGATTGTGGGGTCACCACGCAAAGTAGGAAAACTGTGAAGCCCCAAGGACTGGGCTCCTGCATGCAGGACACATTCCAGAAGCTTTACTGCAGGCAACCATGGCGGGACTTTTCCTGGTAAAACCCAGTATGAGCCGGGCTGGGAGTAGAGCAGAAAGGGGCTCCAGAGTTTGGAAATCAGCAGTTTCCTAGGGAGTCCAGCGGCTCCATAGCGGGCATCTTCCCATGGGGTTTTCTCCAGGATTTGTTTCTGACTTGCACTTCCTGCCTATTTTGCATCTGCCCGTTTATTTATCAGGCTTAGGGTGTGCCCCACCCCCAAGTCCTGTTTCTGGGAATTAATACTATATTGGAGGGGAGTTGCCCATCACCTCTCTCAGACTCCCAAACAGCCTGGGAGTGCAGCTCTCCCTAGTGCTTTCTTTGCACAGGTCCAACCCTTGCTACCCTGGAACTTACACCACACATAGTCTCCAGACCTTCTGTTTCCCGAGAGAGAACACCCAAGAGGTCCTAATCGTGAACCTCTGCGCCACAAAAACAGACATCACAGGGAAATGCTTGTTAAACGGCGTAAGGAAAGTGCTCATTTTTACTTTTTTTAACTTTATTTTATATCTCTGTGTATGTGTAAGCATGCATGCACACATACATGTTCGCATGTTTGGGTGGAGATCAGAGGTCAATGTTAGGTGTCTTATTCAATCACTCTGTATCTTATTTTTTGAAATAGAGTTGCTCTTACCAATTTGCTAGACCGGCTAACCAACAATCCTCAAGGATCTTCCTATCTCTGCTTCCCTAGGGTTGTTGCAATTATGGTATCCTGCCACACCTGACTTTTTCTGTGGGCACTGGAAGGGCAAACTGAGGACATAGTGCTTACATGGGGACCCGAAGAGCTGTCTCCCAGCCCTCTGTTGACTCTATAATGAATGGAAATACCAGGATACAATGTAGTAGATTTATACATGTCTATTGTTATAGGTGTTATATAATATTATATAAATAATATCTTATAAAGTTCATAGGGTAGAGTAATTATAAGAACACTTCATTCTTTTTGCATATTTTGCCTTTTTAAAACACATTTGTATAAGCATTTATTATCAACTTAAATTCATTTTTCAGTTATCTAAAACCTTAATTTGCTGTGTTCACTTTCTTGCCCATAAAAACACCAAAAACCTCTTTCTAGCCAACACAATAAAGTCTGAGAAATTTCTCATGCTGGAAGTTGTTAATTTTTTTCTAAATTAACTTTTTTTTTCTTAAATATTTATTTTATGTATGTGAGTACACTGTTGCTGTCTTCAGACACACCAGAAGAGGGCATCAGATCCCATTACAGATGGTTGTGAGCCACCAGGTGGTTGCTGGAAATTGAACTCAGGACCTCTGGAAGAGCAGTCAGTGCTCTTAACCACTGAGTAATCTCTCCAGCCCCAGAAACTGTTATTTTTAACTCTTTGGGAGCTATAAACCTTTCAGAGAATCAAGTTGTAGGACTCTCTAGAAAAACATACAGAGAGGTCAAATGTAATTTGACCCTAATGAAATCTATCCATGAATTTCAGGTTAAAAGCTTATGATCCCAGCAAATCCTCCTGTTTCAAGAAGGGGAACCGGGCCAGGAGAGGGAAACAGCTAAATAAGGAGTCTCCTCTAAAACCCCACCTCCCTGTACAGCAGCTCCCACCTCCTCCTGGCTTTTCCCAAGTGCTTCCCAGCCTCTGATACACACCCTTTCTCTTCCCTCTAACTTCCAAATCCTCTTCATTAGTGTCAGGACCAGTCTCTGCTATGTATAATGGAACTCCTTCTGTCTTAGGGTGTCTATTCCTGTACAAACATCATTACCAAGAAACAAGTTGGGGAGGAAAGGGTTTATTGAGCTTACACTTCCACACTGCTGTTCATCACTAAAGAAAGTCAGATCTGGAACTCAAGCAGGGCAGGAAGCAGGAGCTGATGCAGAGGCCATGGAGAGATGGTCCTTATTGGCTTGCTTCCCCTGGCTTGCTCAACCTGCTTTCTTATAGAACCCAAGACCACCAGCCCAGGGATGGCACCACCCACAAGGGGCCCTCCCCTCTTGACCACTAATTGAGAAAATGCCCCACAGTTGGATCTCATGGAGGCATTTCCTCAACTGAAGCTCCTTTCTCTGTGATAACTCCAGCCTGTGTCAAGTTGACACACAAAAACAGCCAGGACACCATCTCTCCCAGGAAGAGTGCATCATATCAGTTCCTAGTGAGCACAAATACAGCAGTGTTTAATAAAATATTAGCAGGCTGAATCTAGACCTATATAAAATAGCCCCACCAGGATCAAGGGGGTTGTAGAGCAAGGATATAAGGCTGGTTCAAGGTTTGAAAATCAAAGACACCAGTGCAATCATAGGGTGTGGTGACTGACACCTGTAGTCTCAGCATCTGGGAGGGAGAGGTAGGAGTTCAAGGTTACCCTTGGCCATACATTGAGTTATTGTAGAGTTTGGGGCCAACCTTCAATATATGAGATTCCTTCAGGGCAGGGAGGTCGGGGGAGAAACACACACACACACACACACACACACACACAGAGAGAGAGAGAGAGAGAGAGAGAGAGAGAGAGACTGATACAGATACAGATACAGAGAGAGAAAGTAACAGAAAGAGAAAGTCATTGTAATTCATCATATCGACAGAGTAATGAACAAAAACTGCGATTGCTTTATCAGATACAAGAAAGCACTTGACAAGATTCAGTTCCTTCTGTGAGGGAGAAAGGCAGCCTGTAAGTACCACTTGCCAAAGACAGATACTTCCTGAGATGCTAGCGGCTGTTGTTCATATAACAAGCCACAGGTACTGCATCCCTAAACAAGTTTGGTTGATCCAGTTGTACCCGTCTTGATCACACATAGGCAGGAAGCATGCCGGGATGTATGTTTGCCCCAGTTGGACGAAAATGGGAAATACCTTGTGGGTTTGCCTTTGTAAGCACATGGCCAATGTAGCTTGCTGCCGTTCTCTGGGAATCCCGAGTCCGGGCACAGCTAGGGTCCATCTTCCTGGCCAGTATTAAATAAAGTTTACTTTAATTGGATAATTGTGGTACTGGCCTTCCTCCTCCGCCTTCTCAGGTTTAACACTCCTTGATTAAAAACTTCAGTCAGGTAGCTGTAGAAGACATTCCCTCACCTTGATAGGGGAATCTATAAAACCGTAAGGTAACAGCATGATCAATGTTGAAAGACTAAATGTTTTCATCCTAAGAGCAGGAATGAGGCAGGAGTACCTCTCACCGCTGCTCTTCAACATTACACTGTCATTACACTGTCAAGGCAATAAAGAAAAAACAAACAAAACTAATCGGCTACAGAGGACTGAGAAGATGACTTAGTGTTTTCCCTAAGAATAAAGACCTAAATTTGGACCCACAGAGTCCACATAAAAAGTCAGGCATGGGAGCACATGCCTGTAATTCTGGTACTGGGAAGGCAGAGACAGGAGGAAGCTGGAGCTACCTCCAGCCAGTCTAGCCAAACTGGTGACGTTCAGGTACAAGGAAAGGGCCTGTTTCAAAATGGAAGGTTGAGAGTGATTGAAGGAGACAACTCTGGCGCATACACACACACACACACCACACACACACATCGCACACATACACACAGACACACATATACATGCACACTTGCACACATACAGACACGCAGACACACATACATGCACACTCACACACATACATACATACATACATACACATACACACAACACACACATATATACACACATGTACACACACACATACAACACACACATACATACTCACACACATATACACACAACACACATATACACATATACATGCACACTTGCACATACACACAAACGCGCGCGCGCGCACACACACACACACACACACGGCCTACAGACTGGAAAAGACAAAATAAAAAAACCTTTTCTAGTCACAGATGCCAGAAATAAGCTTACCGCCACAGAGGAAGAGGCCACCACTCCAGCTGATATGTCTGGACAAGACAAACATTACCCTTGATCAGAGAGTGTGCTTGAAAGAGCAAACACACAGAGGTGGGAAATACACTTGGTTTTGTTCTAACTCAGGTGGTGACTGTGTTTTTCCCCATAGGTTGGGGTCTGACCTCCAGTCTTATAAAATGGGCTAATCTAGAAAGAACTGGATGAAGGAGAAAGTGGTCACTTCTCCAGTCTATCAAACTCCTGGATTACAGCTGGGGACCTTTGTCAGAAGAAAGCCGGTGGGAGTAGATGAAAAGCCTTACAAAGTGGAGGAGATAAACTATTTAAACTATTTTTCCTAAACCCAAGTCTATAATATTTGAGAGAAAAGACTCATTTAACATTTCTTACACAGATAACTAAAAAAAAACTCCTTAGCAAGGCTCCAGGACTCAAGCAAGCAAAATAGCCCAGCTATGAACAATTAGACTTCCATTATTCTAATTATCTTATTTGCAACAGCACAAAGACAATAAAATACTTAAATATAAATCATTCTTCTGAAAAGTATCAGTGAAGGAAATGGAAGAGGATGGATATGAAATCTCCGGGAAAGAGAAAACTCAATACTGCTAAAGTGTCAGTTGTCCAAACATTGATCTGTAGATTCAACTTGGTCTCACGCAATACTGGAGGAAGACTTTTTCTTTATAGATAAAAGCAAGCCAACTGTAAAATGTATTTAAATGGGCAAAGGAATTACACTAGTCAAAGTGGCCTTGAAAAGAAAGCATACCATTGAATTTGATACTGAGGGGCTAGAGAGATGTCTCAGCAGTTAAGAGCACTAGTTGCTCTTACAGAGTACCTGGATTTAGTTCTTAGCACTCACTCGGATGCTCACACCAGCTGCAACTCCAGTTCCAGGAAACACAGTGTGCTCTTCTGGCCTCTACGGGCATTGCATACACATGGTACAATTATGTATATGTAGGCAAAACACTCATACACACAAATAAATCCTTTAAAGATTCACTGTGGAGCATTAGGTGCTCCGTTGCCCAGCATGCATGAAGCCCTGGGTTCCGTCCCCAACAGTATAATCAGGTCTGATAGCGCACATCCGTAGCATGGGATGGATACAGACGAAGGAGGAGTTCGAGGCCAGCCTGAGGCCAGCTTGAACTATATGGGATCCTGTCTAAATGGATTGACTAGTTAATTAATTAAACGAAGTGAAGTGATGTAGCCACAGCAATGGTTGCATTGTGGAATTGGAAGAGGATGACCAAGTACACGAACCAAATGGCAGAGGGACCCAGAAGCAGCCCTCCAGCCACGTGCTTGGCAGGTTTCTGAGAAATGCCCAGAGATAGTGCAATTGAGAGAAGTCTTTCCCACAGCTTTCTAGAACAATTTCACGTAGTACAGTTCTGTGTTTTTCATCTTCCTGTGCATCCGCTCCATTCCCAGGAACTGTCTGAGAGAAATAAAAACTTTTATTCATTCAAGATCTGTATGCAAATGCATATAGCTGGAAAAACCCGGACATCCTTCAACTGGGAGACATTGTATAATGGACTATTAGTGTGTAATAAAAGAAAACAACACCTGATTCACATTTAATTCAGGGCATCCAAGCCATCAGGGTAGACTGAAGCGTTGTCTGTCTACCCGGATAAAATCCTGAGAAGGAGGCAAGACAGACTCCTCTGGTGTCAGCAATCCCTGATCCATGGATTCCCAAGGTGCAGGGGGAGGTCTTGCTGACCCAGAGCTTATAGTACTAAGTCCTGGGAGCACAGGTTTATTGCCCCAGGCTTTACAAACCGGAGGCATATGGCTCCACTGGCTGGAAGCTTATTGCTCTGGGTCTTAATTCCCAGCAGCCCCAGCACCGGGCAGCTGTTACAGCCCCACAGCAGTGAGCAGCAGCAGTGGGCAGCCCTAAGCCCTTCTATTGGAACCCTCAACTCTTAAGGCTTGGTGAGTCACTGCCCCTACCCAGGCTGCTTCTGCTGTCCCCTCCTCCTGTTACCCGTTTGCTCAGCCTGACCCATGCTGCCAATAATGACCACAGGAGGTGAGGCTGTCACTGGAGAGAAGCCTCTTGAATAGATTTCATGTTTTGTAACACCAGGAGATAGCCCAAGAGGGTGTCTTCTGGCTGATTCAGAAAGGGAACCCAACAACCTGTTTATACAGTCAGAAAGGAAGGTGTCGCTGTTACTTTTATGTCCCGTGATGAAAACACTATGACATATTCAACTTTAGGTAGAAAGGGTTTGTTCTGGCTTCCAGTGCCAGGCTACAGTCCACCATACCAGGAACGTCACAACAGCAGCAGCCTGAGGGAGTTCTCACTGCATCTGCCATTGTGACTCAGAAAGGGATGAATATGTTCTCAGCTCAGTTGCTCTATTTCTCAGTCCAGGATTCCCCTCCTATAATAGGTGGGTCTTCCCACCTCAATTAATATAAAATAATCCCCTATAGGCATACCCAGAGGCCCTTCTCCAAGATGATTCTAGTCTCCTGTAGAACTGATAATTAGCATTAACCACCATAGGAGGTGAAGTGGCAGTCAGTGTTTGCACCAAACAGGAGGCACAGCTCTTCATGCAAATGAAGGATTATGCCTGTACCAATCACAAGCCTTGTGCTGGGTAAGGGGCGGGAGGGGGGAATGTTTGCACCAATCAGCATGTGTGGCTCTTCATGCAAATGAAGGATTGTGCCTCCACCAATGACAGGCTTTCTGCTGAATAAGAGGCAGGGGGAAATGGCTGTTAGAGTTAACTGAGGCTTGTGACCACAAAATACAGACACAAGCTGTTTGGAACATCTGTGGCTGGGACAGTACCTTGGGAGTCAGCGTTACATCTCAGAAGCAAGTAGCTGTAGTTGTAACATAACTTCCTCAAGTCATCCATGGAGTATTCAAACTCCAAATCCTGTGCCTCAATCTTCCACATTGCCTCTGCATCTGGCTCTTATAATTAGTATTTCTGTCAGCATGGGTAATGTTGAGTTTCTTTTCCTTTGCTAGAGAGCTATTTTTGTACTGGTTTTCTGTTTGTGAGAATTATCTGTTCTTATCTTTTGCATATTTTTGTATAGGATTCTGTCCTCATTTGCTTCTCTGTTGCTATGATAAAACACTGACCAAAAGTAACTTGAGGAAGGAAGGGTTTATTTCAGCTTACACTTCCTGGTAACTGTCCATCACTGAGAGAAATCAGACCAGAAACCTGGAGGCAGGAGCTGATGGAGGCCCACGGAGGGATGCTGCTTACTGGCTTGCTTACTTACTCCTCATGGCTTGCTCAGCCTGCTTTCTTATACAAGCCAGGACCAAAGCCCAGGTGTGGCCCTGCCCACAGCGGGCAGGACCCACATTAATCATTAATGAAAAAGATGTGCCACAGACTTGCCAAGTCAATGTGAGGGAGGTCGTTCCTCATTTGAGGTTTCCTCTTCCCAAGTAACTATGCTTTGGGTCAAACTGACAAACATTAAGCAGTAACTAGGTATCTAGGTTTTTTCTTAGTTAAAGACTTCTTTCATATTTTTAAATTCTGTGTATGTGTAGTGTCTGTGTGGATATGTGTGCCTGAAAGTAGGTACCCACTGAGGCTCAAGGCATCAAACCACCCCCTGCAGCTGGAGTTACAAACAGCTGAGTGCTATCCCACATAGGTGCCAGGAACTAAACTTGGGTATTCTACAAGAACAGTATGCACTCTTAACTACTGGTCCATCTTTCCAGGCCTCAGGATTTCATTTCACTTTTTGCTGTGAATTGTGCAAGGACCATCTTGGAGCTATTTTATAGATGCAATGCCAGAATGCTCACAGCTTAGAAAGTCAGAGAAGAGATGGCACAAGAGCCCAAGGCAGCCAGTCATAAACCCAGGGGTCACGGGCACACTATTGATCATGTAGGGTTAAGACTCCCAAACTTCTCTTCCTTCCTTCCTTCCTTCCTTCCTTCCTTCCTTCCTTCCTTCCTTCCTTCCTTCCCTCCCTCCCTCCCTCCCTCCTCCCTTTCTCCCTTCTCCCTCCTCCCTCTCCCTTCCTATATTCCCTCTCCTTCCCTCCTGGAGGTACTTGCTTTTGTGTTTCTGTCATTTTTTGTAGACATCTTTTATTTTATACATATGAGTGCTTTGCCTGCAGCATGTCTGCGTGCTCCATGCCTGCTGGTTCCTGGAGGTGAGAAGGCACCAGATCCCCTGTAACTGGAATAACAGACAGCAGTTAGCTGCCATGTGTGGCTGATAATCAGACCAGGTCCTCTGCAAGGGCAACACGTTCTCGTGACTTCTCAGCCATCTCCCCAACATTCCAGAGACACTGTTGCATCTTCTTTGTCCTTGATGATGCAGACCTTGAAATGATCTTTATAATAAAGAGGATAACCAGGTAGGGGGGGGCGCAGCCTGGGAGGTGAAAGCAAGACCATGAACCAAGGCCTGTCTTGGCTTTATAGCAAGACTGAAGTTAGCTTGGGTTACATGTATCAAAAATAAATAAAGATAACCAACCGAACAAGCAAACTGGGAAATGTCCTGGCTTAGGAGGGATGTTCTATTGGCAGGTATCCCCACACCATTGAGCATTCTCTCCATCCCCCTCCCACACCTGTTCTGAAAGAAAGTTTTCCTATGTAGCCTAGGCTGGACTAGCAACTCCAACTCGTGATTCTCTAGCCTCGGCTCTTGGGTTCTGGGTATATACAGGTGTACACGACTAGATTTAGCTATAAGCTCCCATTTTTGTATAGACTTTATGCATGTCTACATATATTGAATAAATCCATAGTTTATTCTTAGAAATAATTCATGGCTTGTGAGGCAAACCCTCACTCTCCTCATCATCTTCGACTCTCCGCCTGCTCCCTCCTCTCCCTCCTTGGATGCCGTTCTAATAGATTTTCTAAGTGTACACTCTCTCTTAATGAATGCAAAGGGATCACTCACTGTGGATCTCCCTCTGCGTGTTTTCTCTGACGCTGTTTTAAGCAACTCCATGTGGCCATGCATACATCAAATCTATTACTTTTGACTGTGGGTGTGGAAAGACAGGATAGCAGCCTCAGCATCAGCAGTCTGAGGATAGGCACGGAGGCGTCCAGTGCAGGACATATGAGGATACAGGGGCTACGTTGTCTGAAACCGAGAGCCACTGCCCTAATGACCCTGCCACACTTGGAATAGCTGTTGTGGCTCTGCGTCCACACAGGGACTGACCTCATCTGGCTGAGTCCACTTCAGAGGCATCCCAATGCCTTTGGGGGCTGTAGAGATGGTGGATGATAAGGGATAGCAGTTTATCTCATGAGCTCAGCCAGCTCTGGGAGAGAGATCTTCGCTTATGCCTGGGGTGGCAGCACAGGCCTGAATTCTCTGACAGGCAGAGAATTTGTTTTCATTCTTCCCTCCCAAGCTTCCAGGACAAAGAACAGAAAACCTACACAGAAGACTGCACACACCCTATGTTTGGGGCAGAGATGGTTTGGCGCCAAGCCTATGCCAAGCCTGATGTGGGAAGCAGGCCTACAGGACTCCTTCTGAATCAGGGCTCAGCAGCAATTTGGGAGGAGAGATCTGAGTTCAAATGCTGCCCAGCCTTCCTAGCTCCAAGGCTAGTGGGAGGGTGGTGGTGGTAGCCTAGGGAACGGAATGGGGAAGATGATAGGCCTGCTTGAGGTCCCATAGCTGACAAGATGCCATTTACACCCAGATCTCTCTCTCTCTCTCCCTCTCCCTCCCCCCCTCTCTCTGTCTTTCTCTGTCTCTGTGTCTCTGTCTCTGTGACTATCTCTGTCTCTCACTGTGTCTCTGTCTCTGTGACTGTCTCTCTCCCCCTCTCCCTCTCCCTCTCATCTGTGCTTTCTCAGCCTCAGGCGCCCACAGGAGGATGCCAATTCCCTGTACTCCAGCCTGAGCCGCCACAAGAATTGCCTTGTCAAGCACAAATCTCTCCATCCTTGGCACGTTGGTGAAAGTGAGTCTACTTAACCCAGGAGGCCTGAGCTGGAGGAGCTTTTGAAAGCTGGAAAGGTCCAGCATTAGAGGAGCCAAGGCCGGATAAGGTAAGGAAGAGAGCCTAGAACTCCCTTCCCCCTCACTAGCCCCAGCTTTCTGACCATGACCAGCCGCCTACTCTGGTCCCTGGTTCCCACACGGTTATCCTAAAAAGGAAAGGCTATCTTGGTGGGGCAGCCCCAAGAACAAACAGACAGGCATGGTTCCAGACACTCCAGTTCCCCAAACCGTCTTCCCAGATCCAGACAAAGGAGGGTGGTCCCCAGCTCAGGCTGAAAGCAGATCTGGCCAGGCTGGATTTCACGAGGAGCCTCTCTGTCCATTCATTGACTGAGTGGAGGGAGGGCGCCCCAGCCAGACAAGCCGAACGGAGGCTGTTCCTTCCTCTCATCCCTTGTCTACCGTCAGCATAGTCAGCACAGGGCACAGCAGCAGTGGCTAGCAAGCAGTCTTGGGTGGCAGGTGTCCGATCTGCCCTCCAAGCATTACGCCACCGAAGCCAAGGGCTTCCATTTCTGCTTTGTAGATAAGCAGGGCTAAATGACTCACCTAGAGTCAAGTCAGTTGTGAGGAGGGAGCGAGGACTCACCTGATGTGATCTGACCCCCAGTCCTGGCTCCATGCGTCTCGAGAGCAAGTGGCTCCATTAATCTGTGGGCAGATCTAGTTCTCTGTAGACTTTCCAGGATTCCCAAGACAATGAATGCGTATTGGATTTGCTGGGAAACACTAAAAGGCACCTACCTATCCTTCCCACTGCCCCAACAGTATATTAGCGTAGATTGCACTGAATGAAGCCTCATATATGGTTAGAATGTCCCAGATGGTTCTGCAGCTATTCCTCACTACCCCTGAGAACTGCCAACCCCAGGCCTATGCCCATCAGACCCAAGGAGGAATAGCTTCAGTCCTCTTCACATCCAGAGGTTGCCTACTGCTCAAATGGGAACATTTCCCAGGCTGATGCTGCCTTCCAACAAGTCCCCAGTCCAGAAGATCACTTCCAAGGCTAAGAGAAGAGTGTAGATACGGCCATAGAACTGGTTATCACAAACCCCATCAAGTGTGGGGGCAGCAGGCACAGAGGGTCAAGATAGCAAGGGTTGAACTTCTGGCCCCTGCTGCTGTGTCCAGTGACCTAGGACCTCGCCTAAACTAAACCCAGCCTGCAGCAGAGGCTGCACATTGGAAAATGGCAGCGATGAAGTATTTTTTCCCCAACGGCTTGCCGTAGGATCACAGGCAGTCATAGATGCCACATGCTTAGCATGAGAATGTTTTCAGAGAGGAGAAAACGAGAAAAAAGAGACGTGCACTAAGTGCGAGCAGCGCTATCCCACGGGCAGACAGTGGCATCCATCTCCCTCAGCTTCCCTAGTGTGGATACAACAGAATCAGCCTCTCCAACCCTCTGCTGCCACGCCTTCCCCACCTGAGGGCTAGCTGTGATTAAATCTTCCTTCCTTAAGTCACTTTGGCCAGGAAGTTTGCCACAGCAATGGGAAACATAACTAGCAGTGAGCTAACAGACTAAAACCACAGAAGCAGCCCCTACTTAACCCGAACTACACATACCCCCAGTTCAACTTCCCCCAGACAGATCTCCAGGTCCCCAGGGCCATCCCAACACCATCTGTCTGTCATGAGACAGAACATAGCAGAGGGGCCATCAGAGGGAAGATAGATCAGACTTAACCCACTGTGGTGGTTCAAATAGGTTTGATCCTATAGATTCATGTATTTGAATGCTTGGCCATAGGAAGTGACACTATTAGGAGGTGTGGCCTTACCGGAGTGGGTGTGGCCCTGCTGGAGGAAGGGCTGCACTGTGTAGGCAGGCTTTGCGGTCTTCTAGACTCAAGCTCCACCCAGTGTGGAATTTCTGTCTCCCGGCTGCCTTCGGAAGACTGTCTCTTGTGGCCTTTGGATGAAGATGTGGAACTCTTGGTTCCTGTAGTACCGCACCGTGCCTGCCTGGACACTGCCATGCTTCCCACCATGATGACAACAGACTGAACCTCTGAAACTGTAAGCCAGCCCCAACTCAGTGTTTGCCTTTATCAGTTTTGCTGTGGTCATGGTTTATCTTCACAGCAATAAAACCCACACTGATCACTCAAAATTATCCCTTATAAATTTTATGGAAGCGTGTGTGTGTGTGTGTGTGTGTGTGTGTGTGTGTGTGTGTATGTGTGTGTGAGAGCCCTGCAAAGTGAGGAGCCTCTAACATTAAACCTCTCGCCGTTCATCTGTCTGGCTCTTACCACACAGACACCATCAGGCGTACAGACGGGCTCCGCGGTTCCTATTTCAGTTTCTTTTGGTTGGCTGGTTGGTTGGCTTTGCCTTTGGTGTTAAAGGTTGAAGCTAGACCCTTACACATACTACTGAGCTGCACCTCATCAATATGTTTTAGTTTTGGTGAAAGGGACGAACGTATCTAGGGAAGTACAAAAAAAGAGCAGAAAGCTCAAAGCATGTAGCTCAGGAGTCCTGGGCCCAGTGCAGCTACGCCGTGGCGCCTCCCCAGCGTCCTGAGCAGCAAACGGGGTCAAATGGTGTTACACGTTAAGTGGGCAGAATCCAGAATCCCCAGAGAGATGGGCCAATGGATATGCCCGTGGGGAATCACCTCGATTATGTTTATTGATGTGAGAAGATACATCTTCCCTGTGGGAGGGGTCATCCCCCGGGCAGGGCATCCTGGACATAAAATGAAGAAGGCAATCCGAGTGCTTGCACGCATGCACTATTTCCCAGATGTGGATATGCTATGACCCTGCTGCCCTGACTCCCTGCCCCGATGAACTATACTTTGAACCCTGAGCTAAAGCAGCCCTTTCTCTCTCTCTCTCTCTCTCTCTCTCTCTCTCTCTCTCTCTCTCTCTCTCTCTCTCTCTCTCTCTCTCTTTGAGACAGGGGGTTTCTCTGTATAGCCCTGGCTGTCCTGGAACTCACTCTGTAGACCAGGCTGGCCTCAGAACTCAGAAATCTGCCTGCCTCTGCCTCCCAAGTGCTGGGATTAAAGGCGAGCGCCACCACCGCCCAGTTAAACCCTTTCTCTCTTAAGTTGCTTCTGTTAGAGTAATTTTGCCACAGCTCCAGGAATAGACACTAAGACAGGGTATTGGTGGCACCTACTCTGACAGTAGAATAAAAACCCAGCATGAGCTGAGACCCCCTCAACAGGCACGGGGACACGCAAGGTGGGGTGGGTTGTCCCTGGGAGGGGCATCTCTGTTGGACCCTAGAAGACTCAGGCAAACAAGGAAGAGTGTGCTGGCAGAAGATACCACCCCCAGGCGGGGCAGCACAAGGGAGCTAGTTGAGAGGCAGACCATGAACACTGCAGCACAGAGGACAAGAGGCTCCCTGAGAGCTACGGCTCGGCTGATCAGCCAGTGCACTGTGTTAAACATAGTTCCAAGGGGTCTTCTGTTTACAAAGAATAAGATATGCTCCCAGACAGGGTATCCTGAAGGCCAAGCAGTCAGGAAGAGTGCTTCTGATGTCACACAAGCATCAGCACTGAGTGGCATGGGAGTCCCCACATAGGCAGCCCCTATGACCATCTCGTCAGGAAGCTACTGTGCCTGCTTCTAGTGTTCCGTTCAGTCAGTCCCCCAGATCTGCAGATAACAGAGATAACTGTGCCCACATTCACACTGGCCTCGAAGGCAGACATCCCCCACCTGTCGGCTACTCCAGTTACTTGATAAGGATTACAATCCTGGTCAGCAGGAGCTCAGAGGGTTTGGGGACAGACAGTGCACTAGACCATGACCTAGGAGCACCAAGACAGAGCTAGGGTCACACTCCCGAGAATGAGGGTGGACACTGGCCTGCGCCAGGACTGGATTCCAGGGAGCCGACTGTCCTGATAATCGTGTTTCCATTCGTTAGATTACATCCCTGAATTTAGTTCGGCAAACAAGGTCACTACTTACCAGTGGAATGCCCAACTCTAAAGAGTTCTACCTGACTCTCAAGACTGCCACAGCTCAAAGATCTACCTAGAAAACTCTCCTTCCTTCCACACCCTCGCCTACAGTCAGGAAAGAAAGCATCCTCGAACACGTGGGAGACAGACACACCGACTTTAACGAGACGAGAAGTTTATTGGATTTGAAAGCAAATCGATTTGCTTTCTTGTTGAGAAGTTGGAGAAATCAAAACAGTCCTTCGCAGTAGGAGCCTTAACAATCATTTTCCCACTGTCTCTTTACAATGCAAATAGACTCAGCTGTAGGTCACTTAGAAAATCCGTGAGCAGGCAGTTTTACGACCTGTTCCTCTGTGTCTTCACCTACAGATACATAGGCCTTAGAGTCAGATAGGGAAAGTGAGACGAGATTCCCAGGAGGGGCATAAGGAACAACTTCTGCTTAAGCACCCAACAGCTACAGCCCCCAGCAGCCCCTCCCACCCCAACAGTCCCAACCCCTCGACAGCTCCACCCCTCCAGACAGCCCCACCCACCCCCAACAGCCCCGCCCCCTCGACAGTCCCACCCACGCCCCAGGCAGCCCCTCCCACTAGCCAGCTGCTTTCCTGTTCCATGAGCCGAACTTAGTCACTCCTGGGAGCCTGTCTTCTAGTGCTGTCCTCCAGAATGGGACGGCTGGCCCTAAGGTCTCTCCCTGCCAACCGGCCAATGCCTCTGTGACTCACAGTTCTTTTCTAGGTTTACCAACTCTGGACTCCTCACCACTTTAAATGTCATCAGATCGGCCCTCACTGCTATTGCATTTGGCTACACTGTATCAATCTGTGTCCTCTGAGGAGGAACTGCAGGTGTCTCTTAGTTATAGCTTTATGATCTTTACTTCCCAAACTTTTCCACAAACTTATACTACTTCCATCATTTAATAAGTAATTGCTTCGCCATTACATTAAAACGGTTTTTTAATGAGTGTGGGTCTCATTATGTAGCCCACCTCCACCTTGAACTCATAATCCTCCCGCATCTGCCTCCAGAGTGGTGGATTATTGGTAGGTACCACCATATCTGCATTAGCCAGCTAAATTTATAAGTATCCCTGGTGACCGTAGTCAGTGCTAACTTGCCTCAACCTGTACCTGACCTCAGCCTAAACTAGTTAATGGAACTATGCATGCATAATTCAGGAATTATGAGTGGTTCTTGTCACAGAGTGCAAGTTGTTTCTTTTCCTTTTCATCAATAGGATTCTTGTTACTCTCTTATTGTACCTAATTTATAAATTAAATTTTATCATGGGGCTGGGGGTGTTGCTTAGTGTGCCCAAGACCCTGGTTTCAATCACCTGCACCAGAGAGAGGGAGAGGGAGAGAGAGAGAGAGAGAGAGAGGGACCTACCATAAGCATATGGATACAGGAAAAAACATATTCGGGACTTGGACTTGGTACTCTACAGTCCCGGGGTCCCCTGACTGCCTCAGAATGCATCTCCTATGAACAGAGCCCCCGCTGCACTCACTGGAACATTGCTGTCCACCGTCCACTGCTTTCCTCTGACTTTGGTGACTGGACCCAAGCTCCAAAGGCCACAGTTACAGTGGCGATCTCCCCGCTCACCTGTCTCCTGTGTACACAGGCAGCCTGGAAAACTACATTTCAGCGGCTTGCCAAAGAATCTTTGCTTTTCCTGGCTGGCCATAAATATGTTGAAAAGTGTGTGTTTTGCAGGAGCGGGGGGATCCTTTGGTAACAAAACTCACTGGGTATGGCTTGCCACGACTTAATGAACTATTCCAGAACGAGCATGTTCTTTGTAACGAGCTCCCAGGCCATCTGTTTAATAATTCCAGAGTGCTGTCGAGTGGCATTAAGCTAACGTGCCAAAAGCTGGATCCTTCCCGGTTTGAAAACCGGGACATTTTGCTCCCTCTGGCTGCTTCATCCCTCCTCTTCCCTCTGACCCACCCCTCCCGGTACTACCTCCCCCACTCAGGGTGAGCCAGCCGCCTCATCTCACAGGGAGAACAGAACAGCAGCAGTAACAAGGGGCGGGACACTCACGCCAGACCCAGGCTACTGTGGCCAGGCTCCTGGTTCACGCACTGCCATGTCACAGCTAACTAAAGTTCTAGTCAGTTGGCATCAGTTGCCACTGTCACCTAAACTGGCGAAGGGGTGGACAGATGTCCAGAGGTTCTGGTCCCTGTGTTGCTTAGCAACTCTTACTCAACAGCATGCAATAGCCAAGCCTTGGTTATAAGCCTGGATTTTTACTGTAAAAAGCCCCATTTCTTATTCTTTACCCAACTCCTCATCTGGACTTTCAGCTTAGTATCTCTGGTATATCCTGTGTGGACCAACGAGGCCATGGGCCACAGTAAGTGGATCCCCCGTGGCTTTTCTTGACTACGGTCCAGTTCCTGTGACGATATCCTCCACTTCCTGACACCAGGAGAAACTGACAGGGCCTCAGAGAAGACCCAGGCAGCAGAGCCTCTATCTCCCACCAGTTCAGAGAGGAACCATATTACGTCCTTGAAACTGTCAGGTTGTGCCCAGCCCCTGGGACCTGGGAGGATGACACAGCAAGCAGATTTTACCTTCTGATCCGCCTGCAGAGCCCTGAGGGCCAAGGCCCAGCAGACAATTCTGATAATCTAATACTCACCAAGGCCTTCCAGGCTTGTAATTGAATTCTGTGTCCCTACCAACCCAGTCCGGGGGCCTCACTCAACTTCTGCCTGACAAAACACTGGGTCAGGCATCTAGGGAGGGGCAGTGACCTAGCAGGTCCTTGCCAGCTTCCAGGATCCAACATCTCTGCTACCACAGGCCAAGGACAGCCAGTCTAAAGTGACCACCCCGGTGCCACCCCGTCACTGCTTTTCATTTCTAGAAGGATCGCCAGTCAGGAGAGCTTCTAGGAGAGGCTTGCCTTGTCTGTGGAGGAACAGGTGACTGGCGGCAGGATTCTATCAGGTAGGGAAGGAGAACCTGGAGATGAGAAGCCACAGATTCAAATAACATTCAAATGGCAAGAAGTAATCCTGCCTGCATGGGCCTTCACAGCCTTCAACCCCAAGCCCAAATTACTCCAGAGCAGTTTCCAGGAACTTGGACATCCAGACTGCTCCCCACTTGAGGACAAGGTCACTGGTCTCTCTGTCCTCTCCTGTCCCCCTCCACAGCAAGCAGTGTGTGTCCAAGCGCCACTTTACCATTTCAGCAGATCCTCAGTGACCCAATGACGGGCAGGCACGGCCACGCCCCCTGCTGGACCCACCCTTCTGGGTCACACGCTCTTGCTATTCTCCACGCATACCCTTAGGGGGCTCCCCAGCACCTGTCACTCTCCAGCGGTTTCTAAAGCCCCTTTAAGTCCAGGGATCTCTGGGGCTTTAACCCCGCCCCGCCTCCGCCCAGCCCCCCGCACGACCCCCCCCCCCCTCCGGTGTCATCTCCTGCTACACTAAGCTCTCTAGTTCTCTAGCTCTCACATTCTAGTTTAGTCTTTCCTGGCCTGTTACCTCAACTCAAGATTGCAACGTGCAATCCTAGTCCTACAGGAGACTGTGTGAAGGAGGTAAGAGGGTGAAGCAATAGCGGGCGTTCGCTCCAGCAGGAAGGATCGCATCAGGATTTGCACTCAGGTGCCTGGTCTCCTAGTTCAGTTTCTTTCTTTTTTATATTTAATTATTTGTTTTATATATGTTTTTTTCTTTCTTTTTTATATTTAATTATTTATTTTATATATGTTAGTACACTGTCACTCTATTCAAGCACACTGGAAGAGGCTATCAGAGGCCAGGCATATTCAAACCGCGACAGTGCCCTTGCCTGAAGGTCTCCTCCAGATGACTCTAAAGTGCATCTCAGAGCAGAGAAGACACCAGAATCACGGGGAGGAAAAGAGAAGCGCAGAAAAGAGGAGCAGACTGCTTCCTTCCCGGAGTCTGACGGCACCTGAAGAACAGCCGGGGCTGTCCATTTCTAACAATGCCCTCGGGAGCCGTGGCTGCTGTTCCTTCAGCTCCAGGGGCCCTGGAGCTCAGGTGTCTGTGTATTCCCAGAGCGCCCCTCTGATCACACCAGGGGGGCCAGAACTCTTTGCTTGGTTATCTTGAGTCACACAGGTCTCATCAATGAATCATGAGCCACTTAGACAGGCTCCACGCTCCGACGCAGTATGCCTGTCAGTATAGAAGAGGAGCCGTGAGGACCCGAGCTTTCACTGAGGGCCTTTGGGCTCCTTTGATCCTCATCTACTCCCTGTAAGCAGGCAATAGCACTCCACTTCACAGTCAAGAAAGAGTACCTTGACACTGGGTTAGGCAGCGACTCATCCAGGTAGGCCCTAGTTGAACAGAGGTATCATGGGATTGCGCCTATAGCTATTGTACTGGAAGGTCCTTTTGTAGGCAACCCCAAAGCACGCTCTTCCCCTCTTCCTCAGCCTAGATTCCCACTGGGTCTCAGAACACCCCTGGTCTATCAGATCAGCCAGGGAGTGTAGGCAGTATTTTTTTTTTTAATAAAGACGTCTTAGAAACTTACGGCTTCACTAAACTTACATTACTTCACCAAACGCACATGAGCTTAAGCCCAAAGCGCATCGAGATCTGCATGTCTTACTGTGGCAGAGAGTTTGCAAAGATCACTTATTAAACTAAAACCTCCAAGTCTTGCACACAGAAACCAGCCAGGTCCCTGCTGTGCAGGAGCTGCGAAGAGCGAAGTCGCCCTCTGCTGGGCACCAGTGACATTGCAAGAGAGCTGTGACATGGGAGGGCCCTGTGTCATCTTGGCTTAGGAAAAAAGCAACAATTTCTTTAAGGCAGAATGTCAATTGAAAAAAAAAAGAAAAGAAAACAGACCCTGTGGAGAGTCTTTTGGGAGGACCTCTAGGAAGGAATCTGACATTGGACAAGGACAAGGAAATGGGCTCCAGCCTGGAATCTGACATTAGGCCAAGGAAGTAAGCTCTTCCAGGCAGGAATCTAATTTTAGGCTATAATAGGGAAGTAGTTTGGGCAGGAATTTTAATCTTAGGGTGGAACAGAAGAAGTAGGCTTCTGGCAAGAATTTGGGCTTGGACAAGGAAGTGGGCTCATGTATTTTGGTCTTCCTTGGAAACAACTGTCACAGGACTTTGCCTCTTGTGTTGCTTATTCCTTTGTACTGCTTGTCCTTAATACTTGCATGTAAAATGTAAAATGGTCTAAAAGCCATCGGGGAAAAAATAAACCTGCCTCAGAATCAGAACTGGCTGGGGTCCTGCTACAATGTTGTCAAATTGTCTCTTTTTCTTTTTAATTGAGAGACCCCCAACTCAATGTTTTTAGACCTCTAAACAACTAGCCCAACACAGAGTAACTTGTTTTCTGCTTTCAGCTTGAGAAAGATAGCCCACCCTGTTCTAGTTCCAAAGTTTAACTATACAGTACCCCAAGGATGTTTGCTCCAGATAATCTCTAACCTTCCTTACTTCCTCATTCTGTACTTCCCCATTCCATGCATATTTTGTCCTCCACCCCTTGCCTTGTGAATTGTGTCCTCCAACCCTTGTCTTGTGATTTTTCCCCTTTAAATACCCCTGACTTCAGTTGCACAGGGTCCTCAGTCCTCTACCCCTGCGTGGGGTATGGCTGTGGAACCCAGAATTCTGGAAATAAAGAAATCCTCATGCTACTGCATCGAGACCTTTTCTCGAGAATGATTTGGGTGTCGCCTTCCGAGGCGTGGGGTGCTGGGGCACCCTCGGTTTTTGGGGTCTTACATAATCCTCACTCCTGCCCTGGAAAACCTGTTGACTGACTGGGCAGGCTTGGTCAAGACACACTTTAAAATAAAAGGTATGCTAGTTAGCTCTTTGCTAACTTGACACAGCCAGCGAGGCTCCTATAGAAGAGGGAATATCAAATGAGGAAATGACTCCATCAGTTTGCCCGGGAGGCCCATGGAACATTTTCTTAATTAGTAATAGATAAGGGGCTGGAGAGATGGCTCAGGGGTTAAGAGCATTGACTGCTCTTCAAGAGGTCCTGAGTTCAATTCCCAGCAACTACATGGTGGCTCACAACCATCTATAATGAAATCCAATGCCCTCTTCTGGTGTGTGTGAAGACAGTTACAGTGTACTCATATACATAAAATAAATAAATAAATCTTTAAAAAAAAAGATTAGTAATAGATCTAGGAGGACCTCGCCCTGAGGCCACCATGGGCCGTGACATTCCTTCACATGTGGTTCTGAGTTGTACTTTAGAAAAAAAGCAAGTGGAGCAAACTGTGGGGAGCAAACCGGAAAGCAGCCGTCCTCGGTGGTCTCTCTTTGATTCCTGCCTTCCCTCGAAGGACTGTAACCAGGAGTGTAAACTGAGCTAACCCTTCCTCCCCCAGATGCTATTGGTCATCATGGTCTTTGTCACAGCAACAGAGAGATGCAAACTGATGCAAAATGTTTATTTATTTTGATTTCCAACATAAAAAGTGCCCAGGTCACCACACTCGGTCTTGTCTGCAAGCTGGTCAGTGGGTCCACAGTCATTTCTTCTTTCCAGGTGGAGGGGGGCTCCTTGAGGAGAGCCGCCATCTTTCTATTGAAAGAATAGAAAATACAGCCTAACTCCAGCCTTCTAAGGAGCCCCAAACACTTCATATTCCAGAGCCCGCTCTTTGTTAGAAACTAGGTAAAAGGTCACAGTCCAGAGCCCGCCCTTTGTTCAGACCTAGACAGAAAGGTCTTGAATAGGTGATCCTGGCCCCACAAGGTAACTGGAAATGAGCTAAGCTTATCTTGCTTCTGTAAACTGCTTATGCCATTACCCCTATGTAGGAGTTCACGCAGTTATAGACATCCAAGAAATAGGAAACTAATTGGTCCACTGAGCACGGGCTCCGATAATTTAAACTGATTGGCCTAAAAACTATGGAATGGTACAAATCGATTGGCTTGCATTTCGTGGGCTCTCGATGCTAAGGAATGATTGGTTGGTGATTTGAGGGCTTCGTTGTGAACTTATAAAAGCTGTCCCAGTTCTGGGGTCCACAGTCCTCTAACCCTGCACGGTGTGGAACCCAGAATTCTGGAATAAAGAAATCCTCATGTTATTGCATGACTGTTTCTCACGGGTGATTTGGGTGTCACCTTCCAAGGTGTAGGGTGCTGGGGCACCCACAGTTTTGGAGGGTCTTACATTGTCTTGGTGCATTGCCCGGGAAGTGCGACTTTCTTTCACACGCGAGAACCAACTCGGAGGTAAAGGGGATCCCCTCTGGAATATGTGTGTGCCGGCTGGTGTCTGTCCTGAGTGTCTGTCCTGCTCTGTTTTCTGAATCTGAATCTTAGGAGACGCGCGGGTTTTTTTTGTTTTGTTTTGTTTTTTTGGGGTTTTTTTTGGTTTTTTTTTTTTTTTTTTGGTGGGCAGTTGTTCTCTGGCTTGTGAGACCAGAGGACTGTGGTGAGTAGACCACAGGCTGCGACCCTGAGAGACGTCTCAGGTGTTTTGGGGGAACTCCAGGGACCCTGAAAGATTCCTGTATGAGTTTCGGAGAGGACACGGTAGTTCTACTGAACTGGTGAACTTATACGCCCTCCCGGCCTTCTGGTTTTCTAATCTGGTTCTGTCCCTCTCAGTGGAGGCGAATACTTATCAGTTTTGTGTGTCTTTGTCTACAGTTTGACCACTAGACGGGTGCTGCGGTTTGTTTTCTGTCTGTCTCACTGTGTGTCAAAGTCTGAGTCTATAAGCCTTTCTGAAAATTTCGGTTTTGCTTGCAAGCTTCTAGGGCTCGGAGAGCCTGTCTGGTACAGTGCATTTGACTGGTAGCTGCTAGAGTTGAGACCGCAGGGGGCGGGGGGGGGGGGGGGGGGGGGAAACTGGAGGAAGCTGGACCCTGGAGAGAACTGAATAAGGCTCTCTTCCATTTGTAGACTGTTGTATTCCATAGCTGCCTGCAGCTATTACGAACTGGGTTGCTGGAACAGAAGCTGAGGGATGGATGGGGAAGGGGCGAAAAGAATCAGGACCAAGACAGCATTTCACTGATCAAGGCCGGAAACTTTAATGGTTTAACCTTTTAACAGTTTGGGCAAACCCTTCCCCCCAGACTCTGATAATTTCTGGCTGAGTTCCCATGGAAGTTGTCTAGCTTCTCTTGGAGGTCCTCATCTTGACTGCTCCTGCAGCTGGGTGGGTCACCTGCTTAATTCAGGAATTCCTAGACCTGGAGGAACAATGAACTTAACCTACACTGAGCTTCTCCACCCTAGGATAAAAATTCCTGCTTTAACCTACTTCCCTATTATATCCTAACAGCAGATTCCTACCCGAAGCCAGGGATTGCCCTTGACCAATGTCAAACTCAAACCATGTGCATGACTGCCCCAATATGGCTCTGTACAGTAGACAGCAAGTCAGTAATGGTGGAAGCCATGTTTTGCTGAAATCTGTTTTATCTGGTCCCGGCAATGTGTGCAGGGACACCTGGTGTCTGAAACTGGGCACCTCTAGAGGCAAATTGTGTGATTTTTCTTTCTCTGTGTTCTTGAATCTAGAGGCCTGACGGTGGCAGAGTCAGGCTGTCTATGTGGTGTTATTTTGTATCGTTTTGTGTTCTTGGACTTAGACGGACAATATTATTTTGACTTTGACTGAAAAGCAACTCTGTCTGTGGTGCCAAAATCAGGTCACATGACTCAAGCTCGCCAACTTAGAACAAAAGGAGAGACAAAATACTTGGACTCTGACGCCCCCTGGTGGGGAAAATAAGTCTTGACAAGACGCTAAATGTGGCAGGTGTGAGTATTCTGGTATATTAAGTTGGTACAAATGGTTTATTTTAACTTGTTTAAATTGTTATGATCATGTGATGCTAAACTTTGTGGTTATATTATTCCTCTGGGAGAGAGGTCAAAATAAGGGAGACTTCCAGAAGACTAGATTCTAAAATATTAAGTGAAAAAATCTGTCTTTGTGATACTAAAATCTTTATAATTGATATTAAGTTCAAGGCATAAGTTCTTATTTGATACAGGTTTTATTTTGATACAAAATCAAGGTTTTCATTGGTATAAATACTAAATTTGAAAGTACAGGATTTACACCCAGTTCTTATTATTACTGATCTGAGATGTTTAAGCCTATGAGTTTAGGGCTAAATAGAGATATAAGGTTCTGAGTTTATTGTTAGGGTGTTTTCTAGGTTTTAATCAGAAATAGCTGAAGATAGTTTCACAGACAACAGTCCACATTACTTTACATAGATAGTTGGTTTTCAAAAATGTCAAAAATCCAAGGTATATGATGTTTAAGTCTTAAAAGCTGTGTTAAGCTTTCTATATATTTTCAGTTAATATTGGTCACTCTTAGATTTCTGATGGGGTTGAAGACTGTTAGTCTCATAGACAGCCCAAGATGTTTAATCCTGAGAAAGCTGATATAGATTTAAATAAATGATTTCCAGGTGACATAAAGTTTAAAGCCAGGATATGAGTCAATTCTTACAATGTTAATTCTTAAGTTGTATTGCCATATTCTTAAGCCATATTAGGGAGTCATGCCACATGGTAGGAACTTGACATTGGTCAAGGACAATCCCTGGCTTTGGGCAGGAATCGGAGGTTGGGGCATAATAGGGAAGTAGGTTACAGTAGGAATTTTTATCCTAGGGTGGAGTGCTAAGAGTGTACTTGACATTGGTCTAGGTGAACTTCTCCCAGCCTTTGTTGAGCATGGATTCCTGTGCTAGTCAGGATCCTGCTCCACCTAGCATGGAGAAGCTCAGTGAAGGTTAAGCGCATTGTTCTTCCTGGTCTACAAATTCCTGAATTAAGGAGGTGACCCACCCAGCAGTAGAGTCAAGAACCACCAGATGACTTCACCAGAACTCAGCCTGGGGTCTGGGGGGAAGGGCTTGCCCAAACTGTTAAAAGGTCTGACTGATATTAAAGTTTCAGCAACCCAGTTTGTAGTAGTGGCAGGCAGCTATGGAATGCAACATTGTTAATTCTGACCTTTTAAGATAATACAGATGAAAAGATTTCTGTTTAATTGACAGGGATGATAAACTAGGTGTTTTGTCTATCTTATAGTTTGTAATTTACAAAATGGTAATATTATGCTCAATTGATATTTAGAGAGGACCACAGAATGGAGCAGGAGAGGACCTGAGACCACCTATCCTGATACCATAGTAGCTCTCTCACTAAGGGTATATTTCCCAAGAGACTAATCAATCTCTTTGAGACTTTTATTTGTAATACAGGAAGCCAAAGGCATTACCTCCTCAGACAAAAGGTAAGAGGCACCTGAAAGACCAACACCAGACTCCATTGGCAGGTCTCGAGGGCATGGCAGCCCACAAATTTGACCAAGGTATGTAAGGTTAAGCAGGGACCAGATGAGTCACCTGCAGCTTTTCTAGAGCAGCTCATAGAGGCATTCTGCCAATATACATGCTATGACTCAGGGGCTCAGAATATAAAGCTACTATGACTATGGTTCTTATAGATAGGGCTAGTAGAGATATCAGGAAAAAGCTTCAGAGGCTAGAGGGATTTGGTGCAGGTTGCTGAGAAGGTCTGTAGAAAGATTTAATGTAGGTTGTTGAGAAAGTCTATAGAGAGATTTAGTGCAGTTTGCTGAGACAGGGAGACAGAGGAGGAGAAGAAACAGAGAAAAAGAAAGAAAATGACAGAGAAGGAAGGAGGGTACAGAGAATCCTGGATATAATAGTTAAAAAAAGCAGAAAAAGGAGACAGAAAAGGACCAGTGTGCATACTGTAAGGAGAGAAGCCACTGAGCCAGAGTGTGCCCTAAGAAATAGAAGCTGGGAGCAGGATTTCCCAGGTCTTGGAAAAAGATTCTTCTGGAATCTTCCTTGTTGTCTTCTCATCTTTTTCTTTCAGTACTCCAACCAAACACCCTCTGCTACCCAGAATTCCATATGACCTTAATGAGAGCATACGATTTCCCTCCATACCAAGTCAATGAACAGGAATCCCTGAGCAGGCTTTAAACTCTGCTCCCAGGGATAGGTTTCTCCTGACCACGGCCACTCGTGGCTACATTAACGAGGGGACTTTAAGGGGAAACACCAGTCTGTTTTGGTTAACATCAACACATTGAACCTGGCCTGTGATGGCTGGTGTCCTATCAGCTGCTCACAGATCCAACAAACAATAAAACTAGTGTCATCGGAAGAGTCATTAGCACAACAGGTTGAATGTACTAAACACCGGAGGAGAGGCTCCTGTCACCAACTGTAACGTCTGGTCCTGCTCACACCCTAGATTCCCTCTTCCGTCTCAGGATGGATTACGATCTGATGTAATCCATAAATCCATAAATCAGGATGGATTTATGATTGGAATGGTACCAAGCCCAGTTCAGAGCTCAGTCAATGGAGACTCCATAGTGGCCGCTGCCTCCACTCAATCCAACAGCATGCCAGGAAGAACAGAACCAAAAGGTGACTAGCTCTCATAGCACTTTTGGGGGGCGGGGAGGAAAATCTGTTTTTTTTTTTGGAGACAGGGTTTCTCTGTATAGCCCTGGCGGTCCTGGAACTCACACTGTAGACCAGGCTAGCCTGGAACTCAGATCTGCCTGCTTCTGCCTCCCAGAGTGCTGGGATTACAGGCGTGCACTACCACCACTGTCCAGTGACTAGCTCTCTGCAGAAGAAAACGTGGCGGTGCCCCCAAACCTGTGTGCATCCACATCAGCCGCACAGCATCCTCTCCACCATTACCCCCAGCCTTCATGTGGTCCAAGCAGCCTTGCAGGGCAGCCTGCTCACAGTATTCCCAAATGCGACCTGTGCTGCAACCCTACTGCTAGAAGCTACAAACGATAGTAACCTATCTTCACCTGCGGGGTGGGGGTGGGGGCGGGGTGGATAATGACATGAGACACACAAAAGCATCTCTCCAAACCTGACCCACTTTATTCCCTGTTTGATGGACGAAGCCCCGAACAGCCCCCACTCCCTTTATGTCTCTTCCACACCGCACCCAGATGCTGTTATCATATCTGTCCACCTTTCCTGCTTCTCATTCTGTTCTTTCCACCTTGTTCACTACTGCTTTGATTCCAGCCTCATCATATCTTCTTGGTTCCTATAGAATCTTCCTGGGCTGGAGAGATGGCTCAGTGGTTAAGCACACCGACTGCTCTTCCAGAGGTCCTAAGTTCAAATCCCAGCAACCACATGGTGGCTCACAACCATCTGTAATGAGACCTGATGCCCCCCTCTTCTGGTGTGTCTGAAGACAACTACAGTGTACTTACATATAACAATAAATAAATCTTTAAAAAAAAAGAGTCTTCCTAATAAATGCTACTGTTCCCAAACATCAATTCTCCTCTAACTCAGCTCACCACCAAGAGCTGCCCTGATGCTCCTCCCCACACAGCACCTCGGGGACCCCCTTTTGGAAGTACACTCTGCTTGCAGTTATAGGGCTTTAAGAACTGACTGGGCCTCGAATTTTAAGTGAACCCCTGCCCCAAGCCTTCTGAGTGTAGGGATTACTGGGCGTGTGCCTGGATACACTTTAAAAAAAATAATAAAAGGAATCTATTTATTTTACACCATTGCTCTCTTCAGACACACCAGAAGAGGGCATCAGATCCCATTACAGATGGTTGTGAGCCACCATGTGGCTGCTGGGAATTGAACTCAGGACCTCTGGAAGAGCAGTCAAGGCTCTGAACCGCTGAGCCATCTCTATAGTCCCCTACACTTTTGTGTTTAAACGGATACTTCCTACCTCTAAGTGTGGAGGTGTTTTTGAGGGTAACAGCATGACTCCCACAGCTGGCATATCTGTGGGGCGTTCCCAAGGCAACTGCTCTCTTCCACAGTTCCCCCTGGATCCCTGCTGTCCCCTCCGTGCCTTGTCCAGTACCTAAATAGTACTCTCCTGCCCACATCTCCCGGTCTCTTTGCCGGAAGTCATCCTTCGTAGCCATCCTTCAAACTGCTGAAAAACCGCACCCTTCCTCAGGAGCCCCCTCATCCGCCCCTTCCGCCCAGCCGGCTGGTTCAGCAGACTTCTTTTTGTCCTGTAGTGACCTTAACATCCAGTGGTTTTTGTAATGGTTTGCTTAACCAGAGAGTATCAGTTCACTGAGGGCGAGGACTAGCCCCAGGGCCTGGCCCGCTGCCAGGCACTCAGCCGGGCTGATCCAGTGAAGTGCGCACAGCCCACGGAGATAGCAAATCAGAAGCCTGAGGCTAAGTCTGACCTGTGAGGTTTCAGTTGGTCTCACCCTTCACAGCTGAGCGAAGCTGAAGATCACTGATCCAGGTGATATGGCTGGCCAGGCTCGGGACGCGGGTTTGGTCTTCCTTTTGGTTGACTCTTTAGCCAGCCAGAAATGTTCCAGGAAATGACTAGACCAAGGTTAAGTGGAACCAGTGCCACAGTTCCTTGAGTTCACTCCGTCCCTCCCTGGGGAGGCTCCCTGCAGTTTCGGTAGCCAGCACAGGGTGAAGGTCAGAGTATCAGGTCCTCTTGGTGGAGGGACAGAGGGGAGGGAGGTGGGGACCGTGACCCGTTAGCAATGGATCTGGATGGCCTTTATTTCTTCCCGGACCTACAGGTCTGTTTGAGCTGTATGTACCAACACAGCCACATGTGAACCTTCTTAAGTCAGAAACTTTCACTTGAAAAGAAAAGAAAAAAAAATGAAAGAAGAAACTTAGATTTTTTAAAACCCCATTTAGGAAACATAACCTCTTTTCATTTATCTTTTTTGTTTTTGTTTTGTTTTGTTTTGTTGACACAGGGTTTCTCTGTGTAGTCTTGACCTTCCTGGAACTCTCCTTGTAGACCAGGCTGACCCCAGATTTAAGAGATCTGCCTCTGCCTCTGTGTGCTGGGATAAAAGGCATGCATAACCATGATGCACTTCATTTACCTTAATTAATTTTTAAGGCAGGGTCTCGCTTGTATCCCTGAACCTTGCTATATAGACCAGACTAACCTCAAACTTGTAGAGCTCCTCCTGCCTCTGCCTTTCCTCTGGTCACCAGGAGTCCTACACAGTGTAACAGTAACAGGCTGCCCTACACAGTGTAACAGTAACAGGCCTTCACACACATGCACACAAGGAAAGACTGAGCTCCCAGGAGTCCCTGGCAGCCAAACCTCCAACGTTGGTTCCAGCTAGTTAGTGCCTGAACCGATGCTTACATGAATTTGAATGTTTCACTACTAAGAGAAAGGTTTGCATTTTTCAGTGCAGTCAAAAATGTACTAAGGGCAAAGGGCCAGGGAGCTAATCAACAGAGCTGAGCTAAGCTTTGGAGGCCATCAGACCGCCTAAAGCCAAGGGCTGACACATTCTCTCTCAGCACCCCTGAGCGATGCCACAGACTCTGCTGTGACAGCGACTGGGAGCCTGCAGCCAAGAAGCAGAGCTATAACCTTGGCAATCGGATCTTAGAACAGAAGAGCATCTGCAGTGAGAATCACAATTCAAACCAGTGCCCCGAAGATGCAGTCATGGCCAAACTAGAAAGGATGCCAGCTGTGGAGCCAGCTGTGGAGCATGCTCCTTAGAATGGTGGCAGAAACCTTCTGTGTGCTCAGAGGGATCCTGAGAATTCCCACAATGCCTGCCCAGGGCCTCTGTGGGAAGCCAGTAAGCACTCCCAGGCCCTGGAAATAATGGCTGGTTTAAATAGGAATAATTATCACCTCTGGTTTGGAAAGTGAGAAACCATGCTTCTCAAAGGGGTGGGGGTTCTTCTGAAGTCTCCCCCCAGTGTCAGAATAGTCTGTTAGTGGTGAGGAAGTCAGTCAGTTATGACCAGTTTTGTCTTCTGGGTCCCCTGGACCTAGGTAATAACTTGCAACTATGTTTTGTGCCCACACCATTTAAAAATTGTCTTCTGAAAAGTGTATAGCAGTTAGTGATGCCAAGATAGCAACAGCTCAAAGTTTACCACCCTCACTGCCGGAGGTGGTTTGTCTATTTCAAAAAGAGATACATACTATAAATTATTATGTTTTAAGGTTTTATTTATTTTTATTTTATGAGCAGTTTCCTGTGTAGACCAACAGATAGATAGATAGATAGACAGACAGACAGACAGACAGACAGAGATGCATCACACCTGGGAATGCAGTATACACAGATGCCAGCGGATTCGTTGGAGCAGGAGTTGCAAGCCACTCCACATGGGTGCTGGGAACCAAACTTAGGTTCTTTCCAAGAGCAGTCCATTCTCTTAACGGCTGAGCCATCTCTCCAGCCCACCACCACACAACTTTATACTACTCCATCAGCTCCAAAGATAGCCCTTATCCATTACTACTCTGTCTTCCTCAACAACCAGCAATCTATATCTCCTATAAATAGAAGAACATGCAATCTTTTTGTAAGTGGCCTTTACCATTTTTTAAAGATTTACTTATTATATGTAAATACGCTGTAGTTGTCTTCAGACATCCTAGGAGAGGGTCTCAGATCTCATTACGGATGGTTGTGAGCCACCACGTGGTTGCTGGGATTTGAACTCAGGACCTTTGGAAGAGCAGTCAGTGCTCTTAACCACTGAACCATCTCTCCAGCCCTGGCCTTTACGATTTAATGTGATTTAAAGGTTGATTCATGTATCTCTGAGCTTTTGGACTAAATAAGACTAGCCTCTTGAGGGACAGTTGAAAGGTTTCTCAAAAAGTCCCCAGTATTTTATTTTCCTACCGGGAGAACGTAAGGACTAGCTTTCCATTTCTCCAACACTTGATAACGCACAACTCTTAAATACAGACTTAAATTTGTATTGGTGGAAAGAATCAGGGGGTTCATCATGGTCTACACATCCCAAGTCACACTCCATGAAGGGAAGCCAAGCAAGAGCTCAAGGCAGGAAGCAGAGCACTGGGGATGACACCGCCCACAGTGGACTTGGCCCTCCCCATCAGCCGCCAATCAAGAAAACGCCCTGCAGGCTTGTCTACAGACGATCTGAGGAGACCTTTTCTCAACTGAGGCTCCCTTTGCTTAGATAACTCTAGCTTCCTCTAGTTGACAAAAAAAATTCATACCACACCTACTGTGCCTATCCTCTGCACTCCATGAAGGTCACACTCATCCTGCACATAGGTGCCCTTCTGCCTTCATGCCATATGCATATGTATGTATATATGTATACATGTTGATAATTATTAAATCTAGATCTTTGCATTAAAAATGCAATATTTTGCCCTTTTGGGTCCTGCATTATTCTCTTGTTCTCCTACTTGTCCTTCTCCTTTGAAACATCTTTTTCTATCCACATAGTCCCTTCTAATGGTGTGTGTGTGTGTGTGTGAGAGAGAGAGAGAGAGAAAGAGAGAGAGAGAGAGACATTTAGTGATGCCAAGATATTAACAGCTCAAAATATACTATCCTCAATTCCAAAGGCAGTTGATATATTTCTAAATTATCATTTAAAATGTTTTGTTTATTTTCATTTTATGAGTGTTTCCAGGATAGATAGACAGATAGAATAGATAGATAGTAGACAGACGCGTCGTATTCATGCAGTGCCCTCAGAAGCCAGAAGAGGGCATCAAATCCATGAGAACCAGAGTTACAGACAGTTGTGAGCTACCTTATGTGTGTGCTGGAGACAGAATGTTTGCAAGATCAAGTATACTCAACAGAGCCCCGCCCCCCACCTCATTGTGTGTGTGTGTGTGTGTGTGTGTGTGTGTGTGTGTGTGTGTTCGTGTCTGTGTGTGTTGGACATGTTTCCTCATAACAGAAAATAAACAGTATTTGGTTTTCTTATTTTGCTTTAACATGCTGATTTCTAGTTCTGCCCACTTCACTGCAAATGACATTTTATTCTTCTAAACTGCATGGTATAGAAATGCATTGTATCTAGTCTTCTGCTGATGGCATCTAGGTTGGCACTATACCTTGTCTGCTTGGGGACCGGCAAAGCAGCCACAGATGAGCAGGGATGAGCTTACACTCCCTTGGGTTTACATCCAAGAACAGTACAGTTGGATAACGTGGTAGCGAGATCTAGTAAGTGCTTTCCTCCTCAAGTTGTCTTTGGTCATGGTGTTTTACCACAGCAACAGAAAGCACACTAAGACAGTAGTCAGGTGAGCGAGGAAGAGCCAAGACCGGTTACATGTGAAAAGGTTACAATGAATCCCATTGTTTCCATCCCTAATAACTGAAGTCTGTTTGTCAGTCCTTGGCATTTTTTGTGAGTAAGCACAGTGCTCCTTAGAACAGCCTCTAAATATCTTTTGCAGTACTGCTTTGGAAGGTGTGGATTGCTTTCGTAAGTGGCTTTCTTGAAATATCTAAGTCTCTTCATCAAATTTATATATATACATATATATACATATTTTTTTTTTTTTTGGTTTTTTCGAGACAGGGTTTCTCTGTGTAGCCCTGGCTGTCCTGGAACTCACTCTGTAGACCAGGCTGGCCTCGAACTCAGAAATCTGCCTGCCTCTGCCTCCCAAGTGCTGGGATTAAAGGTGTATATAATTTTTTTAAGACTTATGTATTATTATATGTAAGTACACTGTAGCTGTCTTCAGACACACCAGAAGAGGATGTCAGATCTTTATTACAGATGGTTGTGAGCCACCATGTGGTTGCTGGGATTTGAACTCAGGAAGTGATCAAAGAAGACTGCTCTTTGGAAGAAGTCAACCATCTCTCCAGACCCCTTCATCAAATTTAAAAGACAAATGTTGTTGCATGTAGCAATCTTGGTTGGAAGTTACCTTCAGGTCTTGAAATATAGACTTGATCTCCTGATCTACTGAGGTATCAGCAAACAGTCTTACAGTCCTGTTGCTGCGACTACCCTGCTGTGATGAACCGTGTTCTCAAAGCGTGTGGGGGGGGGGGGGAGGTAGGATGCGTGCCCGTGTGCCCAGACTTAGGTGTTTAGAAGCCAGAGAACATCAGGTGTCTGTAATAGTATTTCTTTGTGGGGGTTTCTACGCCCTCTTTGTTCCCAAGCAACCACTGGATGTTTCTATACCTGCGCTAGCCCGTTTTAGCTCCCAAATAGCTGACACAGAGACCTGGTATTTTTAGTACTAGGCTGCAGGCACTGGGCTGGTCAGGTTCTTAGCTATTCTAACCTCTGAGGCTGCCTATTTCCCAGCTGCATGATCCTTCACCTGCATCTGAGTCTTGCCCTGGCGCATTCTGGTCCAAGTGTGTCCTTAGGTTGACTTCTCTCTCCTCCTGTCCCTCAACACCTTCTTTTCTCCTCCTCCTGCTTCACTCCCTTTGGGACCCTGTCACTGGGATTGGAAGTCCCACCCTATTCTCTTCTGCCCAGCTAATTGACTGATCAGCTCCTTATAAACTAGTAAGAAAGTGATGGAAAACAGTTTATATGTAACACTGAAACCGGGATGCTTGGCCATGCTATGTCCAGGCTGTTACCAGCTATCTGGGCCTAGACATAGACATCTGAATACACAGTGCACAAAATCATCCCCCAACAGGAGTCTTCCTTTACTGCTCTCCACCTTAGTTTTTGAGGTGTCCTAGTAAGGACTACCACTGCTGTGAAGAAACACCATGACCATAAAGCAAATTGGAGAGAAAAGGATTTCTTTGGGTAACACCTCTACTGTTTATCACTGGAGGAAGTCAGGACGGGAACTCAAGCAGGACAGAGACCTGGAGTTAGGAGCTGATGCAGAGGCCATGGAGAGAGCTGCTTACTGGCTTGCTCAGCCTGCTTTCTTATAGAACCCAGAACCAGCAACCCAGGGGCAACATTACCTACAATGGGCTGGGCCCTTCCCCAACAACCACTAATTAAGAAAATCCCCGAGGGCGGTGGTGATGCACACCTGTAAGCACTCTGGGAGGCAGAGGCAGAGGCAGAGGCAGGCAGATTTCTGAGTTGGAGGCCAACCTTGTCTACAGAGTGAGTTCCAGGACAGCCAGGGCTACACAGAGAAACCCTGTCTCGAAAAAATCAAATCCAAAAAAAAAAAAAAAGAAAAAAAGAAAAAGAAAATCCCCTACATGTTTGCCTACAGCCCTTCAGCATTATGGAGGCATTTTCTCAACTGAGGGTCTGTCATCTCTGATAACTCTAGCCTGTGTCGAGTTGACCCAGCCAGTACAGAGGGTCTCCCACTGAACCCAAACCTTACTATCTGCACTGTGCTGGCTGGCCAGTGAGTTCCTGAGGTAAGCCTGTCTCCCTCCACCCCACAATGCTGCAGTTACAGGCACACAGGCATGTTCTCACGTCTGTGCTGGTGCCAGAGATTCAAACAGGTCCTCTTGCTTTCTTACCCGCTGTGCAGTCCCTTCAATCAATTGCTTATTAAGCGTTTGGTTGAGGAGATGAGAAATGTACCTCACACAAAATATTGGTGCCAAGAAGCGGGGTTCTTGTAAGAAACCTACCCATGTCAGTAGCAGCTCTTTGAATCCGTGGGAAAGCTGGCAGGGCAGTGGTGGCTCATGCCTTTAATCCCAGCACTCGGGAGGCAGAGGCAGGCAGATTTCTGAGTTCAAGGCCAGCCTGGTCTACAGAGTGAGTTCTAGGACAGCCAGGGCTACACAGAGAAACCCTGTCTCAAAAAAACCAAATCCCCCCCCCCCCAAAAACAAACCAACCAAAAAAATATAAGTATATAATATATAAAATTATATATAAATATATATAACATATACTAAGATGTATATAATTATATATTAAGATATAGTTATATAACATATAATATATAATTATATATAAATATATAATATATTAATATATAGTTATATAATATATAATTATATATAAATATTGTATATATAAAAATATTGTGTGTGTATATATGTGTATATATACACATATATATATATAAACTTTATTTCGTTTTTGGCAGGGACTCACAGTTAAAAAGACTGCCTTGATAACAGGGATCAGCATGGCCCGTGAACAAGGACGACGCACAGAAGTGTGAGGAATCCATACTCTGCTTCGTGTCAGTCTCCCTCAATGCTCCGTGTGCTGGCTGGGTTTGTATATCAACTTGACACAGGCTGGAGTTAGCACAGAGAAACAAGCTTCAACTGGGGAAGTGAGATCCAGCTGTGGGGCATTTACTCAGTCGGTGATCAAGCGGTGGGGAGGGCCCATTGTGGGTGGTGCCATCCCTGGCCTGGAAGTCTTGGGTTCAAAACACGCGGTCCCCAGCAGTCAATCATGGAAGCATGCTGCTTAATGGCTTGCTCTACGGCTATTCTTTTTTTTTTTTTTGGCGGGGGTGGGGGGGGGGGTGGGGGGGTGTGGGTGGGGGGGGTGGGGGGGGGATACAGGGTTTCTCTGTGTAGCCCTGGCTGTCCTGGAACTCACTCTGTAGACCAGGATGTTCTCGAACTCAGAAATCCGCCTGCCTCTGCCTCCCAAGTGCTGGGATTAAAAGTGTGCGCCACCACCGCCCAGCTGCTGCTGTCTGCAACCTTTCTCGCCTTGCAGTTATAATCTTTTGGCAGCCATGTTGCCTTGTTTCCTCCCACTTCTCACGTTTCTGTGTACCAATCTGAGCATCCCTTGGTCTGGATACTTCCTAGTTTAATTTCAGTATCTTCTCAGGGAGCAACACATTCTTGAGGGTTCAGCGCCCAGTACCACTTACAAAAGGGAAAAATCAGCCATAGCAACAGCACCAGTAACAACCAGAGGAAGAGGCAGAAACACACTTAAAACCCACCGCCACACCGGTGGCAAGGGCTGTGGAACAGAACACAGCCAACACTGTGGAGGTCGCTATCAATTTAAAAAGTATTTTGAGTAAATATAGAAATAGCAAATGAATGAGGTTAAGGAAAGGAGTACAAGGGGGAAACTAAGACCAAAATTTAAACAGAAGGAGCCAAGGCCAGGCTTGGCGGCACAGCCTCCATCCCAGCACTCAGGCGGCAGAACCTACATAGAACGTTCCATGCCAGTCAGGGCTATATGACTTGGTGAGATCCTGCCTCAAAAAGAAAAAAAGGGGTGGGGGTGGGGAATGGGGAAGAGTGTTGTGAAGAGAAAAGGTTAAGAGCAAAAGAACATTACCAATAATGAGAAATTTAATAATCAAAATTTTAAATATAAAGGAATTTTAAAAATTAAAGCTGCAGGGTGATGGTGGTGTGTGGGAGGCAGAGTTCAAAGCCAGCCTGGTCTACGTGGCAAATTCTAGAACAGCCAGAACTCCAGAGAAACCCTGTCTCAAAAAAAACCCCTAAATAAATAAATCTATAAAAGCTTCAAAAAAAAAAGAAAAGAAAAAGAGATAGAGTATAAAAGTATAACCTGCAGAGATGGCTCAGTTTTTAAGGTGCATGTTGAACTGAGTTCAATGCCCAGCATCCGTGTAAAAAACAAACAAACAAACAAACAAACACCTGACCTGGGGAGACAGGAGACACGTGGCCACTAAGCTGATCAATGGGCTTCCTGTTCAGCTAGAGACCCTGCTCAAAACAATCAGACTGGGGTGGGGGAGGGGTGGGCAGTGGGGTGGGGGTAGGGAGGCGCTGGTGGGATGGCTCAGTGGTGAAGGCACTTGCTGTCACGTCTAAAGAGCTGAATTCAGTCTTCAGAAGTCACATTCCAGAAGTAGAGAGGACTGACTCCCACCAGCTGTCCTCTTGTCTGCAGTGCCGCCTGGATTGCCTTTCACGAGGGGCTCTGCCTTCCCTGACCCCCAGGAACTGTCTGGGAGGAGCCCTGTTCTTTTCAGAGGCTGTTCCCTGCCCAGCTCAACTCCTTGGTGACTTCCAGTGGTTTCCTCTCCTCCTCTCCTTGTTAGCCTGACTCTTCTTAGTCACCATATTCACCACATCAGAGAGAGGCAGGTTCCAAATCCGTCATCTTCCCTGGATGCGTTGATACCAGTCGTCTACATTGGCTTGAATCTTGACACCTCTCCTGCAGGTTCTTGTTTTGTGCACCTGTTTCCTGGCCTGTGGTGGTGCTCTGAAGACCGGAGAGCTTTAAGACCTGGCTGGTGGAAACTGGTTCTGACCTGGCACAATGTAAACAAGATGCTGCTTCACAGGGCCACACCACAGACTGAGATGCCTCTACCGTCATGCCTTTCCCTCCCTGATGAAACAGGAACGCCCTCCATCAAAATACACCTCATACAGTGGTTTGGATAGGTAAGGCCTCCATAGACTCCTGTGTTTGAATGCTTGGCCCATGGGGAGGGGGCACCGTTAGGAGGTGTGGCCTTGTTGGAGGAAGCGTGTCACCGTGGGGGTGGGCTTCGAGGTCTTCTATGTTCAATCTACGCCCAGTATGGCACACAGCTGCCTGAGGAGGATCCATGAGAACTCTTAGCTCCTTCCCAGCACTCCATCTGCACACATTCAGCCATGCTTCCCACCATGACAATAATGGACTGAACTCTGCAAGCCAGCCCCGATTAAATGTCTGCCTTTAAAAGAGTTACCTTGGTCAAGCTGGGCGGTGGTGGCGCACGCCTGTCATTGCAGCACTCTGGGAGGAAGAGGTGGGCAGATTTCTGAGTTCGAGGCCAGCCTGGTCTACATAGTGAGTTCCAGGACAGCCAGGGCTACACAGAGAAACCCTGTCTCGAAAAAAAACCAAATCCAAAAAGAAAAAGAAAAAAAAGAAAAGAAAGGAAAGAAAAGAAAAGAAAAGCAACAGCCTGGAGTATGAGCCATTAAATATTTGACTGGCATCTCTCTGATGGTATTGTTGTTGTGCAGTTACTGGATGTTTTTCTGTTTTCTAGGTAGAACTATACAGATCCTTTACCCATCTCTCTCTTCTTTCAGTCTGACTATTTATCGCTGGCTGGCTTAGAGCCTGCTATGTAAACCAAGCTGGCCTGGAACTTACAGACAGCCACCTGCCTCTGTCTCCCAAGTGCTGAATTAAAAGCGTGTGTCACCACAGCTGGCCTTTGTCCACGTGTGTGTGGTTTTTAAATTGAGTCATAAGAATAGATTCAGATACAAGTCTGAGCCCTCTAAATATTTTCTCCTATTGGGTGAGTAGTCTTCTATATCTTGGTGGTATCCTTTGAAGTACAAAAGTTTTAAATTTAAACAAGGCAAAAATTATCAGAAAAATAAAAAAAAAGTTTTGTTGCCCATGTTCTTGTTCTTTTTGTTTGTTTGTTTTTGTTTTTTGGTTTTGGTTTTTTGAGACAGGGTTTCTCTGTATAGCCCTGGCTGTCCTGGAACTCACTTTGTAGACCAGGCTGTCCTCGAACTCAGAAATCCGCCTGCCTCTGCCTCCCAGAGTGCTGGGATTACAGGCGCGCGCCACCACCGCCTGGCCATGTTCTTGTTCTTAAGCAGCTAACAGGAACCAGCTTCAGAACATATGCATTTCTAGTGGCAGACTAAGAGAGCCAGAAAAGGGTTTTTAGTCTACTTAAAACTCTTTTGGTGCTATCATAAATATTGAATACAGAAATGGTATTAAATAATTAAGTATTAAAACAAAAAGTCAAGCATGGTGGCACCGACCCTAAACTCTGCTCCACGAAAAGAAAAGAATATCAAGTCCAAGGCCAAACTAGACTGCATGGTGAAACAATTGTTTCAGAAAAAAAAAAAAAAAAAAAAAAAACTGTCATTGTTCTGACGCTGGGCGGATAGTAGCACAAACCTCCATTAACCCCAGCACGCAGGAGGCAGAAACAGAGCCAGGCAGATGTCTGAGTTCGAGGCCAGCCTGGTCTACAGCAAGTCTCAGGACAGCTAGGGCTACCCAGGGAAACTCTGTCTCAACAAATAAACTGTCATTGTTCTATTTTTATTACCCAACCTAAGAAACTGTAGTAACAAAGCAGATAGCTATGGCCCTGTCACACCCCTCTCCAGGGATGCCCATTACCCCCAAAGGCGGTTTTTATTTTTCTCAAGCACTTATGTGTACTCCTTATCAATATGCAGTGTTACTTCTTTTGAAAGGAGCTTTACATAGATTTAAGTACTTGGGCTTAAAGACAAGTCTCAGGAAAGGGAACAGACACATCCGAGGGCTTCTAAAGACGCAGCTGCAGTCAGGCCTCTTAACAAGAGCTCCTGAAGTTTTATCTCTAATGGGTGCTAAGAAACTTAAAGGGTCCCCAGTGAACGGAGATGGTCTGCATAGGATTACAGCTGACTCTACGTCACCACTTCTGCCTGTTCAGATCTCTGCTCTCTTGCCTTGGGCTTCTCCAGTTCTTCCAAGGGGTCCATCTGCCTGTGGTGCTCTACCTGGCTCCAAGTTTCTCTTCTTCTGTGCACGCCGGGGTCCTTCAGGACATCACTAAGGGTTCTAGTTGAATGCAGGGAATCATTTCCAGGTTCCAGGACATCCAGCTTCCTATGAGTCTCCTCAAAGAATCGTGGTCTGGAGGTGAAGCTACAGAAGAGGCTCTCAGTCCCCAAGGGCACAGACAGAACATGGCAACACTTCTCAACATCCTGCTTCAGTTTTTAAGTTTCAAAATAAGTGACATCATTTAATCTTTTGCATTTTGCTTCTTCTCTAATCCCACTACTGAGACAAAATCATGTTGCTGTAGCTGATGTGAGTACACAAATACACCTCTACTTATTCATCTTCACAGTGGCTTAGGAGAGTGGTGAATACATCTGGATGGATTCATACTGAAATAGCTCAAAATGGAAAACTGGCAAGAAGCGTTTTAAGCACATAAACTTTCTCCTTAAAACTGGTGGTGGTGCTGGGCGGTGGTGGCACATGCCTGTAATCCCAGCACTCTGGGAGGCAGAGGCAGGCAGATTTCTGAATTTGAGGCCAGCCTGGTCTATAGAATTCCAGGACAGCCAGGGCTACACAGAGAAACCATGTCTCGAAAAAAACCAAAAACCAAAACCAAAACCATGACTTTCCACTTCTCATTCATCCTGATCCTTGTCTTCTTCCTTTTAAAGCTATAACCCACAGTTTAAAAACACATTTTACTTCTTGGCCCTGTGTACACGTGAAGAATTATATCCATATACAGCATACAAGGATGTCGTCTAACAGTACTGTCTCCAGTTATTTTCAATGACCCCGCTTTTACAGAAACAACAAACTGGCTTATAGACAGAGTGAACTGTCCTTCTATACATTACGACCACAGGTGACATGATTAAAGGGACCATCCCAAGAAGGCACTTGACCCTGATGTACAGACGTGCTCAACTTTACTAGATAATTCCAGTTCCCCAATTATTGAGGAAAATTATGCTCCCAGAAGCCAGGAAACAAGTTGCTACTGTTGTGTCTTTTTAAAAATGTATGTCCATTCCTAACTATAAAAAAAAAAGTCATTCTGTAATACCAGTTTGCAACCTTTTCTTGCTTATAGGACATCTGAATTTTCAGGATTCACAACTATAGAATGTCTGAAACAGAAGGTTTCCAGAGCCAATCCAAAGCCTGAGCTGATCTGTGCTTAGCTGTGTGGTCTTGGTATGTATGTTCAAATCTCTGACCACTCGCCCAATCAACCATTTATCTGCTCAGAAAGGAATCTCATTCTCCTCTGGCTGGAATAAGATAAAACCAGTAGCAAAAAGAATTGAGGAGGGCTGAAGAAATGGCTCAGTGGTCACTAGTGGGCACTGCTTTCAAGAGCAGTCTGGTTACAGCACTCATGTCAGACAGATCACAGCCATGTTACTCCAACCCCAGGGGACCTGACCACCTTTGACCTCCACAGACACTTTGCATTTATCCCAACCACACACACACACATAGACATGACTAAAAATACAATTGTACTGGCTAGTTTCGTGTGTCAACTTGATACAGGCTGGAGTTATCACAGAGAAAGGAGTTTCAGTTGGGGAAGTGCCTCCATGAGATCCAGTTGTGGGGCATTTTCTCAATTAGTGATCAAGTGGGGAGGGCCCCTTGTGGGTGGTTCCACCTTTGGGCTGGTGCTCTTGGAGAGCAGGCTCTTCCCCTCAAAGGAGGAATGGATACAGAAAATGTGGTATATTACACAATAGAATACTACTGAGCAATTAGAAACAATGAATTCACAAAATTTTTAGGCAAATGGTTTGATCTGGAAAATATCTTCCTAAGTGAGGTAACCCAATCACAAAAGAATACACATGGAATGCAATCTCTGATAAGTGGATAAATACCCAAGGCACAAATCGCATAACAAAGGACTCCCATGAAGAAGTATGGAGAGGGTCCTGATCCTGGAAAGGATTGATCTAGCATTGGAGAGGAATATAAGGACAGAGAAAAAGGAGGGAGGTGATTGGAGAATGGATGGAGAGAAAAAGGCTTATGGGACATATGGAGAGGGGAAATCATTTGGAATGTAAACAAAGAATATAAAAATATTAAAAGAGAGAGAGAGAGAGAGCAGGCTGAGCAAGCCAGAGGAAGCAAGCCAGTAAGAAACATCCCTCCATGCCCTCTACATCAGCTCCTGCTTCCTGACCTGCTTGAGTTCCAGTCCTGACTTCCTTTTGTGATAAACTCCAATGTGGAAGTGTAAGCTGAATAAACCCTTTCCTCCCCAACTTGCTTCTTGGTCATGATGTTTGTGCAGGAATAGAAACCCTGACTAAGACACAGGGTTTCTCTGTGTAGCCCTGGCTGTCCTGGAACTCACTCTGTAGACCAGGCTGGCTTCGAACTCAGAAATCCACCTGCCTCTGCCTCCCAAGTGCTGGGATTACAGGCATTCACCACCAGCACCCAGCCTATATGATATTTTTTTAAACCTTCTTTTCTTTGCTTGGTGTTTCCCTTTGTTTCTTTTTTTAACAAAGATTGTTGTCTTAGTCAGGGTTTCTATTCCTGCACAAACATCATGACCAAGAAGCAGGTTGGGGAGGAAAGGGTTTATTCAGCTTACACTTCCACGTTGCAGTTCATCACTAAAGGAAGTCAGGTCTGGAACTCAAGCAGGTCAGGAAGCAGGAGCTGATGCAGGGGCCATGGAGGGATGTTTCTTATTGGCTTGCTTCCCCTGGCTTGCTCAGCCTGCTCTCTTATCGAACCCAAGACTACCAGCCCAAAGGTGGTACCACCAACAAGGGGCCCTCCCCACTTGATCACTAATTGAGAAAATGCCCCACAGCTGGATCTCATGGAGGCACTTCCCCAACTGAAACTCCTTTCCCTGTGATAACTCCAGCCTGTGTCAAGTTGACACACAAAACCAGCCAGTACACCCTGTCTCGGAAAAAAAAAAAAAACAAAAACAAAAAAAAAATTATATAAAACACACAGTTGTCCTAGACAAGTTTGTATGTGTAAATCTGAATCTGTCTTCATGCCTCTACTCAGCGTCTGATCTGTAAATTTATAACTATCTGTAACACTTCTTTTGGATTTTTTGGTTTTTTTGGAGACAGGGTTTCTCTGTATAGCCCTGGCTGTCCTGGAACTCACTCTGTAGACCAGGCTGGCCTCGAACTCAAAAATCCGCCTGCTTCTGCCTCCCAGAGTGCTGGGATTACAAGCGTGCGCCACCACTGCCCGGCTCTTTAACACTTCTTATCCCATGTGGAAATTGAGAAACAAACATTCTTTTAGAACTTTGAAGGCCGAGCTCACAGTCAAGGCCACCGGGGAGTTGGCTATCGAATACTTTCTGAAAACTCCAGCAAGAGCACACAGAAGTCCTTTGAACGGCTTTTTTGAGTACGCAGCTTGAACCCAGAAAGTCTATAGCACTACCCAACAATGAATCTTATCCCCAAACAGCTTTGTCAGAGACGAGACCTCCTTAGAGCTATGAAGCCCTTTTACAGAACCAACAATGTGTTCTCTACATTAAAAAAAGGAAGCGCAAGTCTCAAGTCCCATCAGTATCCAGTTTTCTGAGGTTATCTGCTGTTTTTGTACCCACCTCTGACTGACAAGCTCTGCCACGGGATAATTCACCCTAAAATCAAATGTGCTTGCCTTTCAGTCAGGTACGGAGTGAAGATCCACTTTACCACCTCACTCTTGAGATTCAAGTGTTTATTTGAAGGGAGCAGATCCAACTCCTCTAAGGTGTCAGTTACCAAAGCACAGAGGGTAGAGGGTACACACAAGCTTCTTTCAGCAGTGAGTAGGAAGTTATAGATAAAACTAAAAAATGGGGTAAGTCTACCTCCCACCAGCCACTGTGCCATACTCTTTGCAGAGTTGACGCACTCACTGGATATGCGACGTCCTTCACCTACCCAGCAAATGCAGCACCAAGGTCCAGCAGAAAGAAATCATGGTTCCCCATCACTCACAGGGACCCCTGCATAAAGCCCTGTGATCTGAAAGGCAGGGCAGAGGTGTGGTGGGACCGGAGCACCATAGTTTCCGGGGTAAGCGGGCGTTTCCTTCCTCCGTCTGACACTCAGGCTCAGCGCTTCTGAGTTCTCCGCTCTTGTTCTGAGTCAAGGGTCCACTGTAGCCTGGGAACTTGCCGAATTTTACGCATCGGTTTGACCCTGGTACCCACATGATGGGAGAGAGAACTGATTGCTATTGTTTTCTGACCTCAGTGCATGAGTGGACACGGGGTATGTGTGGGCATCAAGAAAGAAAGGGGGGGGGGATATAAGTATTTTATAATTTAGACTTATTTTATGTGTACACTGGTATGTATGTCTGTGTCTGGTACCCTCAGAAGTCAAAAGAGGATATGATATCCCCTAGACCTGAAATTATAGTCAGTTATAGACTGCAAGGTGGGTGCTGGGACTTGAACTTAAGCCCTTTGCAAAAACAGCCAGGATTCTGCCACTGAGCCATCTCTGTCTGTCTCTCTGTCTGCAGTCTCTCTCTCTCTCTCTCTCTCTCTCTCTCTCTCTCTCTCTCTCTCTCTCTCTCTCTCTCTCTGAAACATTAACAAGTTTATATAAGTACTGAACTGGATGGAGTAGAGTCTCAAAATGTTAACTAATTTATGCTAAAATCAAAAGTATTAATGGTAGGACACACCTGTAACAACAGCTCAGAAAGCCAAAGCAGAACACACTGAGCCATCTCTTAAGCCCCAAGTTTCTGATGATGGTGATGATGATTGATGATGTTGATGAAGAAGCTGTGTATGATGGAACACACGTTTAATCCCAGCACTTAGAGGCAGAAAAAGGCAGATCGGTGTGAGTTGGAGGCCAGTCTGATACACACAGTGATCCAGCCAGGGCTACATAGTAAAACTCCTTCTCAAGAGAAGGGGGGTGGGGGAGGGAAAGGAGGAGGGAAGGGGAAAAGTGGGGGCAGACAGGCATCAGAGAAGAGAATTATACTTACCAAGATCTAGGAAGATTGCTCCTTCCAGAACAGGAACAAAGCTAAAATAAAACTGTACATATGTGTACTACATGTATTAACTACATCTCTATACATGATTGCTCTGTAATTTTTTTCCTTTTAGATTGGAGTAACAGTGAAGTGGTGTCTATAGTTAAAACCAAACCAACAAGGCAGTGGTTTTCAACCTCCCCAATGCTGTGACCCTTTGTATGGTTCCTTGTGTTGTGGTAACCCCCAATCATAAAGTTCTTGGTTGCTACTTCATAACTGTGATTTTGCTACTGTTGTGAATAGTAATGTAAATCTTTGCTTGTAGACCCTGTGGTGGCTGTGACCCACAGGTTGAGAACCTCTACAATAGAGGCAGGCAAGCCACAGCCTAGCAGAGACTCTAGCGGGAAGGCCTAGTGAGACAAGTGCTAGCCACATATTGCTTTTTTGGCTTGTGCCTATTCTACAAATGGCTAACAGTTTCCTTGTAGAGTTACAGAAGCATTTGTGTGACCATAGACTCTTGGCAGGTGCTCCTACGTCTGGGTTTCAAGTACAAGGCAGTATGAAGAAGGCATTTCAAACAAACCGGAAGCGGCCTCTGCTTGGGAAACAGAATCACTAAGTGCTGGATTCAGACACTCTGGAGTTGTGACAGGATTTAGGAGCTAGGTCTCTCCCTGGAGCTCCATTCTTCATGTACGTCACAAAAGTCATGGCATGCTCATTTATGGCTTCTACTGCTTTTGCAACCAAATAAAACTCTGAAAACAAAACCAAACTAGGGGAAGAGTTCATGGGGCTAACTTAATACAGTGTTAAATCACATACAGTCATGGTGGTCAGACACTGACATGTTTTGTTTTTTTTTCTGAAAAGTGATTAGTTCTAAATAGAATTTTGTTCCTGGGAACAATGGTTCCTTCAACTGTGCTTAAAATCTCACTGGTCCTAGCTAAAGAGAGAGATACAGGCTTCAGGGATGCAAACGTAAAGCTGTCTTTCCTTTTTTTCTTTTATTGCTTTTTATGTGTTGGGGGCATATCCCCAAGTGTGTATGGAGAGGGGAGAGGAGGACTACCTTGGTGGTCCTCCTCAGAAATGCCATCCTCCTCATGACCGAGTGGGCCAGCCTAGGCATTACGCCCCAAGGATCGATTGATCAGTCCTCTTGTCTTGTACCTCCCCAGTGTGTGAGCCAACTGTGCTCCTAGAGTGTGCTACCAGCTTTCAGGAAAGCAAACGCAGGATCTGGATTTGGCAAGTACTTTAACCAACTGAGCCAACCCCTACTCCCATTAAACTATTTCCCCTGATCTGACACAGGCTACTACTTTAGTAACATCATAGAAATAGACACAGATATTGATTAGAAAACTAGGCTTCTTATAATGGTCTGTTAACAAAATGTAACATGTTAAACCTCCAAAGGATAGCTTGGGACAGGTTTCAGACACCACCTTATTAACGGACAGGAAAAAAAAAAACATTCTCCAAAAGTATCGTTTAAATACACTCTATTTTTATTTTATCTTAAAATAGTTTAACCTTTATGCTACAGACTTATTTCAAAAAACAAAATCTTATCTTGCACCAAAAAATATATATATAACACTCTGTTTATTTTTTTCTCCAAAGACCATTAAATACTAAATGGAAACAAAACCTAAATAATGATGTAAAGAACCAAATTTCATTTTACAAACTTGAGTTGCACATTTGGAAAACATTACTTCTACGCAATGATTTGTCATCACTGCATCAAGTCCACGCTCAGTCCCAGCAACAGCAGATCTGTGAACGCCAAGTGCACTGTCCTAGCCACACAATGGCTGACAATTCATGTTCAAGGAGAAGAGCAAAAGATTCCATGACCTTTGCACTCTTTAAAGAACAAAGCAACAACAAAAACATTTCCTAGTTTCCAGTGATTTTTTTAAGATCACTACCCTTTGAAATTTGTTAGAGAATAAGTAGTGTTTTAAATAAAAAGAAAAAATACAACAGCATTGAACTAAAATACGTGATTATTTTAAACAAACAGTGCACAGTCTGAGGAAGTTTGGTTAGGGTGCAATAGTTTTATATACACATGAAAGTCACATCACACACATACAGGAGAACAGGAATCGGGGCCCAGCTCTTTGCCTTTTAAAAAAAAAAAAAAAAAAAAGGAAAACAAGTCAAAACTAAGACTAAATTGTGCCCCAGGCTTTTGCAAGCTTTGTGACACAGTACAAAAGAAGCAGGCAACATCTGTCTTACATTACTCACGGTGCTAATTTGCTAACAGTAGGTGAACAAATGACTGAACTAGCAAACCAGGCAGGCCATGCTCATAGCTGTGCTGACAAGTGCATGCTCGAGCTGCTCTCTCACCACTGACGGCATCCAGTTAGTCTACATCAGTGGTTCTCAACTTCCTAACACTGCAACCCCAGTGAAGGAGTTATATGCCGCCCCGCCCCCAGGGGTCATGACCCACAGGTTGAGAACCACTGCTCTGTAGCTGAACTACAGAGCTGCCACAGTGATGCTCAGCCAGGTTTCTGCTTCTGGTTCTTCAAATTGGAGGGGAAGGGAATTAATCACATTTGTAGCATAAAAACCAATCTGTGATCCTACTGTATCCCTCAAACAAAGTCTTGGCAAAGCATAAAGAACTCATTGTACCAAATGTAAAAGTCTGATTAGGAAACAATACTTTTAAAGAAATTTCTAATGTTATAAGAGTTGTATGTCACAGAATTTGATTAATACTTTGCCAGAAACCACATTTCCACTCTCCTGGACGTAGCAATAACCAAGGAGTTCAACTGCCCTCTTAATTAGTTATTAGATGGGAAATGAGAAAGTCCCATACTTGCTAGAGAGAGCAGACTGCCTCACGCATCCCTTCACTTCTTGCATATTAACATCTAACGCTCCGTTCTGATGCACCAAGTCAAGTAGTCAGGGTCATATATCAGGAGTATCTGTGTGCAACCTAAAAGAAAGGGCCAGAAAAGAGCCTGGCTGCAACTCCTTTCCATCCCAGTCCGCAGTACCCAAAGACGGGGCGGCTAAATAGACTAAAGAAAATGTCAGGGGAAACCACCTGCTGTATAGACTTGAACGAAACATTATTAACATGAAAATAAGTAATGCAAAAACATTCTTTAAAATGGGGCTGTGCCCTGATACTGGGGGGGATAGATATAAGCTGCAAAAACTTCAAGTCATACCCTCCACTGTATTCTCTTACCAATGATTTTCTGGAAAATATAGACCAGAAATTATGTTTCTCTTTTGTTGAGTATTTTAATTCAAGTAAAAAAAAAATGTAACAGTAAAACTCAATAAATTAAACCTAAAGCAAGATGTGAAAGTCCAAAGATATACCAGCAGTGAATTTTTAGAAGCTCTGTTTTGCTCTGGCCTCTGGGTCTTTGGTTTCTATCTATGACTGTGGCCAGGTGAGAGTGATCAATGCTGCTCTGTAACTGGAGACTTGTGATTTTAAAGCCTAGTTAGTAGCATAGTAGTAGACTGAAGAGAACATGAGAAGTTGGTGAGCAGAGGCAAGTCAAATGAGATACTGCCAGAAAAGACCAGCAAGCACATGCTCAGATACACCCCTGCAGAAGGAGTCTACGAAAGAACGGAAGCAACCAGGAGAAGAAGAATGAATAAACCTGTCTTTATGTAAGGAAAAAGAAAGGCCAGGCAGATGGAGCCAGGCAGGCCCATGCAGAAACATGCAGGCAGGCTGTGTCTCATTCCTCCCAGGGCCTCCACACATCCACCCTGCAGAGTAGGTCCTTGGTCAATGTGTGTGCACTGAATGAAAGTAGGTCTCATCCTGTAATGAAGAAGAGCCACCCAGGCATTTGAGGAGGGAGGGCAAAGGGACATAGCAACCCCGCATGAAAACAAAAGCAGACATGTGCTGTCGTCTTCTGAGCAGATGTCACTCCACTCCCCTGTGCACAATACATAGTCTTCTAATTCTAGGTATTGCTTTTTAAAAGTACTTCACTAGTAACTACAGCATTGTAGGAAAAAAAGGTAGTAACTGATGCCACAAAATTCCTCCGCTGGCATTTCCTAATTCCCTGAAGTTTCTATTACCCTTTACTAATTGTTTTAAATACTGCTAAGACTTAACAGTACTATCAATGTGCTTTGCATCTCATTTCTTATGGTATACTTTGATTTCTCTTGTATACATATTTTTAGAAGGCAGAGAAGAAAGCTACCCAAACACAGCCTGGACCCAGTTAAACAGTGGTCTGTGGAGCAACCAGACACGAGGAAAGGCACTGTCCACTCAGATTTGCTAGTGCCTACAGGCTCAGATGCTACCTGGCCGGCCTTTTACAGTCTGCCCACTCAAGGAACAGGTTCCATGTCTGCTTACTGTTTGAATAAAACAGGAGGAAAAAGTTGAGAGATACGGATTTCCCACTCATCTCTCAATGCACTCCTCAGATATCCAGAAAAATCTCAAAGAATTATGAATTATTGCAACAAAGAGACCAACTGAGTCCCCTTAATAGTATTTGGAAATAAAAGGGGACATTTCAAATATTTGTGTTACAGCAAACAGACAAAGAGCAATGTCAGGAAAGAAGGCAGAAGAAGTAAGCTAAAGGAAAAATATATTTTATAATACTTCTGTCTTCCACATCTAAGGAAGGGTTTTCTAAATGCACATGCCCTAGCAGGCGCCGATGAGGACCTGACTGACTGTGTGCAAATGCCCGAGACCAGGAGTGACACTGACGCAGACAGAGAGTGCTCACAGCTACATAGTAATTTCATTATACAGAAAAATAAATATAAGATTCAAAACCTGAAATCCACTTTGCCTAGTAAGTAAAATATTATTCTAAATGGAGGGTGACTTTAAGGTAGGTCACCAAGCAAAATGAAGCTGTCTAATAAAATCCACCATTCTCATATTCTTGTTGAGGAAAACAAAAATTATTTCTCTGTGCTAAGTTATTTTCCTAAGTGAATTATTTTAATAAAAGGGGGGAGTTATCATGAATTTCCATCCCACAAATGCCACACCCAGCTTCGGAAGCTGAAGCTTGGAAATGAACTTCCATGTCACAGAGAGGAGCTGGAGGGAACAGTGCAGAGGGACAGTGACACCGCATTACAGTAGGTATTTGCGTCTGCTATCCTCATCCAAGGTAAGGTCGACGACCTCTGCTGGCGAAGCCCACGTCTGCTGCGGAGTCACAGCAGTCCATGACTGTGTCGGCCGGGAGCCAACATACTGCGTGCCAGAGCCATGCTTCCAGGAAGACACACTCTGGATCACACCTCCTCGGGGGTGGACACACCTGCGATGATGGAGAACAAAGGCCAGTTAATCTCACCGAGAGAACGACATTCGAGGTACTGACCAGTCCTATCAGACAAGCTCCTGACCCACCAGAGCCTTTTCCTTGCCTCTCTACAGGCCTGTCTCCTCCTTCCTGCTGCCACTCTGATTAACCTTTAAAAGACTGAGGACCCCAGTCAGCTCAGGAGTTGTGCTCCAGTCAATTACTAACAGCAGGGAAGATGACTTTCTCTGGACCTACTTAAATCTCTGGGATTCCTATGATAGGAAAATAGAATTCTCAACAGAATGAACAACCTTAGTTGGGACAACAAGAAAAATGGGTAAAATCTGCCTGTAAAACAATTTTGTAACACAATTAAATAACCATATTTTAATTAGTGAAAATAACACCATTTTACAGGTTGTATTTCTAAGACTGTGGGAACTCACTCTGTGGCTCAGTGAAAGGAGCAAGGCAGAAGCCCAGTTTATACCACACTGGAGGGAAAAAAGGCTCGGCTGATCAGTCACACGAGTTCACCAGGAGAAAACTACTGTAGAAACATTAGCATCACGAATCTCATATTCTAGCCAAATGATAAAACCAGAGCCTCCCCAGAGGAAGCACAAGAGGAGTCTTGACTCCAAAAAGAGAAAGGCAGAAGGCTGTAGTGCTAGCCCCATATCAGAAATTATTGAATGTCCCCATGTAACTCATGTGTGAGGCGACAAGCAGCATGCATCTTTCTTGGCAGTCAGTAACCAGAGTTCAACCATCACCACATATCATACACATAGTAATAATAACGTTGGGGGGGGGAGCCTTGCATATACCTCCCAAAATTACGTACACATTCTTTCAAGGGTTAGCCTGCCGACACCCACCCCCCCAAAAAAGCAGAAAGAACACAGCCGCTGAGGCAAGGCATATCAGAGATACAAAATCTGTTCAGGAACGGGCCAAGTATCTACTAAGCCAGAGGCCACAATATACTCAAAGACTAGCTAATCAAAGTATTAAAATAAGGGCCACACAGCATAATGTCTAATCCCAAGTCCTACAATCACTAAGTAAACACAGACTGGGTGTTTATAAAGTGGAAAACTGGCAAGTAGAAGAGTTTAGGCTAAGGTTGTCCTGCCAACATTTTGAAACCCTGTTTCTGATGAGTAGAAACAAACTATTAACTTTGCTAAGCAGTTATATATATATATATCATCTCACTGAACAATCCAAAAAACCTATGAGGTGGAATAACATTTTTTTTCACATATGGAAGCAGGCTTAAGGTGGGTGACAGGATTTACCTTGGTCACAATGTTTAAGAGTCAGGTCAAGGAACATTGAGGCAAGTCTACTGTACATCAATGTACATGTGTGTTAAGTAAAATGAACCAACTAAAAGTATGATGTTCTCTAAAACGTCAAAAACTCATTAGCACAGCACTCTAATTAGAGTAAAGCCAACTAGAAAATTAATAAGAATTCAGGGACTAAGTAGCCACCAAGACAGACGCTGTAATCTCTGGCAGAATTCCCAGAACATAGGGGGTTCTCCTACGGAGTCACGGGGAGTGGTTTAGAGGTCTAATCTGTATTTCAGAGAAGAGGATGGAATGCAACCTAAGTACAGAAGGACAGTGAAATCCCATCTCCGTTCAGGCTTACTGTCTTCCAGCGACAGCTGAAATACCACTCTTGATCCAGGGGAATGCTGCCTAGTCCCAGGAGTATTTGTTAAATATCCAAACAGATTCTAGGAAAGTATTTGGTTTAGGAGTAGGGTGTGAGAGTGAAAGGCTTAGAACCTGCATTTACTACTGAAGAACGAACAGCCAAAGCCAAGGGGAACACGAATTTGACTACTTAAACAGCCACTGCTGTACCATATATGGTACAGCAGCTCCAGTCACCATATGTGATATGGGACAGTTAGGACACCGGAACATCTAAAAGAAGAATGGATGAGATCAAGTCCTGACACCTGGGTGTCTTCAGAATTTAAAACTCTCTGGTCCAAAGCTTTCCTGACACTCAACAAGTTGTAGCCAGAAGGCTAGTTCCCACAGAGAGCCACCATGAACTAAACAGTCCCATCGAAAGGTGCCATTCTGCCCTTCAGATATCAAAGCCAGGAGTGAAACAAACCGGCTTCTAGAAGGCAAGTGTTGAATGATCAATTCTCCACAACAATCCAGCCATCACAAAATAGAATACACTTAAGACTCAGGCTGGGGAGCGAAGAGGGCTTATTTCTCTTATAGAGGACTCAAGTTCAGATCCTAGCACTCACCCTGGGTGGCTTACAAGTTTAACTCCAGCTCCAAGGGTCTGACACCTCTGGCCTCTGATGGTACCTGTACTCCTCCCCACACACAGTTAAAAACAAACATTTTCTATAAGATTCAAGCTGAGGCATCTTTTAGAACTAGAAGATGCGAACATGACCTCCAAAGTCAGTAATGACTAGGATTTGTTGGAAGTCAGAATCACGAGCACAGCAGGACTGGGCTGGGAAGTCCAAGACCACAAGTGCAATCACAGGAGAATGCCTGTCTGCGCTCTGATCTGTTTGCTGGCTACTTAAATATGAACAGCCTGCAAAAATGACAGTGTACACTATGATTTGTGTAGCCAGGAAATGAATGAAGCACAGTGAGGCTTTTTTCTTCCTTACGGTGAAAACAGGGAGGGCGAGACGGAGAGAGGGAGAGAATGAATAACTGGGGTTAATGTAGTTCACGTGGGCGTGTGCACACATGCAGGCCAGCAGGCAACTTCAGCAGTTTTCCTTAACTGCTTCTCTGCCCCCGAGACACAGACTTTCACTGAATCTAAGGCTCATCAATCCAGCTGGACTGGCTGCCAGTGAGCTTTCGGGATTGCCAGCACTGGGTTAGACACGGCCGCTGGGATCAGGAAGCAGGTCTTCATGCTCTGTACCACACTTTACTGACAGAGCCACCTCCCCAGCCCAAGAACTTTTTGTATAGTACAGAAAGCAGGCTAGTGTTCAAGAAACATTTCAACTATAGTGTAAAACAGTATACACTAGAAAAGTAATTTATAATGTATAATAACAGGGATGAAATTTTTCATAAGGTAAGTTTTCATGTAGTAAGACTGTGTTTTTATAAGCTCCATAGAGCTCTCATTAAGGCTCAAAATTTTGAGGCATTAAAATAAAAAACGCCAGGCGGTGGTGGTGAACACCTGTAATCCCAGCACTCTGGGAGGCAGAGGCAGGCAGATTTCTGAGTTTGAGGCCAGCCTGGTCTACAGAGTGAGTTCCAGGACAGCCAGGGCTATACAGAGAAACCCTGTCTTGAAAAAAACAAATCCAAAAAAACCAAAAGACCAAAAAAAAAAATTTTTTTTTCATACATAATCCATATACTTTTCTGTATTATGAAAGGCATGGGATAGGGAGCATACTTGGCTGGATTTTAACTGATCCGGTCCAATTCTAGTGCAGACGCAGGCTGCATACAATCTATACAGGACTGGTAACCCATTAAACAATGCAGAGATGTATTTTGAAGAAGCCTTTGATTCTGTTTTAACAGTCTCACTTTGTAGTTCAGGCTAACCTCCAACTGGCTATTCATATGCCTCAGCTCTCAAATACTGGTTATTATGAGTATATAGCACCATGCCTAATAATTTTAAAATTAAAAGAATCTTCAGACCTCATTTCTCAAATTTCTAAAAAAAAAAAAATATAAACAATAAAATCTGATAGGATTCCTTCTTCCTGCGCTGGAGCCAACAAGGGAGGACCTTCCTGAGGTGATCTTTCCACATCATAGACAGAACAGACTCTACCGACTAACACTGACAGGTCTACTCTCCCTTCTAAGAAAACAAAATAGAGAGTCATCATTTTTCCATTACAGAGTTTGAAGGTACCCAGCTATTTTTCTTAACTGAAACAAAACTTAAAAATCATCCTTGTGTTTTTAGGGAAATTCTAGTTTCCTTCCCTGTTCTTTTTTAGTATTGATGTTGACAATTGGTCCCATGAAACAATCTGTCTTAAATGCAAAAAAAAGGGGGGGAAAAGATTCTGTCAATTCACTTGCTGAGTATTAAGGCATTAATATCTAAAGTGTTAGGAGTCTTATTCACAATAGTCTCTGAAGAGGCTACTGAACAATCTTCAACACAGTTCCATACCCCAAAGAAGTACTATAGGCAGTAACCCACCTAGGAAAACCATCAGTGGAGCTGGTGGAAGGGAAGGGGGGGGGGGGCGCGGGGAGAAGGGAAGAAAACCATTGGCATGAAGACCAAAACATCTACCAAGCCTTATGTGGGCTAGAGACCTGAAGTCCATCTTACAAGCACAGAACATACTGTCCCAAGATCACCATAAACAAAGCACCCTACCATTATTAGTTCAGAGAGGATACTTTCCAATCTGTGGTCAGATAAAATGGTCAGACATGGTCCAGTGTGGTTCCCACGCCTGCCTGGCCCACATAGCAAATTCCAGATCAGTCAAGTCCAGCTACAAACTGAAAACTTGGCTCAAAAATACATAATCAATAAATTAGGTACGTAGGTAGGTAGACAGAACAACTCAAGGACCAAATTTGATTTTCTAAAATTCTTAGGAAACCCATGACTATGTAGAATAACAAAAGCAACGGGAAGGGGGAGGGGCAACTAAATCCAAATAAAATATCTACACATGCAAACAAAATGAGAACAAAAAGATATACAGTGCCCAAACACCTAGAACCTTTCTCCGACTGATAATTTTACCAGAAGCCTATCAATTGCATAACTGCAATCCAAGACCTGTTTAAAAAAAAAAAAAATCTCTAGATGAGATACAGGCAGGCAAAGGGGCAACTCTGACCATCAGGGAAGCCTCCTCTTTGGGTGTCTCAGAGTTTTAATCCAGTGCAGGAGTGAGGCTCACCTAGCTACTCCTGCAGAAACTGTTGCAGAAAATACTTCTAGAACAATAGAGCAATCATATGAAGACTACTCACTTTAGTCCTGGATCCAAAGGACAATATAGAAGATAATCTCAAAATGAAACAGGATTTCCTTTGAAGTCTCCAACAGAATCTACAAAATCTGTATTCTACTGTATACAGCAGAAGTTTCAAAATGGTTTCTCACTCCCAATTCAAACCAAAGGATAAGAATTGCAACTTATGCCACAGGCCTATAAGAAAAGGTCCTTGAAAATAATGATAGTCAAAATGTAATCTAAGTCATATGACTTGGTTCAAGAAATAGTACAAAATAGGTACAGAACAAGATGGCAGTCCAGACCAGCTGTACTGGCTGGTTTTGTGTGTCAACTTGAAACAAGCTGGAGTTATCAGAGAGAAAGGAGCCTCCCTTGAGGAAATGCCTCCATGAGATCCAGTTGTAAGGCAAAATCTCAATTAGTGATCAGGGTGGGAGGGCCCATTGTGGGTGGGGCCATCCCTGGGCTGGTGCTCTTGAGTTCTGTAAGAAAGCTGAGCAAGCCAAGGGAAGCAAGCCAGTAAGAAACATCCCTCCATGGCCTCTGCATCAGCTCCTGCTTCCTGACCTGCTTGAGTTCCAGTCCTGACTTCTTTTGGTGATGAACAGCAATGTGGAAGTGTAAGCTGAATGGAACCCTTTCCTCCCCAACTTGTTTCTTGGCCATGATGTTTTGTGCAGGAATAGAAACCCTGACTAAGATACCAGAAGTTTTCAACCTGTGATCTGTGAACCCTTTGAGGGTAATGAATGACCCTTTTACAGGAGTTGCCTAAGACCACAGGACCATCTGCATCAGATATTTACATTTTGATTCATTACAGTAGCAAAATTAGTTATGAAGTACCAATGAAAAAACTGTATTAAAAGGTTTTAGCATTAGAAAGGTGGAGAACCACTCATTTAGACCAAACACTTAAGTTCAGAAGGGTATAGCAGAGACATCTATACACAAATGAGTTAGGGATAAGGAAGCACTGGAATTTAAATGTTTGTAATGATAAAACCAATCCTAGACACCACAATATTGGTTGTAGGGTCAGGAGCTGGAGCTGGAGAGAGAGTGCAACAGTTGAGAGCACTTGTTGCTCTTGCAGAGGACCTGGATTCAATTGCCAAATGGTGATTTACAACCATCCATAACTCTAACTCCAGGGGATTTGCTGCCTTCTGACCCCTGCAGGTAATAAACACAAATGTGGTGCACATACATACATGCAGGTAAAGCACACATTAAAAATAAACGATTAAATCTTTTTAAAAAAGTTTTTAAAAGGAGCTAAAAATTTCATGATGAAAGAAAAGTTGAGCAAAGAAACTAAAAAAAAAAAAAAAAAGGCATCTGCCATTTCTAAGCAAAAGAACAATAAAGCAGGGAGATGTGACAGGGACAGAGGATTAGCACAGATACAGAATAGCATAGCAGGAAACCTGGAATCCCAAAAACAGGAAAGGAAGGGAGGGAGGGAGGGAGGGAGGGAGGGAGGGAGGGAGGGAGGACAGAAGGTTGGTCCTAACACAGGATTTAAAGGAATAGTGGTTTTTAAGAAACAATGAAAGAAATAAACCAATGGCAAAAACATTTTAAATAAAGGGGAGGAAAAAAAAATCAGTAGTTCTTTCTTCTTAATCTAATGGGGAAAATCAGATTAAGAAGAAAAGAGGCAAAACATAAGACAATTTATGACAAAACATCTTTTATTAAGTCATGAAAATATAAATAATAAAGATAAAAGTAGAAACCTATAAAAAGCCGAGCAGTGGTGGCATATGCCTGTAATCCCAGCACTTGGAAGGCAGAGGCAGGCAGATTTCTGAGTTCGAGGCCAGCCTGGTCTACAGAGTGAGTTACAGGACAGCCAGGGCTACACAGAGAAACCCTGTCTCGAACAAAACCAAATGGGGGGGAGGGGAAGAAACCTATAAAAGATAAAAGTCATCTCCCCCAAACAAGGAAAGCAACTATAAAAACAGAAGTGAAAAAGGATTCCACAGGCATGCTTCTGCAGAGAGGACTGGCTAGTGACACCCAGGACATCACTAATGTCTACAGAGGCAGAGCTGCTCCTCTGAACTAAGTCAGCTTTCTCAAAGTTCATTGGTTTAGCTTAAAAACTCCATCAGGAAGTATGATGAAGCCTTACTAGGTACCTCAGTTCAGACACACTTGAGTGTGTCACTGCAGTCTACACTTCAGTCTTTGTATAAGCTATACATAAAATACCGGCAAATATTTCATTAACATGCTAACAAAGGAATAAAATTAGAACAAAGAGCCAGGTGTTCTTAAACAAAGACGGTAATTGTTATACACTTTATTAGAGCACACACATACAACTTAACCCTTGGGGAGAAGAAATACTGGTTTTGAGAAACAGAATACATAGATTTAATATGTAAATTCTTGGTTTTTATGTAAGTGTATTAAGACAAGAAAATACATCTGAGAGGACTATAAAGAACTATTTAAAAATATGAAACAAACATGTGCCCGTGAGCAGCACATGCGGTCAAGTCTTCCACCGCTAAGACACAGCTCCAGCCTTATAACCAAGCATCTAAAAGGAGTCAGAAAGGTGTGGCATACACGCTCAATTCCAGAGCTTTGGAGGCAGAGGCAATGGATCTCTATCAATTCTAGGCCAAGGTCAGCCATAATGACCTACCGTCTCAAAAAAGAAGAGAAAAAAGGTAATTTTTTTTCTGCCAAAGGCCAATTACAGTCTGCTCAAACTACTCAGCTCTGTGGCTGCAGGGCAAAAGCAGCCATATGTTATGTGCAAAATGAACCAACAATAACTTCATTAGGATAACTTTATGAATTTCTTAGCAGCTCAACAGTTAGAGCACACAGTGGTCTTCCAGACGTGAGTTCAAACCCAAGCATCGCCTCAGCAGCTCACAGCCTTCTGTCGCTCTGTCCTCCAGCTCTAAAAAACTTGATACTTCTGGCTTCCACAGTCACCCGCACTCACATACAAATACACCCACCCCTACACAATTACAAATAATAAGACCTTAAAAAACTAAAAATGTAAAGCTCCTCTTATCTCTCAATACATACAACAAGCTGAGGCATGCCCGATTTGGCCTGTGAACCAGTTAGCTAACTCCCACCTTAAAGAACACCAAGGGTCACAAAAATTACCTTCCTTAACACAACACAATGTTTCCCAGATATTTTTTCATTCTAAACCAGCAAGAGGTATGGTGTCAGGTGTTTGTCCCCCAGTTGTTTGCTCCCAATATATTTCAATGTAAAATAAAAGGAAAAAAGAAAGAAAAAACAAAAACAAAATCCCACCAAGAATAAGTGGACAGAACAGCACATAGATACTTTCTTAAGAGCAAAACTGTTGGGGCTGGAAAGATGGCCCAGCAGTTAAGAGCCATCTTATCAGTCTTCTTTGAAAGATCAATGTAAGCCTGGAGATATGGCTCAATGATTAAGAGCCCAGACTGCTCTTCTGAAGGTCCTGAGTTCAATTCTCAGCAACCACATGGTGGCTCACAACCATCTGTAATGGGATCTGATGCCCTCTTCTGGCATGTCTGAAGACAATGTACTCATATACATTTAAAAAAAAAAAAAAAGCAAAACTATTTTGGTATGTAGACATTTATTTAAAAGGAGGGGGATAAGTCAGCTGTAGTGTACACACACCCATCACTGACATGTTCTTTTTGTTTGTTTTATATTTTTTTAGATTTATTTTATCATTTTATGCATATGTTTTACCTGAGTGTGGGTGTGGGTGTGGGTGGTGCCTGCTGAGGTCAGAGGGCAGTAACTCCCTGGAATAGGAGTTAACAGTAAGCAGCCACACAGGGGCTTCGAATAGAACTCTGGATCTCTACAAGAGCAATAAGTGCTCTTCATTACTGAGCCAATTCTCTAGCCCCAAATAATATGTTCTTTATATGCAACCATATGAGATAAGTTCTAAAACTTGGGTTAACAAAAAATATTTATTAATCCAAAGAAAGCTGCAGCCAGGCTATGAGCTGTACCATTTTTTATCACTTTCTTTTTCTGATCTAAATAAGGTCACAATTTAAATTACCAGGATACCAGTTACTAGCCCACCTTGCATGCTCCTGAACACCCACAATCTCCACTTCGCTATCTGAAGAGGCGATATTAATTTCTTCATTAAGTGGTGCACTACCAACAGATGTTTTGTCACTTGCTAGGAATCCTGGATCCAAATGACCTGAGAGAAAACAGAAACAAAACAGTTTGATCTCTTTAGACAGCAAAAGTTCACTGACAAGTTACTCATCTAGGTTTAAAGCAAGTTAGTCACAGCAAAACTGTTACCATGTCAAGCAGGGGCAGACAGAACTCTTGTTATTTTTTGTTTTCTTCCCTTTTTCCATTTTGTGTGTGTGTGTGTGTGTGTGTGTGTGTGTGTGTGTGTGGTGTAATGTGCATGTGTGTAAGTGTACATGTGTAGGCATACATGTGGCGACCCAAGGCTGATATCAGGAATCATCTTTCATCTCTCTTTAACCCTATTCACTCAGACAGGGTCAATTCAGAGCTTCCTGATATGGCCAGTCTTGGCAGCCAGCTTGTCTCCACCTTCAGGATGGAATCACAGGCAGCCTGACATGCGCACCTGGCATTTAGATGGGTTTCCAAACTCCATTCTTCACACATGGATGGTAAGTATTTTAATCGCTAAGCCATCTCCTAAGACACTCTGCTGCGTGAAAACAAACCAGCTAAAACAAAACTATAAAAATATAAAGGGCTGGAGAGCAGCTCAATAGTTAATGTCAAGAGCACGTGCAGCTCTTCTAGAGATCCCAACTTTAGTTCCCAGCACCCACATCAGGCAACTCATAACAGCCTGGAACTCTAGCTCCAGGATATCTGACCCGCTCCTCTGGCCTCTACAGGAACCTGAACTCATCATATATTCATATATACATACCCATATATACATGCATATAATTAAAAATAAAACCAATATCTTTTTAAAATATATAATATATGGACATGACAAGTAGCTGTACTTTCATGTGACCCAAAGTCTTTTTATTCTATACTTCTGCTCCTTAGAACAAAAACTAAATACTTTGACTAGTAATCTATTTAAATATAAGTATACATTATATATATATATATATATATACATATATATGTATATATATATATATATATATATGCACACACACACACACACATACACATCACTCATATTTTGCTCTGTAGTGCTTTTTGCATTCAACCCTAGTCTACTTTTAAATGACCTGCAGAACCACCTAGAGACCAATGGGGTAATTTTCTACTGCTTATCATAATAGAACAAAATTCTAAATCAAAAATCTGCAAAGGCATACACAGAACCAAAGTAACCAAATTGATACTATATTTACAACACTATGCTTTGTAAAAGACTTAATATGTTTTCCTTCTCAAGAAGGACGATCTGGCAAAGTCTGATCCCAAAATCCATATAAAAGCAGAGACAAGATGCAGAAGGAGCTTTGGGATTTCTATGACTGAAACATAAGCTGCATGCTGTTGACAACTCTCATTAGACATGAACAAGCCATGAGTGCTAGAAACATAAACCTGTTCAATGCTCTGAGACACAAAGACTTCTTCACAGGCCTCTCCATAAACTATTCAGTACATGGTACAATAAAACGCTTCTAATGTCACAGAGCTGACAGGAAGGTTAATGGCACAACATCAAATCAAAATACATGCTCTAAAAACAATCCATATATGAGTTAAAATAATTCAGCTATGTCTCCAGCTCTTAAATATACAATCTTAACTGAACTTTAAATCCCTAGATGGCCAGCAATAAAATTCAGTGGCATTTATCCCACAAGCTAGATAACCTGAGTTCGGTCCCCAGGAATACAATGGAAGAAAGGAATAGAACTTTTTCCTGGGAGTCTTCCTAGAGATTGTTCTCTCTCCTCTCTCCCTTCTCCCCCCCCCACCCCGCCCTCCCTCCGGCGCGCGCTCTCTCTCTCTTTCTCTCTCTCTCTCTCTCTCTCTCTCTCTCTCTCTCTCTCTCTCTCTTACACACACACACACAAATTTATTCCTACAAATTAACACAGTTGGAGTTAACACAAAATTTTATTTATTCTTTATGAGACATTTGCATTTAAATATGCTGCTATCAAGCCGGTGGTGATGGTGTATGCCTTTAATCTTAGCACTCGAGGTGGAGATAGGCAGATCTCTAAATTAGAGGTGAGTTCCAGGACAGCCAGGGCTACACAGAGAAACCCTGTCTTGAAACTTCCAACCCCCATCTGCCAAAAAAGTTATGGAATACTCTACACTTAACAAAAATTCTAATGAAACTTCATACAAATGAGACCAATGAAAGGTGGACTTTACAGACAGGTCACTCTCTCCTTCTTGTCACTCGCAAGCACCACTGAGCAGTCCTGTGCTTTCACTCCCATCAACCTCTTCACAGAACCCTTATGGGGAAGCACAGGAGCCCCAAATCGAATCATTCTAGTGCTTGAATCCTCTAGCCCTGCAAACCCATCTTGGTGAATTCTCTCCAAGAAGAAAAGACGCATGTAAGTTAAATATTACAACAGTCAACAATGGGCACTACAGTGCTAACATGAACTTGAGAACAGATACTTATAGCATTTAAAATATAATACATACTACTATAAAAATGTACAGACAGTAAAGAATGCTGTCAAAGTAGTCCAGTTTAATGATATTGTTAGTTCTTATTGTTTAATGTTATTTTTACCTACTTTTCTTCTATAAATGCAGAATAGAAAAAAATCAATACAATGACTCCTAATGAGATTCTGCTATACTCATTTATCAGTGCTTAGCCCAATACCATCAGAGAGGTTTCCTGTGGAAGCTGACGGGAGTACACACAAGCAGATGGAGACCACAGCCAAACAGCAGGTGCAGACAGAACCCAAACTGGAGATTCCCACTGGATCCCTTCATGCTAAGCTCGGGGAACTTCATGGACGAAGGGGAGGAAGGGTTGTAGGAGCCAGAGGGGTCAAGGACACCAGAAGAACAGAACCCACAGATCAACTAAGCTGGGCTTATGGGGGCCAAAAGACTACATGTGTCTGTACTATATCATCTGCAAATATATTATGGTTGTTAGCTTGGGTGTTTCTGTGGGACTCCTAACAGTGGCGTGTGTCTGACCCTTGCCTGCTCTTGGGATCCTTTTCCTCCTACTGGATGGCTTCTCCCAGCCCTGATAGAGGGGTATGTGCCTAGTCCTACAGTAACTTGCTATGCTGTATTCAGTTGATATCTTTGGAGGCCCACTCTTCTCTGAAGGAAAATGAATAAGCAGTGGATCTGGGAGAGAGGAAGTGGGGTCTGGAAAGAGTGGAGGTCAGGATGTATTGTATGAGAGAAAAATTTTTAAACAGAAAGACAGAAAGGACAACCTTGCCAGAAAGAAGAGACTGGCAAGTGTAAACGTTGGTGAGATGGTCAGTGGGTGAAGGCACCTATGGACAGGCCTGACTGCCTGAGTGTGATCCCTGGATCCATATGGTGGGAGGAGAGAACCTACCTCTCCTTCCACCTGTGCACCGTGGTACATGTGCCCACATACACAGAAACAAGTCCATGTTTAATGACTAGAAAGAACCAGAGAAGCCGGGCGATGGTGGCGCACTCCTGTAATCCCAGCACTCTGGGAGGCAGAGGCAGGCAGATTTCTGAGTTCAAGGCCACCCTGGTCTACAGAGTTCCAGGACAGCCAGGGCTACACAGAGAAACCCTGTCTCGAACCCCCAAGAACCAGAGACTGAGGCTATATTACAGTCTTCATGGGTCTGTAAAATTATTTGGATTTCATGTGCTGGCACTGGAAACAGGCACCAAAGTTTGAAACCCATGTACAAATATTCACTACACAGCACCCACTTTTGTTAAATCTAGGACGTTGTTTAAATGGGACTTGGCTAAGCCTAGAAATAACAAAGCTATTCTGTCCTAATACTTGGTGTGACCAAGTGTTTAACCCACTTTGCCTTGATGCTATGCACAGGGCTCCAGCTGCATGGTGGGGGAGGAACAGATTGACAACCTCGCTCATTTCAAGTTTCAATGTCTATAATCAATAACTCAAATACATTTAATGGTTTAACTATCTGTGAGCTCCTATAATAAATATATTATTCATGTTATGGTATATATTATACTAGGTAGTAAGAATACTACAGGACACAGGGCAGACACAGACACAGTTCTCAACAAATCTATAACATATTCCGAGATAACAAAAAGTGAATTGTTACCTGCAGCTTCAAAAAAGCACCCAGGAAGGAGGCAGGGGGCCTGGAAGCCAGAGTAAAGGCACCTATCTGTAATCCAAGAACCCAGAAGCCAGCCTGGGCGATCTGTCAAGTAGTCAAGTGGAATCACAGATCAGCTACGTTCCCCAGACTTAAGTTTGATCGGAGAAGCTGAGCTCCCAGGGAAGACTGGGCACAAATAAGAGGGAAAGTACCACAAGGAACACTGGTGCCATTTAGGATCTAAAAGACTGTTGAGAGTTAAAATAGAAAAAGTCATTAGAAACAAGGCTGCAATATTGGCAGAGTTGAGAAATCTCAGGTAGGAGTCTGGCTTTGATCTTGGAAAGTGAAAACTACTGAAAGACCTACAGAGTGATGTAAGTCAGATTTGTATTTTAAAGACTCCCTTTTGGAGTACAGGTCTCCAATTGAGAGAAGGGTTGGAAATGCAGACCTTGGAACCAGTTACATGGCTACATATTCCTGGGGAAGGTGCAGAATGGGATGCCAGAGATCCGCTATATGAAAGAACGCAGGAAGTCAGTGATGCAGCATCCTGCTGATTCAGGGAACTCAAGGAGACAATGAAGACATAACTTTCAGATATATGACAGATAGTTGGAGGTAATGTTCAAAATCTCTTTGACTCAGAGATCTAGAGCAAAACAGACTGATAAATCAACAGCAGCCCTGAGAGAAGGGTCACCAGAGGGAAAGCACAGATGATCACCACCTAAGAGATGGCATACAAAAGGGAGTCTATGGGAGAGAAAAACCAACAACAAAGGGTAAGATGTGAGAAGGGCTATTATTCATTCTTGGGAGTTCTTTCTCAATTTTTCTTATTCTACATTCTCTCAGATGGGGGAAAAATGTGAAAATAAACAGTCGACAACAAGATGACCTTGGAAAACAAAGTCTCAGGAATGATTGAACCATACAGCAAAACAGGCTGAGGGCAATCAAGAACAGACAAACTGTAAAAGGCAGAATACGAAGGAAAGGAACTAAGACAGTGCTAACAAGTGAGATGGATTTTAAGGGGAGTGCACATGCCCTATTGTAAAGATGGGGTAGGCCGTGGTGCACACCTTTAATCCGGCACGTGGGAGGCAGAGGCAGGCAGATTTCAGGCCAGCCTGGTCTACAGAGTGAGTTCCAGTACTGCCAGGGCTACACAGAAAAACCCTGTCTAGGGGGCGGGGAGAAGATGGGGTAGAACAGGTTAGATTTAGGGAAAAGGGAAGAGATAGAGCAATGATAGGCAGCTGACATGATGTTCACTGAATGTGACAAGGATGCCAGAAATGGGTTAGAAATGTAATGTAGTCATTATGGAAAAAGAAAAAAAATACTCCTAAGGAAAGAGCCTGAGAGTCCAGGTAAAACTGCAGATTTAGAGAAATCCCTTAATGTAACCAGGAAACAGTCTCCAGTTAGGTTAGCAGTGTTGACACAGGCTAACTACATTATGCTAGGTGTAGATAGCTGAACACTCAACTCTACTCAACAGCTGAGGACACTAGCCAGGGATCCCTGGGGCCATACCCAACTAGTAATAGTATCAAGAGTACAGAAAAGCCCTTAGTGTAAATCTGGAGTGGTCATACATGTCTGTGATCCCAGTCAAAGAAAGGCTGAGTCAGAAAGGATGTCACAAAACTGTGACAGGACAAAGAGGGCCCTGGTTACAAAAGACAAGAGGCAGGAAGCAGAGAGCACAGCACTGTCATTTTCTCTTCCGCTTCCTCAGAAAGCTGGACCCCACACATCCCAGTCCTCTGCTGTGTTTGGCCACCCACATTCACCTGCCAACAACTCCTCAGCTGCTTTGGAATGTCAGCTCAGTCTGAACTTTCCTTTCACTTCCTTATGCAAACGGGCTTTCCTGAATACTGCCCCTGCCTCTACTCCTCTGGAAAGGAAGTTGCTCCTAGCCCATTTTCTAGTTTGGAGACTGGTCAGTCCCCCACCCTCCAGGACCTGCAGCCTCTTTCTTCCAGAGCTGCTTCCATGCCACACACTGATCCCAACAGGCTCACTCACTCATGAATCATGACTGGAGTCGTCTCTCCTCTCTCCACCTGCACATCAGCTCTCGTAAATGCTCATCTGTGTTCTCAGCCACCTTTAGATAGTGTTATCTCACTAAGTAAGGACTTGTGCCCCAAGAGGCCCTTAGAGCCACTTGTGACTGACTTACAAGATTCTCATTCTGTCAAAGTCGAAAAGATAAAGAAGCAAACTGAATTAACCCTAACTTAAGAAGACGATGTTAAGTCAGTGCTGCTGTCAAGCTCCTCCCCTTTATCACACAATGCTTTAAAAAACCTGTAATTACCCCCCCAACACACACAACACAGCAGAAATGACTAATCTTACTATTTCTGTGCCCAGTTCTAGCACAGGTCTTCTAAGCTACAATTTAACTTTATGGTAGGAATCTGTGATATATCTATATTCTTGAATATTAATCTTTACTAGGCAGGCCCCTCACCCTCACCCTGTATTCAAAGCCCCATCAGAGCTGGCAACATGAACATTAGCTTTTTTTCCTTTAAACAAGACAAACAAAAAACAAAAACAAAAACAAAAAAAACCCCAAAACTATTTCACATTTGTTTATTTACAATATCTTTAAAAAGAAAAGCCATTAGTATTTCAGATTATTATAACTTTATCATAAATCTAAAAGACATAATTTATATACTACTTTCAGATTTTTAGGCCAAACAATCTTTTTTTTAAAAGATTTATTTATTATTATATGTAAGTAACACTGTAGCTGTCTTTAGAAGAAGGTGTCAGATCTCATTACAGATGGCTGTAAGCCACCATGTGGTTGCTGGAATTTGAACTCAGGACCTTTGGAAGAGCAGTCAGTGCTCTTATCCGCTTAGTCATCTCTGCAGCCCCTCCCCCCCAAACAGTGCAACTGTGGCCATAAAAATTGCAGCTTATATCACATACAGTGTCATGTGCCTATAATCCCAGTACTTGGGAGAGGCAGGCAAGAGGATCATGAGTTCAAGGCCAGCCTGGACTATATAGGAAGCTGGCTCAAAAACAAACAATCCAAACCTGTAGTCCAATAACAAGCTACCTGGTAACAAATGCCTATAGTCCTAGTACTTGGGATCTGATGTCCAGGACTCCCAAGTGTGAGGCTAATCTGGGCTACTGAGATTCAAGAGTATCTCAGACTTCTGCTTCTTTGAACTCCAACTAAAATTGTATTGTTGGGTTGTTTTGTTTTCTGTTTTGTTTTGAAACAGGATGTTACTCTGTACCTCAAGCTGGCCTCAAACTCACAGCAACAGTTTGCATCCTTACTCAGTCTATCTGAGTGACAGCACTACTTAGCACACTGGTGATCACTCTTGCTGTGTGCTATACAAGTAAGGTAACAATAACCTGTGGTGATGCAGATACTAGTTTATAGACAGAGAAAACAGAGTTCTTTATGAACCTATGGCTTCACTTAGTGACTACTGGCTCAAAAGCAAATACAATAATTCAAACATTAAGTTAAAAAAAAAAGGTAAGCCCACAAAAAGTTAAAAATGTACATCTTTTGCTGACCAGTGTTTGCCCTGATTTCAAACTTGTTTTTAATATCTGCCTGTCACTCAACTCTTTTAACTAGGTCAAAACTAAAAATATTAAGTGCTGACTATTCATTTGTTTACTTATTTGTTTGTGTAGGTTTTTCCAGACATGTTTTCTCTTTGTAATAGCCTTGGTTGTCCTGGAACTCACTTTGTAGACCAGGCTGGTCTCAAACTCACATAACTCTGCTTGCCTCTGCCCCCTATTTATGTATTTATTTGCTTGCGTGCTTATTTATTTATTTTTCAGTGCTACCTATTTAATACAGTAACATTATCTAATTGCTTTGAGAAGGAGGCTAGCTACTCTGTCACCAATGGTTACTCACATGACCCTAAATACATCAGGGCTGTGGACTTGCACTAAGATTCTATTATTAAAGTGAACATATGAACAGTCTGTTCAGTTAACTAGAATTTTCTTTTATCTGTGAAACAGGGATACCAGATTACCACAGAACATTTAACTTACATTCAAAAGTCAAAGCAGAGAAAGTGCCAAAACTAAACCAACAATTATGACTTCTATTAATATTTTATAATGACTCATAATATTTAAATCCATATAATGGATTCCTACTGCAAAACCTAACATTCAATTTTATTTATTATTAACATAACTACATTGACAGATCTGGGAAAAAATGACTTTGAAAGAGACTATAAATAGCTTCACAAGAAAATGTCATGGGCGCTACTGAATAGCAGTAATTGTATCTAAAGATTGACCTACCATAATTTATGGCCCAACATGCACACATATTCTATGTATTATAATTTAAATAAATTATACACATATGTGAAAAATGTTAACAGTGGCATCATTTAAAACAGAACTCTAAATGTTCAGTAAGAGAGTAAGTTGTGATATACTCAATAGAATGCTAAACAGCAGTGGGGACCAAAAAAAAAGAGCCAAACTCATGCTTAGCAAACAGAAAGCTCATGAAATGTTTAAGTAAGAAAACAAAATTTTAAATGACTGTCTGCAAATCGATAACAATTCCAAGACTCCACATTCATAATTTCCACCAACTATGAATAGAAATACTGAGGGAGAAAAACAGCACTTGAATTAAACATGCGGTCTTTTTGTCAGCATTCCCCAAATAACAAACAACGATAAAGGCTTGTTAGTAATCCAAGGACAATTGAAAACAAAAAGATGTGTGTAAATTACATGCAACCATTATACCATTTTATACTGGAGATTTGTTCTTTCCTATAGACTTGGATTTCTTCTGTCAAACAGAATCTCACTCTGGCCCAAGTTAACCTAAATTTACTCTGTAGCCCACACTGGCCTTAGACTTCAAGTGACTTTCTGATTTTGGCCTACCAAATGCTGGGATTACGGGCCCAGCCCCTATGGCATTTTTTGTTTTTGTTTTATTTTATAATCCAGAGGTTCTGGAATGCATTCCTCACAAACACATTAAGGTATGATTAGGCCTAAATCTGAAGATGTAAATACTACCCTAGATAGAAACTGATCAGTTTTCTGTAGATCAAAAATTTTCTACATTAAGAAACAATGACTTCATGAAATTCTTAGACAAATGGATGGAGCTGGAGAACATCATACTAAGTGAGGTAACCCAGTCTCAAAAGATCAATCATGGTATGCACTCACTGATAAGTGGATATTAGCCTAGAAACTTTGAATACCCAGGACATAATCCACAAATTAAATGATGTCCAAAAAGAATGGAGGAGTGGCCCCTGGTTCTGGAAAGACTCAGTGCAAGAGTATAGGGGAATTCCAGAACAATGAAGTGGGAAGGGGTGGATGGAAGAATAGGGGGACGGAAGAGGGCTTATGGGACTTGCGGGGAGTGGGGACCCAGGAAAAGGGGAAATCATTTGCAATGTAAATAAAAAAATAAAATAAAATAAAAAGAATTACATGGGAAGCTGGATGTGGTAGTACATGTCTTTGCACTTGAGAGGCAGAAGACAGGTGGACCTCTGCTGAGTTTAAGGCCAGCCTGGTCAACCAAGGCTGTTAGAGAAATCCTGTCTCAAAAATGGGGGGAAAATTACATAGACTAAAGAGATGGCTCAGAGGTTATCAGTACTGGTTCCTCTTCCAGAGGACCCAAGTTTGATTCCCAGCACCCACATGGTGGATCACAATTATCTGTAACACCAGTTCCAGGGGAATCTGATGCCATCTTTTGGCACCAGGCATGCAAATGGTGCACAAACATACATGCTGGCAAAACATCCATACAACGTGAAAAGAGAAGAGGAGAGGAGAGGAGGGGAGGGGAGGGGAGGGGAAAGGAGGGGAGGGGAGGGGAGGGGAGGGGAGGAGAGAAAAGAAAAAGAAAAAGAACAACACGTCAGCTCAAGAGACAGCTCAATGTTTTAGAGTAGTTGCTGTTCTTGCAGAAGACACAGTTACCACTCCTAACACCTACACAGTGGGTCACAACCACCTGTAACTCCAGTTCCATGAATAATAACCTATTCTGGCCTCTATAAATAATGCATGTACAAGGTGCACATACAGAGAAGCAGGCATACACACACCTGTGCTTACACATACACATACCCACAAAATAAAAATTTAGCTAATTAATTTTAGAGGCTCTTGGTTTGGGTTGGGTTTGATTTTATGAGATAGGGTTTTTTAGATCAGGATGCCCTTGAACTCAAGAATTCTCCTGCCTCTACCTCCAGAATGCTGGTATCAAGCCATGCACCACCACACCACACTTGGCTAATTTAAAAAAAAAAAAAAAAAGAACATTCTGGAAATTGTGACATTGTTTATTTATATCCCCCGAGAATGTACTAGAAAGTGGTCTATATGTAATGACATAATTAGGAAAGCAGGAAAATAAAATTGGATGGAACAGGTTACTTCTTCAGCCATGCATAAGAATAAAAACAAACTGCCTAGTACATAGAACAAACTAAATCACACAGCTTTGGAAATACGTTATACAAAATTTGGCCAGTATTTTTCATTTTAAAATATTACTTCTTTTCAAAGTACTGACATAGAATACTAATACATTCTTAAGAGACTCTTGTTGGGCAAGTTAAGTATTCATACACATAAAAATAAAAATCCAGAAGAACAGCTGAAACGAAATCTAATTTCCAAATCAGACAGAAAAGTTAATCAGAAAGTCAGTAAGCTATTCTTCTTCAATGTTCATTAAAGATAGTGCAAGAAAGAATTCAGGACAATGACCACTGGCACTGTTTTAATGCAGAAAACAAATATATACAAAACTTCCCATAAAGTAATACTTTGGGTAAGGATTAAACTACCAACCAATGCTTTTTGTTGTTGTTTTGTTTTTTCAAGACAGGGTTTCTCTGTGTAGCCCTGGCTGTCCTGGAACTCACTCTGTAGTCCAGGCTGGCCTCAAACTCAGAAATCAGTCTGCCTCTGTCTCTGCCTCCCAAGTGCTGGGATTAAAGGTGTGCACCACCACCGCCCAGCCCAACCAATGCTTTAAACCAATGAATATAATCCTTTTAAAGTAACAAAGAAAACATATACTGAATAAAAAGTCTTTTTAAGGTTTCTTTTCCTTTTAACTTAAGAACTAACCCTTTAAAAAAGTTCAAATAAAACAGAATATTTGAGAAAGAAAGTGAAAAGAAGCTGGAGGCACGCTGGGAAGTCTTCTGACAGGCAGTGAAGTTCTTTCTAAGTACAGCTTTAAGAATGTCAGAGACCTAAAATAATAGGACACAAATCAAGGAGATTTTCCCTGAAATGATGGAGACAGAAAGTGAAAGAAGGGCTTTACCAGCAGGGCAAGAGCGAGCTTCCTGGGGAGAGGTTAAGAGGGACAGCTCTGCAGATGAAGAAGCGCACAGAGAGGGCGTCCACAGCCCCTCAGAAGCAGGAAGGCGGCTGTCAGAGGTAAGGCAGGGAAAGAACTGGCCAAGGAGTCATCTGGGTTCCTTTTCATAAAAGCATCTTAATCAAGAGTATGCCTCCTGGAACTTACTATTGCCTACACTTTTATACATTTATATATTTTTATTTGCTTCCTTCTGATTAAGAAGTAAAATGACATGCTATTCATTGTTATACCTGGTAGCCTGGAGAGTCACAATCGTTTAATGACAGATGGTTGTGTACAGCCTGCGCTCTTCAGCAGGGTCTACTACCAGAAGAAATGGTTGGTAGGACTCATGCATAATGTCATTAGAGAAGGGGTAGGGGAGACCAACCTGCCTCTAGAAGCTCGCTGGTCCTCCAGGTAGCTCCTGTGTTCTGGCCGCCTACTGAATTACTGTGCTCTTGAACTACTGCAGCCGCCAATAAATTGTCCACATTTATGACTTCTGGGTCAGAGCTGGTGTCAGACATATCATAATGAGCTACAACTGGAGGTCCATCTAGGGAGGAAAAAAAATGTATACTTGTATCTAGCTTGTGGGGTAAGAAATATCTTTCCAACTCATTAAGAGCCACTAAATGCCAGCTGCCTTAACTGTTACTGCATCTGATTAGAGCTGACTTTATACATCTAGTATTTTGAACATAAAGCTGAAGTAGAAAAGATAACCCAAGTTTACAAAGATGAGGGACACATGTTGGAAAGAGGAAAGGAGCATTACTTACTATGAAGAACAGAAGACAAGACTGTAGTGAACAATGTAACGCTGACATTTCTAAACAGCAACAGATTTTAAAAAGGCGATGATTGCACAAAGAAAATGGGGGGGGGGGACTACAGTAAATTGTTGAAATCTAACTTAATGGCTTTAGAAAAAAGAATCTTTTAGTAGCTAATATTAAAAGCTCCTAGTAGACTTGGAGAGGAAAGTCATATGTACATTTTTTTTTTTTATTTACTAACCAAAGTTGGCACGGGAGTTCTGGTCCACTAACTAACTTATTGACTTTCAGTGAGGCCCTTTATTCAGTAACAGGGATGTTACACACTTTACAACACTCTAAAAAAGACAATCCCACAAAATCCACTCTCAGGATTTTGCTTTGGGTATTCATTCTACAAGGAAGAAAGGATATTTCTATTTTCTTTTCCCTGAGAAAGATAAGCTCATTCAAGCAAAGGACAGCCACCTTGTGAGGAGGTTTTAAAGAAAGCTGAGAAAGCTCTTTTCGGAAAAATAAGAGCATGCTTCAACCCCCAAATCCTATCACTGACTGCAGGGGAGTCCCAAAGTAATCTATCACAGTAATTCATGCTCCAGTAGCCCAGTAGCCATGCTTATACGGTGAGCACATGCTTTCACATGATAGTGCCACCCTCTTCTTAGCACAGTAGCAAAACAGTATTCTGAAACCATTTTCCTTCAGGAAGTCCCTCTACGCCCATTTTAGAACAGAGCTGAAGGGAATGCAGAGTCCTATCCAACAGCTAGTTATGAAGAGAGCAGGCAAACTGCTTTCTCCACAAATCAATGAGTACCAAACATATGATTATGACACTCTTGCCTATGAATATATGTATCAGTGAATCAAAAAATATCATACAATGAAGGTTTATTGCTTTAATACATACATCCATTGTATAAACTATCACTGAACACACACAGACTGCATATGGGGTATTATCCCATATTTTATGTGGCAACAGTTTTTTAAAATAAAAAGTAATCAAACATAAGAAAGCAAATGAGTTGTCAGATGTCACTATAGAAAGGACAGACATATTACAATATGAAATTCTGACGATCATGGCAATTATAGCTGACTATTAAAAATCATTTCCAGTTCCCTTACAGGGGTAATCAAGTTCATCAAAGCCCATAACATTTAACAAAATGGTAATGAATTTTAGTTCAAACAGCAAAATCTGCTCATTTGAGGCTTTTCTTAAAAAAAGTGCATCTTTCTATAAAATTTTCGTCAGACTTCAAAATGATTATTATGGAATCATGATGGTGGGTGACGTCCAAATCCTTAGGCACAGAGGGCAAAGGGGGCCAAGTACAATATTGACTATGTGACCATAGGTTCTATTTTTGAAAGAGCTTTTTGGGTTTCTTCAGATGTTTGCAATGAATTATTTACTGATTATTCTAAAATTAATATAACCAATAACAATTCAGAGCCATTTATCCATTTATTCCCCTCTGCTGCCCCCAAATTGAGGAAAGAGGTCACCAGTCAAGTCAAAATTGTACTACTCCTACATGTATAATCATGCAAATAAGTATAAATGTATGTATACATGCAGAGTCACATCACCTACCCATGGGAATAACTTGTCTGAAAGTCTTCATCAGTAGAAAATACAAGCATAAACTTGTTATCTGGCTTCATTCTTGTATCTTCCATATTTCCAAACTGCACACCTTATAACTTAGCTTAAATTTAGTATTTATCATAAACAAAGACAGCAATATTTTCATATTTTAATTATACTTAACAGTTAAACTATGTTCACTGTCAGTTTTCATTTCCAATGGATTCAAACAATGACAACTTAGAACTCTACAAATTTTAGCAAAGTACTTTTCCAACTTTAACCTTCAGCGAGAAACCACTATTAAAAAGATCATGTGTCCCGAGGTCCACTTACACAGTCGTTAGTAAGCCAACACTAAGTAACCATAAGGCTGGCACCAGGGTATGATCTCTAAAAGTATGTGATATTAGCTAACTACTGGTGACGGTTTGTGACAGGATTCTCTGGCTGCACAGAATGGAACTGTTTTATTTACATTTCCTATGGGAATGTGTGACAACACCCATTTGCGTGGACAGGTCAGAAGACAACTTCAGGAATCAGTTTTCTCCTTCCATCATCTGGGTTCTGAGGATCAAACTCAGGTCAGGCTTTGCAAAAGCACCCTTATCCACTGAGCCATTCTATAACCCTGTCTCTGCTTTTTTATGAAAACTTGGTGTGTTAACAGAAAGATGGACCACTGCCAGTTCAGGACTGCAGAGTGAATGAGGCTCATCCTCCTGCCCTCTTGATTATTCCTGTATGCTGTCTGAACAACTCAATTCCTACTAACTTGTTTTAAAATTGTTCTAACTTCCAAGAATATTAAAATATTCACTTCAAGTAGGCCTACATGGAAACATTAACCTTTTAAGATTCAATTATTAACATAAGCATATTTTATAAAACAAATAAGGCTACTCAAACTACATCCTCCCATCTGTCTACTGAAACCAATCACACATAAAAATCAGCACATAATAAATTTGCTAGTTGTTGTAAATCATTAAAGATATCTCCTTATACATGTAAACTGAATACAATTAGTTAATAACATCAATGTGTAGTTTATCCATGTGCAATTTTCCCTCACTAATTGCTTTTGGGGGAGGACCCAGAAAGCTAGGACTACAGACATGCACCATTATGCCCACTTAATAGAAATATTTGAGTGTCTTATAACTTGTTGCAATTTCATAGGAAGAAAAGTCCTAAAATCAAGAAGTCCACCTTTTATGTAAGAACATCAACCCAAAGCTAGGGAAGTAGCTCAGTCGTCAAGAACCTGCCTAGCACGCGCAAGGTTCTGATTTAATTTCCAGCAACACAATACACCATGCTAGGTCTGTACTAAACTCCTATATGAATAGGTTCTAATCAATCAGTCTCTACACACACACACACACACACACACACACACACACAATCTTAATGTGAATGTGAATGCACCAATCCTATCATTTCTCAGAAACCATTCACGTTTTGTTGTAGGTTTGAAACAAGAACTGCTACTGGCTTGTAATTCTCCACGTAGGCTATGCTGCCTAGCTAACAAGCCTCAGGGGTCTTCCAAAATTAGAGGACTGAAATGAGACATTTACAGTGTCACTTGGCTTTTTACCCCGGAACTAAACTCAAGTCCTCAGGTTTGTGCTGCAAGCACTTCACTAAGTGAGCTGTGCCCCCCAGGCTGGTTCCATTTCAAAAACAAATGTTGATGAATCTGTATTGCTATTTGTTCCTAATAAATCTTTCTGATCTTCAACCTTCTCTAGTACTGATACTAAATGTTTAATAAAATTAGTTTCTTTTTCAAATGTGTTCTAATGGGGGAAAAGAATCAAAATCACACCAAATAAATAAATAAATAAATAAATAAATAAATAAATAAATAAATAAATAAATATTTCTTTAATATCCTTATCCATAATGAATTTTCCTTTCATATTCGGTAACTAGAAGTATACTGTTTTATAACTATACAAGGTAATCGCACAATTTAATTGCTTCCTTATCCCCCTTTTCCAGCAGTGGGTCTCATAAATACCGGGCACTACCATTAAGCTACACTCACAGCATTTTTAAAATTTTGAGACAGGGTCTAGCCTAGGCATTTATCCCCACCCCACTCTTTCAGAACAGATGAAAACCCTACATTCTTAGAACTATTAAAGAATGACTCTGGGAGCAAGTCTTGAGATCTTGGTAGCAGATACAAAAGTTGTATTTTCTACTGATAAAGACTTTCAAACAAACTATTCCCATAGTGTTGCTAGTGGCTAACAAGGAAACAAAGTGTAGGCTTAAGAAACCAAAGGAAAGGGACAGACTTCAAGATACAAGGAGGGTGACTTTTAGAAGAATCTACTTTTAAAAACACTAATCTTACTGTATTAGAGAATACTAAAATACAAATTTATATTTGTAAGTGGCAAAAATGCTTGAGAATATTTATCTTGTTTTTTATTACCATCAAAGGAAAAAAAACCCTACAAATCCAGAATTTGAATAAATACGTATCCAAAGGAACTCTTAGAAAAGAATTATGACAACAGAAAACAAAAGTAAAACAAAGAAGTGTTGTCTCTAAACAAGCAACTTAAGTATAAAATGCTGTGTGAGTATAGTTTTCTTCTGAATAACATCATAAAGCTATTTTAATATAAAAAGTCAAGTGGGGCTAACCAGAACTGAAATTTTATGTATACATTTTATGTTTATGAATTATACAGCTTTTAAAATAAAAAGGAGACAGTGTGCTCTAAACTTTTTCCACTCTGCTCTTCTCAATTACTAAAAAAATTAAGCTTCAGAAAGTTCCAACCATGGAAATAGTTTTAGGAATTACACTACCTCATACTGATAAATAGTAAGTCATTTTGTTCAGAAGAAAAGTCACCTATAATGGATGAGAGAGTTCCATTCATCACTGTGAAAGGAGAAAAGAGGTAAAGGATACTTCAAGAAACTCAGAATACCCAAAAAAGTTGCTCTTAAAGAAAATGACAGCTTAAGGCATCAGCACTCTGTACAAAGATAAGAAGAAGGTGCCGACTCAAGTGAACTCAGTGAAAAGATAAGGCAGTGTCATTTATAGAGAAATTTAAGGAACCTATTATACACATAGGCATGGAGCATTTGAAGACTAAAGCACACACTATGCACTACCATAGAGCACATGTATCACATACTAGTTTAACCATCGCTCCCAGTCTAGCTCCTTGCTAAAGATTCATTCATTCATTCAACATTTGACTGGGTCCTTTAAACAGACCCAGTCTACATTTTTCCATTTTCCCAAATACTCTTTGATTCTTTAAAAGATACATATATGTATTTAATGTATGTGAATGTCCTATCTGCATGTATGCCTGCATGACAAGAGGATATACTGGACAGGTCATCAGATTCCATGAGATGTTGTGAGCCACTGTGTATTGCTGGGAACTGAATTGAGAAGCCAATGCTCCCAACCACTGAGTTATCTTTCCAGACCCTGAGTTTTAACATGCTGACCAGTAGAGCACATAGTTTAATAGACAGACTTTTATGTTTAGAATGGTATTTTGTCTTCCTTTCAGTATACCAATTCCAAAATTGAAAATCATCCTAATAATACTGTGTAAAATCCATTATTCTAACTATAAATTATAACCCTGCTAGTTTTATTGCAGAAAGATGATGTCTTCACTCAGGAATACTTAGTATGAATTAGCTGGTAGGAAATGACTAAAATTACAACAGAGTTCTCAATAGAGTAACAAGAAACATTTCTTTTTCAAACTCTTTATTTGATCTATTAGTTACACTCCAGATGCACAGGTGTATAAAGATTATAAAGAAAATGCAATAAAATAAAAACAGCAATTAAATAACATTCTTCTCAAATCTTGAAGGTTCTGATAAAAATGACACAGTATGTGGCAGCCATCCCCTTTTCTTTATGACAATCTGTAAGACTGTGATGACCTAATACAGCAGTCTGACCATCTACCCCATGCTTAATGCTCTAGCCTCCTGCTGACTCCAACTTCCCTGCACATCAAAGGAAGGAAGAACAGAAATTAAGACTCCCCCCAAAAGCATAGAAATGAAGTCATTTTCAATGTTATCTACATTAATAAATTCATATACCTTCTAGATAAACCAACACATTTTTTGTGTATACCATGATTAAAGGCACCTATGCCATTTTTGGAGAGGATCTGAGATGAACCTAAAAGAATTTTATATAACAAATTAATAAAATATTTAACACATATATAAGTTTAATAAATTTGATAGAACTATTTTAATACTATACATTCTAACATGTGACATAATACAAAATCTTCTCACTACTCCCATGCATTATTTAAACCATTTTTGAAAGGACAAAAAAGTATAAACTAAATAAAATACAATACTTTTAGAAGACTGCGTTTTGGTAAGTCAATTTTCCTTTAATTTTTATTATGTACTTATGAAGCTAACAAGACACCTGCATACCACTTTTCTTATAGCTGTAATGTAACTGCCATTAGGTAAAGTCAACTACAATACTAAAAATGAAACTTAAGACCTGGTATGATGATATACAACTGTACCCAGAACGTGAGGTGGAGCCAAGAGGAACACGAGTTTGAGGTTATTCCTGGCTACACAGTAAGTGCAGGCCAACCAGCATCACAGGAGACCCTGTCTTTAAAATAAATAAAAAAGTAAGAAAATTAAGAAGAAAGTTACCAATAAGGTCCGAGCAAGGTGACAAAGGCTTGCAATCTTAGGATGTAGCAAAGCTGAGACAGGAGGATTACAAGTGCAAAGGCAGCCGCACAACAAGGCCTTGTCACTAACAAAATAAAGTTATCAGTAATATCAATTTAAGATGCCCTGTTGAAGAAAATGATGTACTAAGAAACTTTCCCATCAACAACGACAGTGTGCTTGAATTACAGCAGCTTCATAAGCTGAGAGAAGTCTATACTCAAGAAGGCCTGTCTTAAAACCTACATGACGCCGGGCGGTGGTGGCGCACGCCTGTAATCCCAGCACTTGGGAGGCAGAGGCAGGCGGATTTCTGAATTCGAGGCCAGCCTGGTCTACAGAGTGAGTTCCAGGACAGCCAGGGCTATACAGAGAAACCCTGTCTCGGAAAAAAAAAAAAAAAAAAAACAACAACAACAACAAAAAAAACAAATCCAAAACACCAAATAAATAAATAAATAAATAAATAAATAAATAAATAAATAAATAAATAAATAAATAAGTAAATGAAATACATGACAGTAAGCAAAATAAATTCATTGGTGTCTTTGGGGGGCTGTTTGTTTTGTCTTTTAAAGACAGGATCTCATTACACAGCCCTCACCAGCCTTGAACTTGCTATGTTCACCAGGCTAGCTTAAAATCAACAGATCACTTGCCTCTGTCTCCCACATGCTAGGATTAAATGCATGTAACAGCATGCCAAACTAGCTCTCTTATGTATTTTTATTTGATCTGTTAGCAATAATGTATGCCCAAAGATACTGTCTTAAAAGAAAAGCCGCCCCCTCCATTTGAACAACGGTAACTAAGTTTCTAAGTGAGCAGACCCTCCCCTCCCCTCCCCTGGGGGTACTGCATTAATGAATGACTGGGTCTATTCCACCAGTATAGACTACAACACAAGAATTTGCCTCTAGCCACTCATCAAATATAATTTTGATGACTTCAGAATTAAGATAGGTACATATGTGTGTACGTGGCACATCCCTGAGATTAGACTTTTTGTTGCTTAAAAACAACAACAAAACAGAAAGAAATGAGCAAAGGAAGAAACGAAACAAGGAAGAAGGAAAGGGAGGGAGGGAGGAAGGAAGGGAGAGAGGGAGGGAGGGATAGAGGGAAGGAGGGTGGGAGGGAGGGAAGGAGAAAATTAAAGGTAAGTCTCTTATTTTAAAAACGCCATGCTGGGCTGGAGAGAAGTCTCTTATTAAGTGAGGAGCAGCTGCTCTTGCAGAAGACTGGAGCTCTGTCTGCAGTAGACAGTGGCTAACAACCACCTGTGACTTAGGATCCAGGGGACCCATGGCCTTCTGACCACAGAGGGCAACTGACTAACTGTGTGGCACACATACATACATTTGAGCAAAACACTAAAACAAATAAAATATTTTTTAAATTAAAAACTCATGTAAAATATCAAATCTTAAGCTTTTAATTTCTCATGTATTCTAAACTAAAACTTTACTTGAACTTTTAAAGTTACCTCAATCTTAATAATACCTATAAATATATATCAGTATAGTTGTTACTATCTCATAAGTGGCTCTAATAACCAGATTACTTTAATCTGCTAGTAAGATTCTCTTAAAATGATTAGGTATAGAATATTTCAGAATACTAAACTAGTAAATACCAAGAAGAAAACAGACTGCAAAAAAGACTATCAGAAAATGTTAAAAATGTTAAACTTAGTTTAAGTGGGGATTATACCCTTTAGACGCCACAAACTAAAGTGAAATGTGGTGAGGAAATAAACTGGACAGTGGGAGCAACAATGTGTTGTTAAATCTTCAACTTAACTGTCTAATTCTCTATCTATTCCATGACAAAACCCCACAAATGAAAACAATCACCTAATAGATAAAAGACAATTCTATACACAGATGTTAAGAGACTGTCCAATTCAGATAAAGGATGACACTCTGATATAAAAGCATTTCAGCAATGCCTGGATTAGTGCTGTAGGTTGAAAGATGCTTCCTGCCAGGACTATCCCTTTACAGACTACAAATAAATCTGAACAGGATGCACTTTCTATCACTATTTCTAAATTGTTACACAACTACAAAAATTCACAGGAAATGAAGGGTACTAGGCACTTCCATAACAGCTGCACTAAAGGCAAATAATCCACTTCTTTAAATGTCTATAATACAAACTCAAATTATTTTAAAGGAAGAATTTTGAATCTGTGCATTCTGGAAATGATGCTATCATTAGAGTAAATCTATTCTCAAAACAATAATCCTTAAAACAGTAGTAATATATTATCTTTAAGGCACTGTGTGAAAATGAAGTCAGAATTTTTTGTAGGTTTCTACTGCAAAATTACCCTTAAGGCTAAAATCTTCAAACTCTATAATGCCAAGTCTTAATCTAAGATAAACCCTTACTATTTTAGTATATATTCTTTAAATTAAATCGGTGTTATGGAGTTCCCGCTTTCTACCGAAACTCACTTCTACATCTTTATCCAAACTTTCCAAAATAACAAGTACTTAACATCTCTTCAAGTACTTAAAACATTATTCTATCACTTTACAATGTCAACTATTACTTGAAATTTCCAATTCATTGAAGTTTTTCCTTGTTTTATATTATAGCTAAAGTAGTGGTACATGCCTTTAATCTCAACATTCTGTAAGAAAAGGCTGGTGGATCTCTGTGAGCTCAAGGCCAGCCTGGTCTACATAGTAAGTTCCAGACTAGCCAAAGGCTACACAAAGACAACAAAACTAAACAAAACAAAATAACCTATAGAGCTCTAATTCAACAACAAAAGGAGACTATATCCAGTCAATGCAATCAATACCAGCAATAATTTTCTTACATGCTAGTCCTAAAAGAATTGGTCTTCTTATTTTAAAAATAAATATAATTTTCAGTCATGCTTAATAAGTTAAATATCTTATCAGAAAACAAAACAGAACTCATATTAGTGTATGCATGCATTAGAAAAGTTATAGTAACATGCTGAAAAGTAGTATTTTCTAATGTCTATTAGTCTACTTCTAATAAAATTTTTGATTCTAGAATGAAAGTAAAGACAAATTAAATTTCCTTTGAAAACATCTCTCAATTTTGAGGAAAGATTGTTGATTAATTTAAAATTCAGTTACCTAAAAACAGTATGTTCCTTCTGTTAATATGAAACTTCAAACACTCAAACACACACACACACACACACGTATATGTATATATTTATATAGACTGACAAAGTTTGTAGCTATACTTTCACTTCAAAGAAAACCTCATCAATCATAAGAAACTCCTATATCTTTACAAGGAAAAATCTTGATGTTCAACCCTTATCCTAACAGATTAAAAATAAGGTTCATAAACTTTGAGCTCATTACACAGTAAAAAGAACATCAATCTACAAAGATATTCTTAGGCAAAAACATATTAAACCTTCCACAATTAACTCATAATTCTCATATACTTACAGTGAAAATTAAAAAATTACAAGTATTTGTTTAATTCAACCCTTCTTAAATAAAGGAAAACCTTGGCTCAGACTATTCCTATTAATGAAAAGTTGCAAATATCTGCATGCTCACTCAGTGATAGCTGCTTGGCATGTATGAGGGCGGCCCTGGTTAAAGCTCAATACCACCAATAAAGAAACAGGCTTGGACCAGCTCAGGCAGCACAGCATCTGCCTGGCACCCATGCTTGGGCTGGATCTTGAGTGCCTCAGGAGAGAGACACCACATCCATCCCTCAGCTACACAGTGCTCAAGAGTATCCTATGCTAGGTCAAAATTAAGTAGGGAGAAACGAGTTTTATTTCCACATAAGATTGCTGATAAATATTAAGATGAATTACAGGTTTTAATTTTTTTAACATATAAAATTCTAAATAGCGTGCCTAATCTATAAAACACAAAAAAAGAATATTTTTTTCTTTTTCATTGATATGAAGGAAAAGGCCAAATTTCTCTTGCAAGAAAAATAAAAACTTAAAAAACAGTTAATAATAGCAAAATTACATATCCCTAACTCAAAGTCTTTCATGCTAATTTGGCTGTCTCTCACCATACTCCTACAAATACTCAAAAATATGTTTTTAAATTCCACATACAAATACATCTATCTACCATCCTACAGATTTTTCTTTGTCTTTGTGTCAGGGGCAGAGGAACTTTATAGATCTCCAGAGATGACTTTGAGCTCCTGGCCCCCCTGCCTCTACCTCCCTACTCCTGGGATTAGAAACAAACTGGTCAATCCTGCCATGTTTATTCCCTTTGGAGACCTTTAAAATGATTAGAGGTTATTTATTTTCGGTCTAAGGAATGAAAACAAAATTAAACTAGTATATTAACTAAATATTTTCACTAGAAACTTTAAAACCCATTCAATTGCCTGATATCTATCAGGGTTAATTTAAAGCTCAAGATTAAAGTTGATTTATGTATGATGAGAAATACAATGTTGCCCAATAAGGACAGTTTCATTTTCCATTCTTTCAATTCCTTACAGTTAACTGAGGACCAAAATAATAAAGGGAAAATGCAGAAATGACTAACTCAATAATTTCCATAATATTCCGAGTAGTGTGAAGAAATCTCCCACAGCCCTGAGCTCAAGCTCTGAATCTTCCCTTTGTCCAGAGTATCTCCAAAGAAAGCTGCCATGTCGGTCAGGAGACTGTACCTTTGTCCAAGAAACCTTTCATACAACCCAATGCTAGGCCAGTGCTAGTCACCTTGCCCTGTAGGCACTGTATCTGTCATCTAACTACATCACAATAAGGGTGAATATAGTCCAATGAGATATTCTGAGACAATAACTCACACAGCTTGTCAGTGTATTTTTATGTTTTCTATTTTATTATTGTTATTAACCTTAATATGACTAATTTATAAACTAAGCTTTATAGTAGAGATGCACATACAGGGAGAAAACAGTATATACAGGGTTTGGTGCTGTATAAAGCTTACAGTAGCCACTGGAAATCTCAGAACACACCCTCTCCCAGTAAGGGGAACTATTGCACTATTTTCCTCTTAAAGAAAACCAACCCAGTAAAGTGGCCTTTACCATATTACCCCCCCCCCCCTCAAGGAAGGATTTCCTATAACATAGACTGACCTCAACCTATTGATCCTCCATCCTCAACCTCTTAAATACTGGGATTACAGGCCTGCAACATCATACCCTGATGTTCCATACAATATGTTGCATAGATGGTACAAAAGTAAATATTTACTCAAGAAAGTAATACATGCTTCTCATGTACAATATATTTAAATTTAATGAAGACTACTGACAAATTCATTAAATAACAAGGAATCTAAATGCTTATGTAGTACATTTTTTTCATAATCTTCATAGAAAATTTGAATCAGAAAAATCTAACCAAACAGGATTTGAATTGGAGTGAGGTTTATGAAATGGATGAGAAGAGAATCTCAAGTTATCAACTACCTATTTTTACTGAGTTGTTTTTGTTTTTTGTTTTTTGTTTTTTTTTTTCAGTTTTTTGAGACAGGGTTTCTCTGTGTAGCCCTGGCTGTCCTGGAACTCATTCTGTATACCAGGCTGGCCTCGAACTCAGAAATCCACCTGCCTCTGCAGGTGCTGGGATCAAATGCATGTGCCACCACTGCCCAGCTTTACTAAATTTTTTACTCAGAGTTTTCTTTTGCATGAACATAAAAGAGAATCATTCTTTTCCTACCTATTCTTGTAAAACACATTTTCATGTTCCAGCCTACAAAATAAAACACAAGCTAAACTTGTGTTTATCAAACTGCTGCTTTCTGTTTTAAATACTATTTTATTTGTTTTTGGAAATGGTTTCACATAGCCCAGGCTAGCTTCAAACTCCCTCTTCAGCCGAAGCTGACTTTGAACTCTTGGTCTTCCTCCCTATCTCCCAAGTGCTGGATATATGCCACCAGACTCAGCTAATACCTAATTGAAAACAAAACAAAAAACAAAACCTGTTTACTACGCAGTCTTTAAGTAGCATCAAAAGAAACTTTTAATACCAAAAGTATACTTTTTCCTTAATCCATAAAGTAGACAATACACTTTAATGACATAAAGTTTAAGTTCATAGGTGATTCAGAAATTTTCCCATTTTTAGCAGGATTAACTAGAAAACTACTCTCTTTGGGAATTCTAATACACTGTCAACCTTCAAACAGGCAAGGAACATAAAAGTAACTAAGCATTGTGTGGCAGCACTTGCGAGATTGGATCAGCATTTAAGCTCATGACCGGTGAGGGAATTCTTGGAGTAACCAGCCAGGTTTTGGGCCCCTGGGCTCAAGGATGTTCATAGTCTTAACCTGTGTCAAATCGAGTTAGTTTCCCAAATACATTCAGGACCTCGGTCTGTCTCTGTAACTTAACAAAACAGTCACTCAGTCTTCTAGAACACTGCCTATGAAGTTCCTATCACACACCACGCCCCTTTGTCAAGTAATCCCAGCATTTCCTGTTTCCTTGAACACACATTCAAATCTCCTAACACAACTGATGTCAGCTTTGAGACACAGAGGCCACTTAACAAAACATTAATAATCTAGAAAAGTATATTTTTATCTCAACACACTTAACTCAGGAAAGTGGCAACAGCACTGTTTTTTGGCTTGTCCGTTTGTCTGTCTTAAGCCTGACAGATACAGGACTGGTAGGCAGTGTTAAAATTCACCCACCAAGCCAAAGTCACCTTTTAAGAATCTGGAGTGGCTTAACAATAACACAAACCAGGATGGCTCCAAGATGTTTAAAGTTTAGTTTGTTGTTTAAAGTTTTCAAAATAATACTTACTGTACAGTTCTGGTTGAGAACCACTGTGTGTTTGAATATTTTAACTGTGTTGGCTTTAGAATTCTAAAAGATAATACTTTGTCAGGTGAACCCATAACCAACCATTACAAGATAATTCTCACCTAACTGATAGCTCCTGTTTTAATTTTTTCTTTTAACTGTATGGAAAACTACACAAAGGATATACAGAATCTATGTGTACTTCTGGACAAGTCTTATAAAAACCTTAGTGTCTGCCAGGGTGTTAAATGGACTGTATGCCACTGGGAGCAAAGGAGTCTTGTATTTAAGTTTGGGGTAAGCAGGCTAAGGATGTAGGATGTAGACTGTTTGCCTAGCATGCATGAAGCCTTGGTTCAATTTCCAACACTGCATGAACCCAGATATGGTGGCACATTCCTGTAATACTAATATTTGGTGGGTGAAGGTGGGAGTTCAGAAGTTCAAGGTCATCCTCAACCAGAAGTCAAACTGGGCTACAATAAGATCCTGTCTCAAAGATAGATAGATGGATGGATGGATGGATGGATGGATGGATGCATGGGTGGATAGAGAGAGAGAGAGAGAGAGAGAGAGAGAGAGAGAGAGAGATTAGACAGACAGACAGACAGTATATTCCCTATATAGGATATATTAACAGTTCTAAGCTGTCCTGCAGTTTAAAAAAAAAACTTTTCACATAATCTAAGCATATTCCAAATATGCCCACTGCAAACAGTACCAGTATCTATAGAACGGTAGTTTCACCAGATTCTGGTTTATGATTTGGCCCTACACAAACTTTTTCCTTCAGCAGGATTGTCTTGGTTTGCGCCTCTAACAAAACTAACAGTTTTAAAATATTCATCTTCACACTGCTCTTGACTATGCTGACCACAACAGCTTTTCTATCCAACTCCCATTCAGTCTTATCTCCTGTATGCTTTATTATTATTCCTATTATTCTTAGTAATCAACCACCGAATGATAATAAATGCATTTATTATCTGGCTACTCAAGGAAGAGTTTATTTCCTGAGGGAAGAGACTTCATTCACCATTATGTCTCCAACACTGTATAATAGGTACAAGAATATTCACTGAATAGAATGACTAACATCAATGTTGAGGTGTACCATCTACCTCATAGAGATGTTGTATGAAGAACAGCCCTAACCTTGGGATATAGCTCAGTAACAGGTCACCTGCCTAGCATGCCTAAGGCCTTGGTCAGCTTTGATGCTCAGCACCACCGAAACCCAAAACAAAAATGGAAAACACAATCTAATCAATTGTCCTATCATGTTTACTACATGTTCTTTCTAAAAACAGGACTCATTTTATTGCTTAGTGGCTACTTATAAAGATGCAGAAGAATGCCGGGCGATGGTGGCACACGCCTGTAATCCCAGCACTCTGGGAGGCAGAGGCAGGTGGATTTCTAAGTTCGAGGCCAGCCTGGTCTACAGAGTGAGTTAGTTCCAGGACAGCCAGGGCTATACAGAGAAACCCTGTCTCAAGAAAAAAAAAAAAAAAAAAAAAAAAAAAAAAAAGATGCAGAAGAATGCCTCCTTATCATTTCTATACCTATATGCTTCTGCACATTTCTTTAATCCCATTCTACCTAATAATAAAAACCCTTCAAGTTTGTTACCTACATTTTCTCAACTTCATCTTCCTCCTCTTCTGACTACCCTTTCTCCACTAAATCCATTTTTTAAAAAAACGTTTAAAAACAAATGCCTTTTCTCTATATACATGATTCTTTGAGAAGGATGTGCCTTCTGCTATTGTATATCAGCTTAAGGAAAACCAGACCAAATACAACGTAGACTTTGTTTTCCTTGTGGTTTTTGAAACAGAAGACACATGGTCTCATTTGGTGGCTTAGATTGGCCTTGAACTTGCTATTCAGCCCAGTCTTGAATTAAAACTACTGCCTTAGCCTCTTGAATGCTGGATTATAGATGGTCACCATCCTACTTGGCATAAGCAGAATTTAAAGAGTAACCATTTCCTTTTAGCCCCATTACATGTACTGGGTAAAAATAAATGTAGGGCACAAATCAGAAAGCTGATCATACTGGTATCACCTATTTTTGGATGACTATAATAATAGGTACTTAAAATCTTGTCTTTAGGAAATGATGAGAGAACACTTATACTAACTAAAGACTAAAGTCCCAGACTCAAAAGGATGACCCCTGGCCCTGAACACTAACAAGTGAGAATTCTGAGAGGTACAAGACACATTTGTCAAAAGTCACAAAACTTAGAAAAACTAAGTGAACCCTAGCAGTACATAATAAGGACTTTAAGTAATAACAGAAGGTTGATGTGGGTTAATCATTGTTTAAAAAAAAAAGGTATACTTTAATTTAGGTTGTTGATAGTAGGAGGCTATATGTGGAGGCAAGAATGTGGAAGAATTCTTGTTAAAATTTTCTGTAAATTGAAAACTACTAAAAAGTACTAAAAAGTTTAAAAGCCCAGTGGTGGTGGCAAATACCTTTAATCCCAGTACTTGGGGAGGCAGAGGCAGGCGGATATCTGAGTTCAAGGCCAGCTTGGTCTACAGTGAATTCTAGGATAGCCAAGGCTACACAGAGAAACCCTGTCTCCAAAAAACATTAAAAAACAAGAACGATAATCTCATCTTAAATAAGCATTGTCTTTTTATTAACACTAAAGTAGTCCGTGTTGTAGATACAAACACAGCATAGACACTCATTTTAGATAAGGGTGCAAGTAATGCATTTAGTGCTTTAACGTGAGAGGCTGCCAAAAAATATCTATTTCAAAGGGTATTGTAATATCCAGACAAATACACTTAAACAATGTATGTAAAAACACTTGGGTGGACGTAGTGGGCAAATCAGGAGGAGTCAGCAGGACCACTAGTCAAGGCCAGTTACCTAATGAGACATTGTCAAAAAATTTTTTTTCATTTATATGGAGAACGAAGGCACCTATGACTATAAATTAATATAGAACTGTGTACACTTTACAGCTTTGATTTCTAAAAACCAGACCCAATTTTTTAGAATACCATACCCACTGGCACCTCAACTGACCAGAATACCAGTTTTATATTCTCATCACCATCCACCCGATCATCCTACACAGCCTGGTTTACTTAACTGAGCAGTTCATTTGAAGAGTTTTAAAAGCACTGGTGCCCAAAGTCAAACCTTAGAAGATTCTGACTTGATAGGGCTGGAGCGTGGCCTGAATACCAGAATTTTTCAACAGCAATTAAAATACAAAGCCAGATTTAAAAACAAAAACAAAAAACACAAACAAAAAAACACAAATGAATCTTATCGGCCTACTCTGTATTTACGAAGCTTAAAACAGCTTCTACCTGACTATTTTGCCTCTGTATTTTATTAATAACATTATCTAGCAGAACTCCTAAACAGATTACTTCTACTTCCAGATTACAGACTTTATCTACCCTAAGTAACATGAAGCTTTTAGTCCCCAAGGGTCACTCCATACTCAATGGAGGCCAATGACCAGGTGCTTCATGGGAACCATTACGAGTCTCAGGACTATGTATCCTCACTGCTTAGACTAATAAAATTTTTTCTGTAACAATTAAATACCCAGTAGATTAAGAAGAAAAAAATCCTACAAATTAAGAAGAAAAAAAGCACATGTGCCAAGAAGAAAATATGTGACAAACATAAAAAATTGTTTACCAGAACAAGCGGCAAAGGTAGTTTTCAACTTGACTAAATAGGAAAGTAATACAAATTGACCTGAAGCTCTAATTCTTCTACCAAATCAAGACTAAATATATATTATCTAGAGAAAGAATACATAAACACTCAAACTCAAGATACAATAAAAATGTATTTTTTAGACACACTATTATGACATATGATTAGATACCCTAAATGTTCATACTCTTATTTGTAACAGCAAAATAGAAAAATGGCCCAAATGTCAAACAATAGGGAAGTTTATTTTTATAGTTAATTCTTATAGTAAATTATCTAAAATCCAAATAATCTCGAGAATAATGTGTTTAAAGGTTCAAAATGCAATGATACAAAGAAAAAGACAGATGTATATTCTATATGACAAATTTCAATATTGATAGAAGATATACTTAAATGTTAACAAAAGTAGAATTACTGGAGGCTAGAGAGGTGGCTCACTGGTTAAGAGCACTTGTTCTTGCAGAAGACCTAAGTTCAATTACAGGCACCAATATGGTGGCTCACAGCCATCTATAACTATGGTTCCAGGGGATCAAAAGCACTTTTTTCAGACTTCTACAGGCACCAGAAAGACATATGGTGCACATAAATGCATTCAGGCAAACCATTTATGGAAGAAGAATTTACTATTTTTTAAAAGATTTATCTTTATTTTTAATTATGAGTGTAAGTATGTGTGTGTAACTGCCAGTGGCATTGTGAGCTATCCCATGCGGGTGCTAGAACCTGAGCCTCTGAAAGAGGCTGAACCACTGAGCCATCTCCAGGCCCAAGTCTGTTACTTCTTAAGAATGTTTAATTCTAGACAAGAATTAACTGAATAATAATAATAATAATTAATAATAATAATAATAGAAAAATTAGCTAGGCAAGTCTGTCATAATGCATCTGAGCATATCTATATTTGTGGTGGATGTTAGATGCAGAGATGCTGGCTTCAGTGGGGCTGAGATGGTCTGACTACGCATATGAATTATCCTCAATAACACCTATACCCACTGCAAAAAAGGTAAACCAGCTAAGACAACTGACTCTGACCTAGCACAATGGATACTCTTTGACCACATAAAAGTAGGCCATAACAGCCAAGGTGAGACAAAGCTACCTTAAGGCTCACCCTATGGTAACTATTAATGAAAAGGAAAAGTTACGGTAGAAAATATTTTCTGGGAGGCCATATAAATACACTGATGCACACGTTTACTCAGGAAACTAATTCCCTTAATTTAGTAGTCTAATGCCCATTATTCTTATTAACTAAAATCAAAATACTTCCAACAAACTTTACATAGCTTGAATGATTTTACAGAGAAATGCACCCCCATGAAACGTAATGTTCATAAACAGTAAAGAAAACATAAGCCATATAAATGCTCCAATCAAAAACTGCAAAGGGAGCCGGGTGGTGGTGGCTCACGCCTGTAATCCCAGCACTTGGGAGGCAGAGGCAGGTGGATTTCTGAGTTCGAGGCCAGCCTGGTCTACAGAGTGAGTTCCAGGACAGCCAAGGGCTACACAGAGAAACCCTGTCTCAAAAAAAAAAAAAAAAAAAACCAAATCCAAAAACTGCAAAGGTAATATATAAAGCATACCAAAAAATAAGCCAGGCATTTTTGAAAAAAGCCTTGAGTATTCAAGATAACTATCACATAGCATTTTTACTCTAATTTACTATAAAATACTATGAGTTTATAATATTTCTAAGTCGTCCAAATGAAAGCAGTACCAGATTATCTTCTTGTTCCTTCAAACAGATACTAAAAGCATCCCTAATCCCAAAAACTTCAAGAAAATGATATAATATAATACTAAAAAGCCTATTAGTTAATTGATCTTTCTAAAAACTTCTTAGCCGGGCGGTGGTGGTGCATGCCTGTAATCCCACCACTCTGGGAGGCAGAGGCAGGCAGATTTCTGAGTTCGAGGCCAGCCTGGTCTACAAAGTGAGTTCCAGGACAGCCAGGGCTATACAGAGAAACCCTGTCTCGAAAAAACCAAATCCAAAAAAACCAACAAAACAAAACAAAACAAAACAAAACAAACAACAAACCCCCCCAAAAAAACCAAAAAACACTTCTCAAACATTTCTTTCCAAGGTATCAAAATAAATCAGTAAGATTGTACTAGTCTGCATCACTATCTGCATTCTTTAAATAAAAATATACTATTAAATTACTTGGCATATAGTACAATGATACTTCCTTCAATTTTTAAGATGTGCCTAAACAAAAGCTTACAAATTTTTCTGAATTACTAAACTGGTTATATCTTGACAAAATTACATAGTAGGAAACTTTTTAATGTTCCAATTGTTTTCCATTTTGTGTAAACAGCTGGACTCAAAAGTCTCAGCATCCAAAAGATTGTCTTAGACAGATCCAGTGTCAGTCCACTGGAATGTCCGTATTGTTTCACTCAGGTTGCTTCATAGTACCTTCAACAACCACTCTTGCTATAAGGTTAAGTGTGCCTCCCTTCTTGCCCAAAGTCATATGACTCAGAAAATTAAAAAAATGTATCTGTTCCAATAGAATTGTACAAGATCACAGTTTTTCAAACATAACAATATGGAAGACCTGAAGTTCCTTATATTTAAACACTAGGTAGTTCAATGTTTGCTGCTTTGCATAATTTCCAAAGAGACCATTTAGGCCTGTCCTGTATGTGAACACTGACACTTTCCTCTCCAAAAATCTGAGCAGTGCATACCACAGCCATACAGTAGCCTGCATCTTCAACTACCATTTGATTTCCCACAATTACCTTAGAAACTGTTACTTCTCAAAGGACAAAAGTTAATAAATAAGTGATATATAAAAAGTAGAAATATAGCAAATATTAACTTACTTCAATGTTTGATTAGTTCACAATTAAGAATAGATGGCAAACAGAAAGAATAGCAATGTTTTGAAGTCTTAAAAATGACTGTTAGTCAAATATGAACAAAGGACACTTAGCCTACACATTAAGGAAACAGGAGTGTGTTCATTAGACACTACTCATTTCACCTCTACAACGGGACTCTAGCTTTAAAAAGAATTTTATTCACCCATCTTCTCCCTTCCCACAAAAAGGCAAAGTGTTGATGTGATTACATGAAAATCTGTTTAACTGGAATTAAATACTGTATCAGGAGATCCATAATAAATTTGATTAACAAATTAGAACAGACTATAAGAATACATACTTTTGTAAGTATTTAATAAGGCTTCCTTAAAAATAATAGCAAATAGAAAACTGAACATGCCTTAGAACCACCCAAAGGTCTGCTTCTTTCATGAGCCACATTTAACTTTTTCTCATTTAGTTTTAATAATAAGAAACTACTAAAGGAATTTAATCAAGATATTATCACAGAAAAGCACTTTTAAAGACTGCTTAAACTCATATTTAATATGCTATATGAAAGAGAATTGTTTGTTATACATTAAGCACCTGTTAAGGTACTTTTTAATTCATTCTTGCTATTGAGTTTACATGGTTATGTATAAATTTAGATAACCAATATGCTTTTTCTTGAAATATCCTTTGTAAATCAGAAGTGAAAACTAAAATGAAAAAAAAATCACCTATAAACTTTTCCCTTCTTTAGTGCAGCAATAAACACTGCTGTTGTGACCTACTAAGTATCAGTTACTTTACAAAATATTCCTAGTCATATAATTCTCTTCAATAATGAGAATTCTTCACTTAAGAACCATTCAGATTAAAAAAAAAAAACATTCAGATATCATCTTCCTTCCTCTATGAAATCTCAAAGATTGCCTTTGTAGCACACAGTATTAGATGCAACACAGGGAAAACTGACATACTAAACATATAATAAACTATAGACCCTTTTATTTATGAGAGCTGAAACAAGCCAATTTTCAAGTAACTTTTTAAAGCCTGGTAGATGAAGAGGAAAGTTTTTTGGACATTCTTTACAATTTGAGTGACAAGGTAGAATAAAAAAATGTGCAATACGGGTAACTAGTTTATCATCCACTAAATCTGAGGGAAAACGCAAGGAAAAAAATGTTTTAGGAGGACCAGTAATTAGAAAGCTTTAATGAAAGAATGTATCATTTCAGACACCATAAGCTCAAGTGCAGAGGCTAGGTAATAAAGCAAGGTGCCTAGTCCTGAGGAAAATGTACTTGTACTTAGTAATAATGCTCACAGAGTTTTAAATCTATGCAGTGCTAAAAAGGCAATGACAGAAGTTCAGATAGTATGTTACAGAGAAAGACCTGTGAGAATTCCATTTCTTAAAAATAATCTTGTCCCTATCATTAACCACTTAATGTTTTTGCTGATGTGCTAAAAAGTGCACTGGCAACTCAGAGTAGGTTTGTTTTTTAAGTTGGCCATGTCTTTTTAATAGACTGCAGTCTTCAAATTTATATAGAGCTGCAGGTCTCCTGGATTTTTTCAAGTGTCACTCATCTAACTGAGTCTGACAGCTGAGAAAGGCCACCAGGTGCTTACAGTCAGTTTAAAAAACATCCTCTACCTGGTATCTCTGCAGTGATTGTCTTGCTGCTCCCTGAAACCTCTTCATCATCATCTGATGAACTCGTGCTTGAGTCACAAGTCAGGTCACTATCACTGGTGCTACTGTCCTGTAGCAGGTTGTACTTCTTCCTTGCAGCAGCTTCCCGTTTCTGCCTTAGTAGTCTGATCCTCTCCTTGTGCTTTTGGCTCCGATGACCTTTAACCTTGGTGACTCGGCCATTCTGCTTATCACTGGATTGCCGGTTTTTCTTGGCAGCCATAGTAGATGTCTCACTTTCAGAACGGGACCGCCTAGACTTTCGTCCAACAGTGGCACCAGGCACTCCTGAAGTATCTCCTTCTGCCGTTGTTTCTGCTTGTGAGGGTTCATTCTCTTCAACAGAAGACAATGTATCTGAGTCAGCCAAGTGGCCACTAGAGGAAGGGGAAAGCATGCAATGATTGGAGGAGTCACTCTCATAAACCCGGCCAGTCGTGGGCTTGTCACTCTCTGTGGATGCTAACTGAGACTCTGAAGAGTCCCTTCTCAGTTCCATCAACAAACAGGGCATGGAAGAGAGAACTGTAGAGTCGGCTACACCATCTTTTGGAACTTGAGATTCCAGTTCTACAGAGCCATCTTCTTCCTTGGCTGTCTCTTGTTCAGATGCTTTTGGTGGGGCTGCAGACTCAATGAGTTCTTCTACTTTTCCCACTGCCTCCTCCATCTTCATCTCAGAATTCCAAATTAAATCATGGAACAGAGTCTAGGAAACGATATCAAAGATGCGACAGGAAAGCAGCCTGTGTGAAAACACATAAAGTCAATGACTAGAAATGGAACATTATTTAACCTATATAGCATGCTATGTTTCTTAGTGGCAAAAGGCACCATTTACACAACAGACCTTTAAGACACTATGTGCCCATAATCTGCTTGATTGGCAGTCAGATTCAAAGAATTTAATACCAGCAAAATCCTAGCAGTCTCATCTACTAAAAATAGAATATTAATCTCTATTGTGATTACAGCAAGTAACCAAAGAGTTAAATTTAGAACTTTAGATAGGGTTGGAAAAGTAGCTTAGTAATATAGTGCTTGTCTGAAGTACATGAAGTCCTGAGTTCAGTCTCCAGCACCAAAATAAGAAAGGTTTAAAAGACTCAAGAAAAAAATCTTTAAAAAACTTTAATATAATTAATGTGTACTTGACTTTAATATAAATGAAAAGAATGGTTTAGAAGAAGCCTCTTTTGGGGCTGGAGCTGTAGTTCAGTAGATAATAAATAGGTTTGCCTTGCACACAAGAAGCTCTAGTCCAATCCTCACCACTACACAGTACTAGACATCTACATGCCTGTAATTTCAGCACTATAGAGGTAGTGGCAGGAGAATTAGGAGAAAGTTCAAGATCATCCATAGTGAATTTCAGCCAATCCTAGGACACATGAGACCCTATATCCAAAAAAAAACAAAAAAACAAAAAACAAAAAACAAAAAACAAAAAACAAAAAAAACCAAGTCTGAGCTGGATGGTAGTACAGGTATACAATTCCAGCTACTTGGGAGGCTGAGGTCTGAGGATCCTAAAGTCAAGACTTACTTGGATAACTTAGAAGACTCCCTCTTAAAATGAAAAATAAAGTGACTAGAAAGCTACCTTGGTGGTTAAAAGTACTTGCTGCTCTTGCAAAATACCTGAGTTTAGGTCCCAAAACCTAATCTGTTCCTATCTATAACTCCAATTCGAGGGGATCAAACACCCCTGATATACATACATACATACATACATACATACATACATACATATATACACACACACACACACATATACATACACACACATACATACATACATACATACATACATATACAGGCAAATACTTCTACACATCAAAAACAAGTCTTTAAAAGCATAGATATAAAGGGGGAATGAGCTAGAATGTAGCTCAGTAGTAGTGTTTGCCTAACATGTTCAATGCCCCAGTATCATCAAACACCTAACACAGTCCAGGAATCATTGTAACTAAAACTATGGTTTTTATACTCAATTTCCAAAGGAGAAGAGATTGTAAAAGAGAGAGCTATCTAATGTACACTTATGGGTTTATGGGTTTTTAAGGGGTTGGTGGTGTGTGGGGTTTTTTTGTCTTTTTTTTTTTTTTTAATGTTGTGTTTATGCTGGTGCATCTAGAGGCAAGAGGAAAACCTATGTCATTCCTCAAAAGCCATCTACCTGTTTTTTGAGAAGATCCCTCACTGGCCTGAAGACAGCCAATTACACTCTGCTGTTTGGCTAGTGATTTTTAGGAGGCTATCTTTGCCTCCCCAGCACCTGGCTTTTTAACATGGGCTCTGGGTATTAAAGTCAGGTCTTCTGAATGAGCCATCTCCTCACTGTTTTTTGTTTTTTTAAATCAACTCCATGCTTTTAGGGAAGTGAGCAACCAAAGTAATTATATGCATCAAACCTGTCTGCATTCCCCTGAATAGGACAAATCCCAGAGGAGAATGAAGGGAAAAGGCCAGCTGAGCATAGCAGCATGCCTGTGTAGTATAGCATTTGCAAGGCTGATTCTGGCCTGAGAGGTGGGCATAAGCCTAGGCTACATGTTGAGAGCCTCTCTTGAAGGCCAAATTCTGCTCTTCCCTTAGCCTATCTACTGAATGAGTCTCAGGTCAGGTGTTTTGTTTTAAGAACAATAACTACTAAAATATAGTTCAGTTACTTTGTGAATCCAGGAAATTCTCTGACTAAGTTCAGGTTTAAGGAAACATCCTATACGTTTTATACTTTATATACTATATTTAGAACCTAATGTCTTCACCACTCCCAGAAAACACACAAATCTAATTAATCATGAGCAAAACACAATCTTTAACCACTAGTTTGTAACCTTTTACATTGTTAATTTCATTAACTGATGGCTGCTATGAATGCTATGAAGCAAAGCAAACCACTCCCTTGCTCTGTACAGAAGGTAACATAATGAATGACCCATAGGTCAAAAACAAACGTTTAAATCTTTTCTTTTTTTAAAAAATTCTTTTTTTTAAAGATTTATTTATTATATGTAAGTACACTGTAGTTGTCTTCAGATACACCAGAAGAGAGCGTCAGATCTCATTACAGGTGGTTGTGAGATACCTTATAGGTGCTGGGATTTGAACGCAGGACTTCTGGAAAAGCATTCAGTGCTCTTAACCACTGAGCCATCTCTCCAGCCCAGCAAACATTAATCTTAACAGTATGCTAATAATGTATAATGCAGCATCTCCATCACTTGGGTCTACCAAATATCAGTTCATTTTATGACAAATCCAGAAAATGTCAGAAAAATTCTTTTATTGATCTAACATTTGAAGCATCATTTTTTACTGATTTAAACATGATATTCTATATACTTTTTTCCTTGCATAGCCCTGTTCTCTAATAAAATGGGCACTGTGAGTTTCCTTAACAAACTCAGAAAGACTAAAATATTTATTCCCACTAGAGTATTTACTAATTTGAGACACTCTTGTATAGCTTACTTCACAAACATATTTGTATTTTTTACAACTAATTTTTAACTAAATAAAAAAAACAGATATTTAACAGTTCTAAAAGAAATGTAAGCCAACAGAGGGATCATAGGCTAAATCAATAAATGAAAAGCATCACTAATAAAGTATGCTAACCTCATGCCGGGCGGTGGTAGTGCACGCCTGTAATCCCAGCACTCTGGGAGGCAGAGGCAGGCGGTTTTCTGAGTTCAAGGCCACTGGGCTACAGAGTGAGTTCCAGGACAGCCAGGGCTACACAGAGAAACCCTATCTCGAAAAAACCAAAAAGAAAGAAAAAAAAAAAGAGAAAGAGAACACGGACTCTTCTGCTGAGGACCACTCACACTCTAGAAGTTCTTCTTTTTTTAATTTTATCATACATTCCGGCCACAGTGCTCTCCCACTATTAACAGTTCTTTGCTTTAAAGTTGACAAAACAAAAAAACTAAAGTCAAAGTAAAGAAGGGAGCATTAGACTTTTTCAAAGTATTACACTATAACATGGGACTGAAAAATAATTTATTGCTCCCTTCCTCAGTGCTGCACTGGAACAAGGGGGCCTTGTTCCACCTAGAGACTAGCACATCACCCAGCAATGGCAGTCTCCCCACCTTCATCCCTACTGTCCACCATGGCTTATCTCCATATAGGCCTGCATCTACTCTGCTCTCATCCTGCAAGATGATGAGATGTCCTGCACAGGTAATATCAATGTTCTCATTATAGCAGCTGGTGTACATTTTGAACCTTTCAGCCTAACTTATTTGCAAAGTCCCAGCCAGTGTCAGAACTGGGAGTCTCATCTGCAACACAGAGTCTGCTGGACCTGCTCATGCAGTTGGTATTACACTTAGCAGGAGCCCTGCCCTCTGCTGCATCAGAACAAGAAAAATGAAGCAAGAAACAAGAATCAAGAGTGGGCAGATGAGGAGAGATGGAATGGTAGTTAAGAACACTTGCTGAGCTAAGTTTCTAGAACTCACACTGCGTAGCTCACAACTGCCTGTAGCTCCAGCTGTAGAGGACATAAGCTTTGCTCTGACTTCCTCAAGCACACACACACATGTTGCATACATTATCATATTCGTATTCCCTTCTCCCCTCCTCTCCCTCTCTATGAGTGTGTGTCTGCCTCTCCAAAACCCACACAAATAAAAATGAATTTTAAAAGAGGAAAAAGAAAAAAATTCAAAGACAGCTATAATGACATGAGCTTTAGTCTGATTCTGTTGCTTTTTTTAAAGATTTAATTGTTATTTAAATTGTTTATGTGCATGTGTCTGTGCCAGAGTGTATGTTTCTGCAAATGTATGTATGCAGTGTTCCTGGCCAGAAAAAGGAGTTACAGGCAGTTACAGTTGTTCAACTTGGGTGCTGGGAACCAAACCAAATTTGCAAGAACAAGTGCTCTTAACCAACACCAAGCAATCTCTCTATCCTAGCTACGGTCTTCTGACTAAACTCTTCTGCAACATGTTCAATAAAAAGCTAAAATCTAAAGAAAAAAACAATTATCGAGTTAAAATGCCCATGACTCTTGTTTTCTCAGAGAATAAGTTATGTGGATAGAACAAATGAATATGAACTACTTTTTTGTACAACATTATTTTCAATATTATATATCAATCAAACAATTAACTTGCATTTCAAAATCCTTAAACTTAAGTTTTAAATGAGATTTGTCACAGTTGCCTAAATATGTCAACAGTACTCTGGTTAAAAACCGCATGAATATTTCCAAATCAATCACAAAGAACTGGCATTAACCATAAATAGAACCAGTGAGCACATCAAGGTCTCTCCAAACAATGTGGGCATTAAGGACAAGGCTCTTCATATAAAATGACGTGGAGCAGGTGCAGTGAACAAACATTAAGTGCGGCAGCTGGGGAGAGTGCGGCTCAGTTGGTGAAGTGCCTGCGCACACATGAGGACTGAGTTTGGATTACACATTTATAGCCCAGTGTTTGAGGGGGGTTCTTAGAGTAGTTCACTGGCCAACCAGCCTAGCCAAATCCATAAGCTCTTCTAGTTTGAGTGAGAGACTGTCTCAAAATAGGTGAAGAGTGATGATCTAGGGAAAATAAGTAATATCAACCTGACTTCCATACACATGTGCACACATGCACACACCAACACAAACATGAACATATAACATGCAAAAACCTTAAATAAACAGAAAAGGTTAAACTATCTGTTTAAGAACAAGCAATTTTATTTTGTCTATACAGGGCACAGAATCTCTGGAAGGATCCTTAACAAAGTAGAAGAGAGGGGCAATGAATAGAAGATGTTATTATATGCAGTTTTGTACCTCTGGAGTTTTGCTACCATATACAATAAATATCTTTCAAAGCTCTATCATAAAATTAAGTCTTGCCAGGTGGTGGTGGCACACGCCTGTAATTCCAGCACTCTGGAAGGCAGAAGCAGGCGGATTTCTGAGTTTGAGGCCAGCCTGGTCTACAGAGTGAGTTCCAGGACAGCCAAGGCTATACAGAGAAACCCTGTCTCGAAAAAACCAAATCAAAAAAAAAAAAAAAAAAAAAGTAAGTCTTCTGAAAAAGGGCAGTGCTTTTATTTTGGACACTCTACCATTTGGGTCATTTTTCATCAATAAATTCTATAAAGCTTTCCCTCTAGAATATAATTGTCTTATAATGAAACACAGGGTTGGATCTAAAAGTAGCAGAAACCCAAGCTAAATAAATAAAGTTCTCTAAACATGATAGGAAAGATATACACAGTTTAATCATGCCAAACAATCAAATTATCAAAAAGTGGACTTTTTTCTTTTTATATTTTCTTTTTGATATTGCAATGTAATTATATCACTTTCCCCTTTCAATCCGTCCCTCCAGACCTTCCCATATATCCCCCTCCTTGCTCTCTTTCAAATTCATGGCCTCTTTTTTTCTGTTGTTATTGTGTGCATGCTTGCATGTGTGTTTGTCTATATAGTGTGACTTTTGTTTTTATGTGGGTTTTCAGGGCTAACCATTTGGAAACCAATTTGTGTCCCCTTCCCTGGAGAAGACATTTTTCCTATTCTTAATGTTCCTTAGTTGTATTCCTTTGTGTATTCTTTTTTTTTTAAAGATTTATTTATTTTTTTATATGTAAGTACACTGTAGCTGTCTTCAGACACTCTAGAAGAGGGCATCGAATCTTATTACAGATGGTTGTGAGCTGGGATTTGAACTCAGGACCTTTGGAAGAACAGTCAGTGCTCTTAACCGCTGAGTCATCTCTCCAGAGCCCTTCTTTTTTTTTTTTTTTTTTTTTTTAAGATATTTACTTTATTTATATGAGTACACTGTAGCTGTCAGATACACCAGAAGAGGGCATCAGATCCCATTACAGATAGTTGTGAGCCACCATGTGGTTACTAGGAACTGAACTCAGGACCTCTGGAAGAGCAGTCAGTGAGTGCTCTTAACCACTGAGCCATCTCTCCAGCCCTCCTTAGTGTATCCTTAGTGTACAGTAGAAGTCTCATGAGCTTTCCCCTGTCCAAAAAGTGGATTTTTGGGTAGGGAAAAAAAATCAAATAGCTAAAAGTAGAAAATTATGTTTTTTTAAATGTGAAGCCAGAGTTGGCAAGATGGTTCAGCAGATAAAGGTATCTGCTGCTAAGCCTGACGACCCAAGGTTGATACTGGGATGCACACAGTAAATAGAGTTCTTTGTCCTTTGACCTCTACACGTACACACACACATACCTAAAATAAATAGGTAATTTTAAAATGTTAGGAACAGAAGATGACTCAGCAAAGAAAGGCACTTTGCACAGTAACCTGAGTTTGAACCCTGGGAGTCAGATGCTGAAAGTAAAGAACTGACTCCCGTAAGGTATTTTCTCACTACCACACACACCACAGCAGGTGCATGCCCACCCACACACACACACACACACACACATAAATAAATGTAATTTTTTTAAAAAAAATCTTTTTTTAAGAATTATTTATTTTACATATATGAGGAGTAGTACACTGTAGCTGTCTTCAGACACACAAGAAGAGGGCATCCGATCCCATTACAGATGGTTGTGTGCCACCTTGTGGCCTCTGACCGAACTCAGGACCTCTGAAGAGCAGTCAGTGCTCCCAACCACTGAGCCATCTCTCCAGCCCAAAAATGTTCAAGAAAGCATCCAGTGGGATTTATATCATTGAAGCTTCTAGGTTAGTGTTTGTCGTGAATGCACAGTGAGTATAAATATACACCATCATTCCTGTTATAATGGCAATCTCATCCATGCTATTCTTCCTGTCAAACTAAAGGGAGCCTTTTCCTACACAGCTATTACAACCATCCCTGTCTCTTCTCCCTATGACCAGACACAAATGACTGTTCCTTGACTCTCATCAGCCCACTCATTCACTAGCATCTTCAGTCACATATCCATTCAACCTATTCATTTCTAAAATCCTTTCAGGTGTGGCAGCTCATGCCTGTAATCCCAACATATAATCAATACTCAGGAGGCTGAGGTAGTATGAATTGGAGGTCAGCCTGGGATATAAGAGAAAAAGAGGCTCACAAGATGACTCAGTGATTAAGAGTGCTTGCTGCTCTTATAAAGAGCTTGGTCACAGCACCCACATGCGATGACTTACACACCTACCTGTGTATAAACTAAAAATAAATCTTAAAAATTAACATAAATAAATAATTTTTTCTAATTACCACCTCAACTTCACATCCTCCTTTCCTGGATTTGTTTTTGTTTTGTTTTGTTTTGTTTTGAAGATAGGGTCTCTCTATGAAATCTTGGCCTGGCCTAGAACTGACTATGTAGATCAGACTTGCCTCAAACTCACAAAGATCCACCTGGATCTGCCTCCTGAATGTTAAAATTAAAGGCATCACTGTAACTGGATCCTGAATTCTTAGGATACTTCACTTTGTTGTAAGGGAATAGTATACCCAGTCATGGGACTAGTCAAGAGTGAGTTGTCTAGGGCTAGAAAGATGGTTCAGCAGTTAAAAGCACTGGCTGTTCTTTCAGAAAACCTGGTTCAATTCCCAGCACCCATATGATGGCTTGCAACTGTCTGTAGCTCCAGTTCCAGAGTATCTGGTACTCTCACACAAATATACATTCAGGCAAAATATCAATGCATATAAAAATAAATCTTAAAAAAAAAAAAGAAAAGAAAAGAAAAGAAACACTATGTCATAGGGTGGTGGTTGTTGTTGTTTAAAGTGAGTTATCTGGCAAAACATGGGACTCCAGAATTTTTGGTACCATGGTTTGGTACAGAAACCCATAGCAGTGGTAAGGAACCCATTTGCTACTCCAGAAAAACTGCACTGCCAAGGGTAGTACTGCACAGAAGCACTCATTAAATTGCTTACAAGAATGGTTCTGGACTAGCAAGGGCAGTGGTGGTGCACGCCTTTAATCCTAGCATTCAGGAGGCAGAGGCAGGCGGAGGCCAGCCTGGTCTACAGAGTGAGTTCCAGGACAGTCAGGGCTACACAGAGAAGACCTGTCACGAAAAAAAACAACCAAAAACAAAAACAAAAACAAACAAACAAACAAACAGAATGGTTCTGGACAATAAAATATTTTGTGATTACTAACTGGCTAAACAAGGAGTCTGAGATATTGTTGATACTACATGCCACATTTCAACAAATTCCTCGAGGAAACTGAGACCCAGTTATAGAAAATAAAGAAATAAGCCATGTTTACAAATCATCCCAGTTTCCTTGGTCATTTCTTTAGCTGGTTGCTTTGCAGTCTGGTTTTTAGAAACAAAATAATTATGCAAACTGGGGCTATCATATTCTCTCAATTTTGCTCTGTATTATCCTTTTAAACTTTGAATCAAGAAATGTAAGTACCGCTGGGCGGTGGTGGCACACGCCTGTAATCCCAGCACTCTGGGAGGCAGAGAGTGGCGGATTTCTGAGTTTGAGGCCAGCCTGGTCTACAGAGTGAGTTCCAGGACAGCCAGGGCTATACAGAGAAACCCTGTCTCAAAAAAAACAAATCCAAAAAATAAAAAACAAACAAAAAAAAAAAACCCAGAAAAAAAAAAAAAAGAAAATGCAAGTACCAAACAAAAGTCAGCCATCTCAGTGGGTAGAGGAACTTAAAAGAGAAAACCAATTCCTGAAGGTTGGCTGCTGACCATGTGCACTTTGAAGCACATGCACACTCACATACATACATGAATTCATATGTACATTCACAGGTAAATAAATAAATAAATAAATAAGCTAGCAGAATAACGATGATCCAATGCTTTGAGATGATACACAGCCAAACTTGCAAAACAGACAAAACTGAATCTGCGACTGAAGCCTTGAAAGCTTGAGCTGGTTAGAATGGCTCAACTGGTAAAAAGCACTTGTCAAGCAAGCCTAATGACCAGAGTTTCATCCCTGGAGCCACAAATAGAAAATAACAAACCCCCAAAAGTTGTCCTCTACCCTCCATCTAGCAATATGGAAGACACCTGAACTGAACGAATGAAAACACACACACACACACACACACACACACACACACCATTATTTTTTTTTAAACATTTACTTATTTATTATATGTTAAGTACACTGGAGCTGTCTTCAGATACCAGAAGAGGGCATCAGATCTCTTTACAGATGGTTGTAAGCCACCATGTGGGTGTGGGATTTGAACTCATGACCTTTGGAAGAGCAGTCAGTGCTCTTACCCGCTGAACCATCTCTCCAGCCCCCATTAAATTTTAAAAATTAAAAAAAAAAATCCTAAAAGTATCTCCTGTTAACTTGGTTGAGCAAATGCCACTATTTAAGTTTGTTTGTTTAAGATTGTTGTGTGCATGTGTATTCATCTGTGTGAGCTTATGTGCACAACATGCCTGCAGGGCCTCTTAAGATAGAGAGCGACCTGATGTAGGTGCTAGGAGCTGACTGCAGTAAGTGTGCTAACTACTGAATCAACATACTTCCAGCGCTGCTATGCAGTAGTTTTCATATCAACTCTGTTGCTTTCCATTCTCTTCTCATGTGGGATCAGATCAACTAAAATAGGTTGACAATACAATTGTTTTGTTAAAAAACAAATTATGGTACATTCTACTGAAGAAGCACTGGGCTAGCAAAATGACTCAAAAGGTAAGAACACTCTTGCTTCAAAGCCTGACAACATTGAGTTGTCCACAGGACCCAATCGGACTACTGACTGCCCAGAGTTGTCCTTTGACTTCCGCATTAGCCCCATGGAATGCAGGCATGTATTTGTAAACACTTGCATGCACATGCACTAGCACACATACACAGAGAGAGACACAATAAAGAACTGTAGTACTCCTGCACCTCGAGGCATTGCAGGTGTAGCTGCTATGTCACATGTTCGTCAATAGGTGGCAGAAAGGAGGGAGGCTATGTCTTCATTCTGTGTTCTGATCTATGAACATCTAAATGATTAGTAACCTAACATTCCCTGAAAAAAAACAAGCCTGAGACCAACACTGTCTGGTGTCAGAGGGTCTGAACAGGGGGAGCTAGCCAGATAGGCCTGGACTGTAAGCAAGTCTGAGGCTAGAAGAACTCAGCATGGGACCATAGGCCCCAGGCAGGAGTGCGTTCAAGATAGAGGGCCTCTCCGGTGGGCCAATAGAGGAGCAATCCTGAAACAACCACTGGTTTGTACTAGTCAACAGCAGTATGCAGGAGAGCAGGTACACCGTTGGAGCTGTGTGTTAGCAGTCCCAAGGATTTGAGCATGGAAGAGCTAGCCCTGCCACTGTCTCCCTGTGGTGGTGTGGACAAAAAAAGAGATGCCCTCCACCTTCCTGACTCACTACTTGCAACAGGCAGGAGACCTGGCCCTAGGGTCATAAAGACTGGTACCATGGGGCCCAGACAGGAAGCTAGCCTAAGATGAACATCAGTCTGGTGTCCCTCCGGTCTGGGAGGGGTGAGGGAGACCATGATCAAGATGACCCCTGCCATAAAGCACAAAGAAGGCACTGCATTCCCAAGACCACTCCTGAGAGGACCCCAAACACTTAGAGACCTCAGATACCACTAAGAAGAGCAAGTAAGTGGTGGAGAAATGGAAGAGAAAGAGAAACAAAAGGATATAGTCACAACAAAGAGAGGGAGAACTACAGACTCAAGGGTAGTAAGGAACAGCCTGATGTGAGTAGCTGGTGATGCCCCCTGGGACCATAGGCGGGGTCCTATGCTGACACTGGGAGCTATGTCTGGGTCCTGGCTCTGCAGCAGCAGAGGTCTGTACCACCAAAGGTAAGGGTGCCAGCCCAGGAGAGCAGGAAATATATTGATGAAATGACTTACTACTTGCAACAGGCAAGAGACCTGGCCCTAGGGTCATAAGAACAGGAGAGCTGGCCCTGCCCCTCATAAGCTGCAGTACTTTGGACAACAGGCCCTGCCCCTCACCTGGGCAGCACAGTAGAACTGACCCTGATGGTTAGGGTTCGGGTGAGCCAGCCCCAAGAGTGTATGTGTGGGAGAGCTCGTCCTGTCTCTTGTCTGCCATGTGGCAGCATTCCCCACCCTTGTCCCTTGTCCCCTAGGGCAGGTGGAAGAGTCTGTCCTGGGGTCATGAAGGCAGGAGAGCTAACTCTGTTCCTCAAGTGCTACAGAACTCTAGAGAGCAGCCCCTAAACCTTTACCTGGGCAGCAGGGTAGAGCTGGCCTTGAATGTGGAGATTGCAGGTGAGCCAGCCCCAAGGGTGTGATCACAGGAGAGCCAGCTCTGTCTCTTGTCTGCTGGGCAGTGGCACAGATGAGGGAGAAACACTCACTTACCCTTCCTTGTTCTTCACCATTTGTGGCAGACAGAAAAGCTGCCCCCAGAATTATAAGAGAACTGGCTATGTCCCTCACTGGGTGCAGTACTCAAGAGAGTGGGCCCTGTCCCTCACTGGGCAGCAGGGGCTGGCCCTGGTGCAGGGATTACTGGTGAGCCAACCTGGACAGCAGGAGAGCAGGAGAGATGACCCTTTCTGGTACCTCTCAGGCCCAGATCCAAGGCTTTCAACTGGTCCACCCCAACATTTACCCCATCAATGAACTGCTGTAGTGGATGAAAGGACCGGTTCTATAGATCCAAAACTACAGGATCTCCATGACACAGGGCAACAACGGGATATCTGAAAAGGAGCCCAATGAGATTCCAGTATTGATTGAGTAGCAGAACCTAGAGAACTCGTGCCAGACCAAGTCATTGCAATGAACATTTATTTGCAAGCAAAGAAGTGTAGAGAGAAGGGAATACTGTGGGAAACACTGGCATACACTACAGCTTTCACGCGATTCTTCTCTGTTGGTAGGAGGGTGCAAAGGTGGAGGGCAGTGTAAGGGGAGGGGGAGCTGAATGGGGTTAGGGTATATGATGTGAAGGTCACAAGGAACCAATAAAAAGTTTAAAAAATCTTTAAAAAAAATTTTTTTAAAAAAGAAGCAGCAGCTGGGCAGTGGTGGTGCACGCCTTTAATCCCAGCACTTGGGAGGCAGAGGTAGGCGGATTTCTGAGTTCGAGGCCAGCCTGGTCTACAGAGTAAGTTCCAGGACAGCCAGGGCTATACAGAGAAACCCTGTCTAGAAAAAACAAAACAAAACAAAAGAAAAATATAAAGTAGAAACAAATTAAGCACAATTATATTAATATGGGTAAATTTTAGAAATAATGATAAAGGAGCTGAAGAAAAAAGGTACCCAAGGTATATAAAGCTCAAAACTAGGCAAAGTGACAGGTTATGCATAGACATTTAGTTGTTTCTGTATATGAGTGAGTACACGGTAGCTGCCTTCAGACACACCAGAAAAGGGCATCAGATCCCCTTGCAAATGGTTGTGAGTCACCATGTGGTTGCTTGGAATTGAACTCAGTACCTTTGGAAGAGCAGTCAGGATTTTAACCACTGAGCCATCTATCCAGCCCCCTAAAATATCTTTTAAAGCAAGGGAACATTTACCAAAATGTCAAGGTAGCAGTTAGGTGGAAATGTGAAGGTTGAGTACAGAGCCATTTAAAAGTATTAATAGAGGCAAGTATGGTGGCTCAAGTCTATAATCCCAGCACCCAGGAAACTATGGAAGGAAAATTATGAGCTCCAGGCCATTTTAGGCTATATAAGACCACCTCAAAACAAAACAAAGAAACAAAAAAGACCAGGCTGTGATGAGGAAGTACTTGCTGCACAAACGTGAAAACCTGTGTTCAGATGCCCAATATCTATGTAAAAGCCAGGCATTGCATGTTCATTTGTATGCAACCCTAGAAGTATGGGAATAGTGGATCATGGGAGCTCACTTGGAGAGTCTTTCCCAGAAACTAAGGTGGAGAGTAAGAGGATAGCATCTGACCTTGTGTTACATACAGGCTTTCTAGCTATAGGCAAGTTTTAGGGTTAACAAATCTCTCTCTCAAAAAAAAAAAGCGTGTGTATCTGTGTATATATGTATACATGTGTGCATGTACACACACACACACACATAACTATAAAGCAAAGCAAAACTAACAAGAACCATTTCACTTCTCTGGAAATCCACCAAAAAAAGCATACAAAAGTAAGTGCTGATGCTTAAAAACTGCATTTTTGTTGACAACAGAAGTTAACATCCTTGCCTGAGGCTAACTTCAAAATCAGCAGATTCTGGAACAAGTACTGAGAATCTACAGTTAGCACTGACAAAGTAGCTTCATTTTAATATGTAGAAATAAAGCACACCTATATCCTATTACAGACAAATGATGATCTTAGCCAACAGAAGTAGCCAAGAGCTCTACTAATCTGAAGGTATGGTTATAAATGATATCAAATGTATATCAGCTGATGTGTTACCTTGTATGAGAAATATCCTTCCTCCCCCATAGGCTCATGTATTGAACCCTTAGTCCCCAATTGGTGGTGGGGTTTAGAAAATTCCTCTTAGGATGGGGAATACTGCTAACAGAAGTATGCAATGAAGGTAGGCTTTGAAGGTTTCTAGCCTCATTTCTCCCCACTCCATCCCCTACTCCCACTACCACCACCCACCCCTCTGCTTCTGTATATGAATACAGATGTGATCAACCAGTTTCCTGCTTCTGCTAACATGTCTGACTTCCCTGCCAAGATTAAATGTTACCTCCTTGGAACCATAAGCTAAAATAAAAACCCTTTCTCCCTTAAGTTGCTTTTGGTCATGGTATTTTATCATTACCAAAGAAAGGTAACTAAAACAGATGAAGACAATGAGCTCTGTTGTAAAAAATATTTTAGAAAACAATAGTGGTGGACAGATTTTGTAAAGGCCTCAGCTTTAAAATGCATTCCACGATCTACATACAGATCCACTAGGAGAATGAAGTTTTACTAGCTCCAGGTATCTGGTACATCAGTAAGCAGTATCATAAATGACAAAAGCAGCCACTAAAATAACTTAACATTTTAAGAAGGAAAAAGATATTGGCCAGAGAAACCAGCAGCCATACACCAGAGTGAAGACATTTCACAAACCTGTTATCTAAACAGAGTGTAACATCTTCAAAAGGATGAAGATCAAATTCCAAACCTGGAACAATATTTTGTCTAAGATGCCCAATTTTAAATTTTAACAAAAAGCTTAAGACTTCCAAAAGAAACAGGAAACTGTGACTCACAGAAGAAAAAAGTAGTCATTGGGAAAAATTGTCAAATGTTATCTTAGTAAAGACTTCAAAGGAGCTATTTTAAATATGTTCAAAAGCCGAAAAAGGGGGCTAGTGTACAACCTCAGTAATAAAGAGCCTACCAAATATGCACAAAGCCCTAACCTCAATTCCTTCTCTCTCTCCCACTCCCCCCCCCCCCCCCCCCCCCCGCACACACACACTTAAAATCTTTTCTTACTTTTTTTTTTTTTTTTTTTTTTTTTTGAGACAGGGTTTCTCTGTATAGCCCTGGCTGTCCTGGAACTCACTCTGTAGACCAGGCTGGCCTCGAACTCAGAAATCCACCTGCCTCTGCCTCCCAGAGTGCTGGGATTACAGGTGTGTGCCACCACCGCCCAGCTTAAAATCTTATTTTAAAAAAAGCCCAGTGGCTGTGATGGCCCATGTCTTTTGTTGTTGTTGTTGTTGTTTTGTTCTTGGTTTTTTCGAGACAGGGTTTCTCTGTATAGCCCTGGCTGTCTGTCCTGGAACTCACGCTGTAGACCAGGCTGGCCTTGAACTCAGGAATCTGCCTGCCTCTGCCTCCCAAGTGCTGGGACAGAAGGCATGTGCCACCACTGCCCAGCCTGGCCCAAGTCTTTTTAATCCCAGCACTCAGGAGGCAGAGACAGATGAGTGAGTCTCTGAGTACAAGGCTAGCCTGATCTACAGAGTGAGTTCCAGGACAGCCAGGGCTACCCAGAAAGATCCTATCTTTACAAAAAGAAAAAGAAAAAAAAGAAGAAAAAAAATAGCATTTTGAAGACAGAATGGACAAAATAATAAATACCATTATATATTTAATGGCAATCCTCAAAAAGAGGATAAAACACAAGAAATAAAATTGGGGGAAAAAAATTTCAAAACCCAGTGGTAGGTAGCATCCACTTGTAAGCCCAGTACTTGAAACACAGATTCAGGAGCTCATATCTTTCTCAGCTACTAAGCAAGTCCAAGACTAGACTAAGCTATAAAACACCTTGTCTAAAAAGAAAAAAGAAAAAGAAAAATTAACAACTCACACATACTCTAAAGCTGATTTAAAAAGAAGAGGAGGTGGTGGTGGCAGCAGCAGCTCAAAACCCTCAGAGAGGATAAATTGGCAGTAGTTCACATATCCACAGTACAGGTAAGCAAAAGACAATAAAAATTCTGAAGTAAGCAGAAGTAATCCATCCCACATAAAGGAGCCTTATTTCGGCAGTTTGGTTTCTCTTTTGAAACAAAAGGCAGAATCAGTATACCCACACTTCCAAAGTGCTGGAGTAGAAAGCTGCCAACCAAGATTCCCAAATCCAACAAAACTATTCTTTCAAATTTACAACAAGAAATGCTTCACAAACCAAAAGAAAGTGGTATGGGCTAGAGAGATGGCTCAGCAGTTAAGAGCACTGACTGCTCTTCCAGAGGTCCTGAGTTCAATTCCCAGCAACCACATGGTGGCTCACAACCCTCTGTAATGGGATCCAATGCCCCCTTCTGGTGTGTCTGAAGACAGCTACAGTGTACTCACATACACAAATCTTTTAAAAATAAATAAATAAATAAAAAGAGAGGGGGGGAGAGAGAGAGAGAGAGAGAGAGAGAGAGAAAGAGAGAGAGAGAGAGAGAGAGAATGGTATGGGGGGGGGAGAAAGTGGTATGACCCTAAAATAATGAATTATGACAACAGTGGGAATGTGCTGAGTTAGCCTACAGGAGGCCATATACTTTCTTATATCTTATCTTCCATTTAAAATAAAGAAGGGGGCAAGAGAGATGAACCAGCCTGTAAAAGCTCTTACCATGAAGCCTGAGGACCCGAGTTCAAAGCCTAGATCTACATGGTAGACAGAGATCCAATTCCCACAAGTTGTCTTCTGATCTCTAGTAATACCATGGCGTGCGTGCATGCGTGCGTGCGTGTGTGTGTGTGTGTGTGTGTGTGTGTGTACATGCACACATATACATACACAATAATTGAAATGTACAAAAAAGTACTTGTTTCATTTATATTTCACGTTTGAATTATAAATCTGTATTTATAATTCAAACAAATATCAAATACATGAAAATAATAGCTACCTAGCATACCTCTACAGTCCCACTACTTGGAGGTAGAGAAACTCAAGATGATCAGAAATTCAAGACTGCACACACAATAACAATGGAAAAAAGGCCATGAATTTGTAAGGAGGGGTCAGAAGGGAGGAAAGGGAAGGGAGGAAAGGGAAGGAAGAAATGTTATTACTATATTATGATCTCAAAAATAAAAAAAGTAAAATAAATTAATAAAAATAACTAAAAAGAGGTAGGAATGAACATGCCTTTAATCCTGGCACTCTGGAGGCAGAGAGAGACAGACTCCCTGGAGTTTCAAATAGGCCTGGTCAACACAGTCAGTTCTAGACCAGTCAGGTCTACACCTTAAGAACCTGACTCAAAGACAAACACTGACAGACCCAAAAAACAAAACACAAAAAACAAACAAACAAAAAGATGTACTCTATTGTTCCCTAGATACATTCCCTCTTTGAGATGTTTGAACAAGAATGGCCTCCATGGGTTCCTACATCTGAATGCTTAGTCACCAGAGAATGGCGCTACTGAAAAGATTCAAAGGATTAAGAGGCATGGCCTTATCGAGGAAGTGTGCCACTGAGAGTGGGCTGTGAGGTCCAGAGTCTCTCGACCTGTGGAAGAAGATGGAGCTCTTAGCTACTGCTCTAGTCTCTGCCTACATGCAGCCATGCTTCCTGCTATGATAATAACCTTCTGAAGCCATAAGCAAGACCCCAGTTGCCTTGATCATGATGACTCTTCACAGAAAAGAACAGTGACTAAAGACACTCTTCTACTACACCGTGAATACCTAAATAAGGATTATATAGTAAGTACCCTCAACACCCAAGAATAATTCTGAGTTTATACTTAGTGTCTAAATGGATCAAAGCAGAATAGAAAGATGGAGGTAAAGAAAAGCATGCTGTTACGATTTGAATGAGAATGTTTCCCACAGATACATGTGCTTGAACAGTTGGTCCCCAGCTAGTATTGGCAAGATGGGTCACTGAGGCTGTAGCCCTCCGAGGCTGTAGCCCTACTGACCTCTGTACTTCCTCATCCTTCAAGACAGAAAAAGGCCCATGCTTCAGCCATCATGCCTTCCCTACCTCTCTGAATGGGAATCCGAGGAAATCAATCCTTCCCTCAATGAATTCTCTTGCTGCACCACTCCCCCAGAGGACCCAAGCTGAGTGCCCAGCACCCATGCACCTTGACTCAGGCTGGCCCAACACCTCCTTCTGGCCTCCTTGGGCAGCCACATGCATGTATGTGACACATGCAAACATATGAATAAAAGATTCAAGTTCAAAAAATAGTCGTTCTCATCTACAAAGCTGGTTTTGCCTACAAAAAACCTCACATACATGATGATGAATCATGTTTACAACCATAAAATGTCTTAACCTCCTGGTGACTTATATATAGCTTAAAAAAACATTTAATTCATGTATTTACTTATATGTATGTGTACCATGTGTGTGCAATGCCCACAAGGACCAGAAGAGGGTGTCAGATTCCCTGGAAATGGAGTTACAGATGTTTCTGAGCCTCCATGTACGTCTGTAATGTTGGACCCAGGGCCTCTAGAGGAAGGGCAGCAGTGTTCTTAACTACAGCCATCTCACCATCCCCTCTCTTACTTTTTGACTTGTTTTAATTTTACCAGAACTAATTCTTCTTTCTATAAACCTGTACAAGGCACACCATAAACTGCTTTTATTTAAAAACTATATAGCCAGCCGGGCGTAGTGGCGCATGCCTGTAATCCCAGCACTCTGGGAGGCAGAGGCAGGTGGATTTCTGAGTTCGAGGCCAGCCTGGTCTACAGAGTGAGTTCCAGGACAGCCAAGGCTATACAGAAAAACCCTGTCTTGAAAAAACAAACAAACAAAAAAACTATATAGCCTTGGCTGGCCTGAAATTTACTGTATATATTAGGCTAGCCTCAAACTTAGAAAGATCTGCCTATCTCTGCCTCCCAAGTACTGAAATTAAGACGTGCACCCATGCCTAACACCAAAACACTTACACACTGTATTCTTTTAAAAATGTAATTTCAAAATCATACATACATACATACATACATACATACATACAAACAAACATACATACATGGCATTACTGTTCATTTCCATAATAAACCCAACTCTGCTTCATTCTGATTCATCCTAAGGTCTAAAAGTCAAGCCCCAGCCAGTGTTTAAGGAGAGGGTCCTGAGAAAAACTCTTCATGCAACAAAGCCGGTAATTTGAGTAACATGTCTTGCTGCCTCTAACAAATTAATTATGTAAGATATCCATAAATGATGGGGCTGGGGAAATGGCTCAGCAGTTAAAAGTCCTTACTGCTCTTGCAGAAGTCCCAGATTCAGCTCCCAGTACTCACTTAAGAGCTCACAACCGGGCTGGTGAGATGGCTCAGTGGTTAAGAGCACTGCCTGTTCTTCCAGAGGACCCGAGTTCAAATCCCAGCAACCACATGGTGGCTTACAACCATCCATAATGAGATCTGATGCCCTCTTCTGGTGTGTCTGAAGACAGCTACAGTGTACTTACATATAATAATAAATAAATCTTAAAAAAAAAAAAAAAAAAAGCTCACAACCATCTGTAACTTCAGTTCCTGGGGATATGATACTTCTTTTGAGAGCCCAGGCACACACATGGTTCAAAGACTTACACTCCACAGGCATACATATACACAAAAAGTTAAAGTGTTTTTTAAAAGTTATTCCTAAATGAGATAATAGTAGTATCAGTAAAGAGAGATTTGAGAGTAAAAGGAAACAAGGTTTCAAGACAGATCAGGAAAGTTCTTTCAAAGAAGAAAAGGGGGGCTTCTGGAAGAACACTCCTAGGTGACAAAAGCAGACTACAGAAAGGCTAAACTAAGTGGTGGGAAAATAATCAACTTGGGTGTTTATGGAGTAACACTTACAGGAATACAACCCTCAAACAAACAAACAGAAAATACATGAAGTGTGATGACACATGCCTATAATCCCAGACCTATGAACTTGCTAGACTTCATGAGTTCTGGGCCAATCGAAGCTACACAGTAAGACCATATCTAAAGGGGGTGGGAGGGGGGGAGGAGAAGTCAAAAAAGACAAAAAAGGAAGAAGAAAGAAAAGGAGGCAAAGCAACCTGTGAACTCACTCAGTATCTTACCTTTTCAACTATATACCTTTATAAGCAATCATCAACTATCATTTACACTGCTATAATGACGGGGCATTTCTGCTAAGAACAAACTAAAACTGCTGTCCTTTACCCTTATAACAAAATATAAACTAAAGTCATTTGCTGTTACAAGTTTATTGCTGCCACAAAAAACTTTTCAACTGAAACCACAAGTTGAGACTATAAGCTGATAAAAGTTCAACGTAAAAAATGACATTTTCCTGGACAGAAATGTAGATGTGAGGAGGGTCCATGTACACAGATCTGTTTTATCTCCAGTACTACAATAAATTAAGTTAATTAAATTAACAGAATACTTTAAGGCAAGATTTTGCTCTACAGAATAAGGCATTATAATTGCTAGCACTGCTACAACTATTACTTTAATCATCACCCTAAAACTGAAAAAGAAAACAAGCAACTAATATCTCAAACACGGTCTACATAAACCAGTTAGCTTACCTTGCCATTTCATATATATGCTCTACTACACTTTCATACTAGTATTAATATTAGATAACTTAAGAATTTTAACTGTGCTGCCTTACATATTAACATAAGCAAAAAATAGATTTCTAGTTTTTTTTTTAAAAAAAACTCAAAATTTTTGGAGAGTCAAAGTTTACTGATAAAATAAGAAAGCTGTTGCTCACTAAGACTAAGAGTATATGAAATTTTCCCTGGCACAAAATTTAAAGAAGAAAAAGTCTTAGAGTTGAGGTAAATTCTATTCCCTTGTAACATACAGCTAGGTCAAAAAATACACCTGCTGTTTAAGTAATCTAGTTTCAAATACCAAATGATAGGGCTTTTATCAGTCTTCTCTGAAAGATCAATGAAAGGGTTGGAGATATGGCTCAATGATTAAGATCCCTGACTTCCAGAGGTTCTGAGTTCAATTCTCAGCAACTACATAGTGGCTCACAACTATCTATAATGGAATCCGATGCCTTCTTCTGGTGTGTCTGAAGACAGCTACAGTGTACTCATATAAATAAAATAAATAATTTTTTTTTAAAAAAAAGAAAAAGATCACTACATTTTATATGCTGGAGGGGTGCTAGAAAAAGAGAACACTCATTCCTTTTAAGAGGGGAAGAGTAAATACAGAACAAGGGGGGGAGTAAAGGGAATAGCAGGGTACAAGTGATCTGATAAGGGAAGTGGGAACGGGGAGAGCTTACGAGCAAAAGGGAGGTAACTAGAGGAGGAGGAAAGAGGGTAAGTTAACAATGAGGATATCTGAAAAAGTTATAATGAATCATTGTTATTAACTACCTAAAAACTTTAATATGTGTAACTGTATATTTATACACACACACATATATGTATATATGTATATGTTAAACTTTTCTTATCTGGACTGGCCAATGCTCCCTCCAAGAGCCAAACACCACTTAACAAAAACCCCAATATAAAACATGAGAAGCTCTCTTTTGAGATGTTTGCCAGAGCTTTCCAAGAGTACCAAAACATAGTCTATTGCTATTTTTAAAAAAGATTTATTCATTTATTATATGTAAGTACACTGTAGCTGTCTCCAGACGCCCCAGAAGAGGGCATCAGATCTCATTACAGATGGTTGTGAGCCACCATGTGGTTGCTGGGAATTGAACTCAGGACCTCTGGAAGAGCAGTCAATGCTCTTAACCGCTGAACCATCTCTCCAGCCCCACAGTCTATTGCTATTGTCCACCCCCAGAGGTGGTAAGCAAATCCCTATTGCTGAAGAAAGATACCATGCAAGTTCCAAAGGAGGGAGGCAACCAACAATCCTACCCAGCTAAACAGCCTAGGAGCCACATCAATAACCAGTACGGCACCATAGCAGCATGGCACACATACCTTGGTGGTAATCAACATCTCTCTAATTGGACTGAAGACTGGTTCAACAAGTACTCAGGGCTAGGGAAGTCATGAATATTCAACATGGAGATGCAGAGCTGGGGACTCACTGGAGCCTTCACCCCTATTGATTAATGTTTATGGTACTGAAAGGTACCATATCAGAGGAGGAAAAAGGTAACCACCAAGCCAGCTACAACCCCAGCTATCTACAATAGTGTCCTGCCTGCATGACACTCTGGTACAATAGTGGCACCAAAAATTGTGAGAGTAATCAATTACTAGCTGGTTAGACTTAAGGCCCACTCCATGAAATGGAACCCATGCCTAATACTGCTCAAGTGGACAAGAACATGAGATTCGATTTGGCATGGGGAAACCCCAAATACTATTGTTCTGCTAAAAGAACACAGCACTAAAATGACTCCTAACAACTGCTCTACCTATAAATCAGGATTTTGCTCAGCCATCATCAGAGAGGCTTCCTCTTACCATAGATGTTAACTAATGCAGGGAGCTTCTGACAGACAATGTGCAAAGAGTAAGAGACTTTGCTACACTTATTTCTTAAACAAAGACAAGTCTTCTTAAGTCTTTCTTAAACAAGTCTTCATCAAACTCCTCTCCTCAGAGCACAGGGAGCTATGGAGAAGTGGAAAGATTGTAAGAGCCAAAGGAGATGGATGATACCAAGGAAACAGTGTCTTCCAGATACAACAGGACTCGTGCACAAATGAACTCACAAAAACTATGGAAGCATGCGTAGGGTCAACACAAGTTCAAAGCCAAAGTCCCAGTACTGTACTAAGGATGGGAAATGGGGCCTGGAGAGATGGCTCAGCGGTTAAGAGCATGGACTGTTCTTCCTGAGGTCCTGAATTCAAATCCCAGCAACCACATGGTGGCTCACAACTACTGGAATGAAATCTGATGCCCTCTTCTGGTATGTCTGAAGATAGCTACAGAATACTTATTTATAATAGTAAATATATCTTTGGGCCGGAGCAAGCAGAGACTGATTGAGCAAGGTTAAGCAGAGCGAGCGGGGCCGACCAGAGCCAGCAGAGGTCCTATTCCCAGCAACCACAGGAAGGCTCAAAACCATCTCTACAGCTACAGTGTACTCATATACATTAAATAAATATATAAATCTTTAAAAAAAAAAATGGGCAAAGGGCATGATCTCCCATCCCTAACCAACTGCCCTCTTAGAAAGGAAAACAGAGCCAGGCAGTGGTGGCGCACACCTGTAATCCCAGCACTTGGGAGGCAGATTTAAGAGTTTGAAGCCAGCCTGGTCTACAAAGTGAGCTCCAGGACAGCCAGAGCTACACAGAGAAACCCTGACTCGAAAAACCAAAAAAAAAAGAAAGAAAGAAAGAAAGAGAGAGAGAGAGAGAGAGAGAGAGAGAGAGAGAGAGAGAGAGAGAGAGAGAGAGAGAGAGAGAAAGAAAACGAAAACGAAAACGAAAAAACGAAAAAGAAAAAGAAAAAGAAAAAGAAAAAGAAAAAGAAAAAGAAAAAGAAAAAGAAAAAGAAGAAAGGAAAAAGGACTCAAATGGAGTCTACTGGTCATATAAGCCACAATGAAGAGTAGGCCTCAGGTCCAGCAGTAGATAGCAACACAAACTCAATAGTGTTTTGTAGATTTGTTGTTTATATTGCTTTGTTTAGCATTTTTTAAAATCATACTGGTCTTTTCCTTGTACAGTATGGTTTTTGATTTTTGTGGTTTAATGCGTTTGTTTTTGTGTGCTTATGTTTCTTGTGCTTTCTTTCGGTTTTGGTTTTGTTTGATGGTTTGTTTGTTTGTTTGTTGGGGGGTTGGGTTGGTTTTGCATGGAGTTGGGATTGGTGGGAAGGAAGAAAGAATCTGAGAGGAGATGGGGAGAGGAAACCAAAAGCAGAATATATTCTGAGTTTCCAATTTAAAAGACACAAAAAAGAGAAGAAAAGAAATAGAGTTCAAAGCCAGGAGTGGCAGTATACACCTTTAATCCTAGTACCACCCCTACCCCCCCACACTCATACAATCCCACCCTCCCAACACACACACAAACACACATGCGAGCGTGAATGAAACTGAATGAAAGCTGCCTTGAGGCAAACACCAAATAACTTAGTAACAGATCAAAATTTAGGCCAGGGCAAAGTAGGACAACCCAATGATACTCTTGAGCTGAGAGCATCATAGTGGCTTTTACCATTAGCTCTAAGGAGATCCAGGTAAAAACAACATGTGCCAACAGGTCTCAGAAAAGTTCCAGGAAACAGGGAGATCAGTACCCAGAGGATTTGAACTCATAAATCTGCCTGCCTCTGCCTCCCAAGTGCTGGGATTACAGGCGTGCGCCACCACTGCCTGGCTCTGTTTTCCTTTCTAAGAGGGCAGTTGGTTAGGGATGGGAGATCATGCCCTTTGCCCATCACTGCTTGACTTTTACTTGTGTAGATGTCTTAGTCACTGTTCTATTCAAGTGAAGATACCGTGACCAAGGCAACCCTTATAAAATAATTTATGCCAGGCAGTGGTGGTGCACCCCCTTTGACCCCAGCACTTGGGAGGCAGAGGCAGGCAGATTTCTGAGTTCGAGGCCAGCCTGGTCTACAGAGTGAGTTCCAGGACAGCCTACACAGAGAAACCCTGTCTCAAAAAAACCAAAATAATAAATTAATTAATTTTAGTTCAGTATCATCACGGCAGGGGGCATGGTAGCATGATAGCATGCATAGCAAAACTTACCCCCCAGTGACATACTTCCTTTATTCTAAAAAGGATACACCTCCTAATCCTTCTCAAAGAGTGCCACTCCCCAATTACTAAGCATTCAAATATATGAGCTTATATAAGCATTCTTAAAACCACATTAGAATTCAAATGTATATCATCTATATACATCTATATAGTCCAGAAACTGAAAAAAAAAAAGCAAGCAAGCAAGCAAGCAAAAAAAACAGCATTGCCAACTTAGGGTCTTCATTACCCAAGTTTAACCAAGTAGGAACTAGCCTCGAACCAAAGGTTAACAACAAGGAAATTTCAAAATATACAAAGGAAACAAGACATAATAGCATGAACCTACACTACAATCCCAGTGCTGAAAGGCTGAAAAGGGGGAACAAAAATTCAAGGGCAGGCTATAAATAGGCAATGTCTTTAAACATACATATAAAGTTTAAAAAAACAATAACAAATTAGTGATATAGCTCAGTGGTCCTGTGCTTACCTCAAATGTATGAAGTTCTAGGTTCACACAGAAGGATAATCAACTCAAAGAAAAATCAACTCAAACTATAAAATACATATTCAAACTCCCAAAGAACAATCCTATACAGATTTTCTTTAAGTCTGTGTAAGAAAAGAAAAATGAAAAAGGAGGAAGAGAAGAAAAACACACAGAGATATACACCAAAAAAGCAAATAAATGGGTAAGAGCAATAACAACAAAAGCCCGTGTACCATGCAGAGCCTGACATCATAGAAATGAATGAGGTGGAGCTGTAAGACACCTCAGAGGGTAGAGATGTCTGCTACCACACTACCCGAGTTTGTCCCCTAGAACCAACGCCAACATTTTTACCCGACATCCACATGTTCATGTGTCCTCCCAACATACTCACATACTAAAATTTATTTAAAAATTCTTACAGATCTAATATACGATATTGATATTCCCATATTATATGATTTAATGTTTAGAATGGTAAGTTGTATAGTATAGTTGACATCTTCGTGACATTTTTAAAAAATTTTTTTAAAAGAGAGTACTGTTGTATTCCAGTTCTAGAATTGGAGGAAAACTTGATATACCCATTTCTACTACAAAACTGGTAAAACTCATGAAGAAACACACAAACACATGTCCTATAGCCAAACAGAAAATGAAACACATATTCAAGAATCTTTGCCTATAACTCCAGGGCTGGGGAAGCTACGGCAGGAGAATCACAAGTTCGTGGCCAGTTTTGGATTTGTTACCTGGTTTGGATTTTAAAAGGGTTTTGTTTGTTTGTTTGGTTTGGTTTTTTTAGACAGGGTTTCTCTGTGTAGCCCTGGCTGTCCTGGAACTCACTCTGTAGACCAGGCTGGCCTCGAACTCAGAAATCTGCCTGCCTCTGCCTCCCAAGTGCTAGGATTAAAGGCGCGCGCCACCACCGCCCGGCTAAAAGGTTTTAAAATTCGGTTTTATGTAGCCCAGGCTGGACTTGAACCAAAGGTTAATTTCAACTCTAAGTCTTCCTGTCTCCACCTCTCAACTGCTGGGATTACAGACAGGTGCCACCACACATACCTTTTCAATTTTAAATGCTAAATATATTAGTGCTAATGTTTAGGCTTTTTAAAAAGCTATAGCGCCGGACGGTGGTGGTGGGGCATGCCTGTAATCCCAGCACTCTGGGAGACAGAGGCAGGCAGATTTCTGAGTTCAAGGCCCACCTGATCTACAGAGTGAGTGCCAGGCCAGAGCTATACAGAGAAACCCTGTCTCGGAAAAAAAACAAATCCAAAAAACAAAAAAGCAAAAGACAACAACTAAACTAAACTAAAATAATAAAATAATAAAATAAAATAAAGTAAAAAAAACATAAGCAAGATGCTGTAATCTGGAGCTTCAAATGTATCCCTGTATTAGAGCATGATGCCTTGGGTTTGATCTCTAGCACATAAAAAACAAAGTATACCTACACTTACAACTATCTTTAGATAATTCTATTTTAGGTTTTGAGATCAATTTATTAATTTTTATTACTGATCATAACTAGCCTGAAATAAATACTCATTTCTAAGAAAAGAATATGTAGGTCAATAGCCAAGATATATTTAGAAAGATATATTTAGAACACTTTCTAAATTTCCACTCTGCTTCAAGCCTAGACCATGCTACACTTGCAACCTCTTTTAACCAAATATAAACATTCTAAACATCTAGGTTTCTACAGAAATGAATTAGGTTGTAATGCTTTAAAGACAAGAGCTGTTGCTGGAGAGCTAGAGCTGGAGCTCACTTGGCAGCTTGCACAGCATACACGAAGCCCTGGGCTGGACGCTCAGCACTATATAACCTGGGTATGCTAGGGCATGCCTATAATCCCAGACTTAAAACTAAGGCTACTCTTCCTTGAGAAGCCCACGCCCACCATACCCTAGGTATGTATGTTTTCTTTCTTAGTGCTTCCCTTACTGTTGACCCTCTGGGGTAAGATCTGTGCTATGATATCCTTACTAGGGCAAGGCATAGTGGCATGCACCTTAAATCCCAGCACTCCAAAGGCAGCGGTGGCAATGGATCTCTGCTAGTTCCAGGCCAGCCTGGTCTACATATCAAATTCCAGACCAGCTAGGGCTATATAGTAAGAGGGAGAAAAAAAAGGAGGAGGAGGAAGAAAAGGAGGAGGAGGAGGAAGAGGAGGTGGTGGTGATTAATTAACCCAACTTTGCTTCAAATCAGTAAGTAAAAGTTTGCTTTTATATTACACTGAGGGTTGGAACAAAACCTAACACATCTAGGCAAGTGTTCTACCACTGGGCTACATCATCAGCTCCTTTTTAATTTTATTTTGAAACAAGGTTTGACTCAATTGGTCAAGGGGGCCTTCTACTTGCAAGGCTTCTACCTCAGCTCCTTCCCTAAAGAGATGGCAAATACACAACTACACTAATATTTAAAACAGAGACCTTGCCGGGCGGTGGTGGTGCACGCCTGTAATCCCAGCACTCTGGGAGGCAGAGGCAGGTGGATTTCTGAGTTCGAGGCCAGCCTGATCTACAGAGTGAGCTCCAGGACAGCCAGGGCTATACAGAGAAACCCTGTCTCGAAAAAACCAAAACAGAGACCTTTACAATAAATTTTCCTCAGCCACAGACTCCTAAAAAAGTATGCCAACCATAATAGTCCCTGACTGCAATCTCAGGGTTTGAGAAGCTGAAGTTCAAAGCCAGTCTGAGCTTTAAAACAAGATTCTGTCTCAAATAAGCCAGGGACTTAGAAGGCAGAGAAAGGAGAAATGGTGCAAATTCATTGGCCAGCCTGGTCTACATATTAAGTTCCAGGCTATCCAGGGCTCCACAATGAAATCTTGTCTAAACTCTACCCCACCCTAAACACACACACACACACACACACACACACACACACACACACACACACACATAGTCATACATATATGCACACAGCTTCCTTAGAAGTTTTTCTTGAAGAAAAGTGTCCCTAGTGCATTCCGGTTGCGTCTGTAACGTCAGAGACTAAGTGGCTTAAACAGCAGAGCTTATTTCTCCCAGTCATAGCAACTAGCATCCTAGTATCAAGGTTTTGGCAGATCTGGTATCTGGCCAGGGTCTGCTTTCTGGCTTACAGAATGCTCCTCCCTCCTCACTGAATCCTCACATGATGGAAGGGAGAAGCAATCTAATACCTCTCCAATGCCCACAGCCAGTGTAGCCTGAACACCCCTGATCTCTTCTAATCTTTCTCTGGCCTCTTTTATAAAGGCACTAATCCCACTCATTCTGGCAGATCCCTTATGACCTAACCACCTCCCAAAGCCTCACCTTAACACCAAGGATGGGAGTAAAGATCTCAACACAGAAATTTTGGAAAAACAAAAATTAAGACCATAGCAAAAGGCTTTCATTAAATGTTCTAAATAACCCCTTACTCAGTCTTAATATTTACCACAAATGGAAAACAAGTATAGCTGAGCATGGTAGGGCATATTCAAGAGGCTGAGACAAGACCTGGGGATAGGGCTCAGGTGGAAGAGGGCTTATATCTACATGTTGTGCCCTGGGTTCTACTCCAGGATAGAAACTTGGCATGCCTATAGACACAGAAAGATTAGGACTTAAGACACAGGAGAGCTTGTGTTAGCACACACAAGTACTGATGGGGATGGAGAGTGAACCCAGGTTTTTTTGTTTGTTTGTTTGTTTGTTTGTTTGCTTTTCGAAACAGGGTTTCTCTGTGTAGCCCTGGCTGTCCTGGAACTCACTCTGTAGACCAGGCTGGCCTCGAACTCAGAACTGCCTCTGCCTCCCAAGAGCTGGGATTAAAGACGTGTGCCACCACCACCAGGCGTGAACCCAGTTGATAAGAATACTGCTCTCGAAGAGAAGAGAACCTGGGTTCCCTAGCATCTACACCAAGCAGCTCTTGACCACCTGTAACTCCAGTTCAGGGGTTCCCATGTCCTCTCCTGGCCTCCAGAGCACCTGCACCTACACCAACACACATATACAGTGCATATGAAGACAAGCAAACACATAAATAAATAAAAATATATTCTAAACTATCTCTTTAAAGCACTGAAATAGAATCTTAATATTCTGGCCAGGCGGTGGTGACGCACGCCTGTAATCCCAGCACTCTGGGAGACAGAGGCAGGTGGATCTCTGAGTTCGAGGCCAGCCTGGTCTACAGAGTGAGTTCCAGGACAGCCAGGGCTACACAGAGAAACCCTGTCTCCAAAAAAACCAAATCCAAAAAACCAAAAAAAAAAAAAAAAAAAAAAAAAAAAAAGAATATTCTGGTTTATTTTCTCTGAGCACAGACTTTCCCAATAAATATGTTCTTAACAACACAAGGCTTTAGAAATTATTTTTCAAAAGATTTATAGGATATGCAAATAGTATGTAGACAATTAATTGCCTAGATCTATGGCTCAATTAATACAACCTATTAGTAGTATAAGTCAATACTATGCTATTTTATAAATGTAAATACTGCTTTTTAATAACTTTTCCTTAAACATAAAACCAACATTGTATTACCTGATTGGGAAATAAATTCCTTGAATGCTTGTAATACTATACTGAAAAAAAAAAAAAACCCCTAGGGCATGGTTCAACATGTAAAGGTAACTGTTACCAAGCCTGACCATCTAAGTTTGAGCCCTGAGCCCACATGGTAGAGGAAAAGAAAGGACTCCTACTTGTTGTCCTGTCTTCAACACACATTTCTCTAAAGTTGCAATCAAAAGGACCCCTTGTAGCCCAGGTCCTTGGCATGCAGGCCAGACTGGCCTTTACTCCTGGCTCTGTTTATCTCTTAATCACAGAAACAGAACAGGATACGTACATTCTAGAAACAAAGACAAACTACAAACACACAAAGATCAAACTAGAATGAAGCAGAGCATTCATTAAAGGCATGGTGGCGCATGCCTTTAATCCCAGCACTCTGGAAGGCAGAGGCAGGTGGACTTCTGAGTTCAAAGCCAGTCTGGTCTACAGAGTGAGTTCCAGGACAGCCAGGGCTATACAGAAAAACCCTGTCTCGAAAAAAAAAAACCAAATCCAAAAACCCAAATAAAATAAAATAAAATAAAAACAGAATGAAGCAGGGCTTTCAAACAGTGCTGTGCACAGAGATGCCATGTGTTTCATAAGCTAGGAATGCAAATCAGTGATGACAGAATGCTTGTCCAGGATAAGCAAGGTCCTGGGGTCCATCCCTAACACTGGAAAAAAAACCAAAAATATGTTATTTTACACATCATAGACAAGATGGCCCTTCCTGCAGTACTGTGAACAAGGCTTATACCTACAATTTCAACATACAGGAGGCAGAGAGGCAGGAGGCTGTGAGGTCAAGGACACCCTGAGATACAAAGATCATATCTTTAAACAACAAAGGCCCAGAGCTGAAGAAATGACTCAGTGGTTAAGAGTACTTGCAGAGGCCCAAGTTCTGTTGCCAGGACCTACATGGTGGCCCACAGCCCATTCTTCCAGTTCCAGGGTATCCCATACCTTCTTCTGACCCCCACTGCACACACACATAAAGCTCACACTTATTACATGCAGGTCAAACACTCTTAAATAAATAAATAAATAAATAAATAAATAAATAAATAAATCTTCCAGGATGTAGCTCAATATAAGAGTATTTACCTAGCATGCTATGTTTAATCCCCAACATCAGATAGACAGCTATAAAAGTGTATTAAATGGAGAATTGCAATACTAGCCATCATCTAAGAAAATTAACACTTGAGTTAATTATTCAGACTATGGTCACAACAAATACATAGCTTTAAAGAGGGTTTTGTTTTTTGTTTTGATAAGACAGGGTTTCGTGTAGCCCAGGCTCCTGATTTTTCTGCTTACACCTTCCAAGTACTAGAATTACAGGCATAGACCACTAGAATTACAGGCAAAGACCACTAAGTCTAGTAACAACAGTACAAGTATCAATGCTTCAAAAAAACATTTTGTTTCCCAACAACTTTCAATTATTTGTAAGGATTTTGAGAAGCTGTAGCACAAATAATGTGAACTATGCAGGAACCAAAGATAGGATTGGAGTAGAAACACCTACAGATAAGTTTAAAACAAGTCTTTTCTCCACAGCAAATTCATCCTTCCCCAATTCTCAGAAGGAAACTAAAGAGGCTACACACACACACACACACACACACACACACACACACACACACACACACTCCCAACTGGAAATGATGAAACAGGAGAAATTCATTAATGGAGCTGGCCAATTACCACCAACAGAGGCTATCATCACACACAAAACAAAACATGTGCCTCCTGAGGCAAGCACTCAACAGTAACTCTAAAGACTCTTTGCCAGCCAAGGAAAACAACCTGACCAAGAAAGAATATACATGCCGGGCGTGGTGGCGCACACCTGTAATCCCAGCACTTGGGAGGCAGAGGCAGGTGGATTTCTGAGTTCGAGGCCAGCCTGGTCTACAGAGTGAGTTCTAGGACAGCCAGGGCTACACAGAGAAACCCTGTCTTGAAAAAACAAAAAGAAAAAAGAAAAAAGAAAAAATATACATCACAGAAAAGAAACCAAATAATTCTCATAACAGAAGACACCAACTTGCAAACATGCATGGGCCTGAAGAACATACGCATCATCACTATAGAACTAACAAATTCAGACTGTGGGAAAATTTTGATTTCTTCATACATGACGTGTAAAGAAAAAGAGAGGAACTAGAGATTACTAAACAATACAAAGACTGTATTTGGTTCTTGATCTAAATAACCATAAAAACACATTTACGAAATAATGAAGAACCCTAAACACTCCCACAAGACATTTGGAATTATTAACTTTGTTGTTGAGCTTTTCTTTCCGTAAGGGTGAGACTGGTTGGAAAATAAGCGTCAAAGGGTTGGAGCACACAGAAGGAGCCCTGATGCTGATAAAGCTGAGCGAGCTATCGGGAGCATGTGGGATCTGAGCAAGCTATCGGGAGCATGTGGGATCTGAGCGAGCTATCGGGAGCATGTGGGATCTGGCCAAACAAGCACAGAAATACAAACTGCCAGGCTGCAACCACGAAGGCAGCTTTGCATATCTGCCAGCCAACTTCTCTGAACTGATAGGAGCAGGATGAACGGGCCTGGAGTGATAACAGCTACTCACTCACTCACTTCACGGGGCAGATGCTATCACTTCTAGCATGCACCTGGCCCTGCACCAGGACCAGGAATACAGCAGCATCAAGTAGGAGGCTAAGGAAGTTACCAACTGCAAAAAGCACTTCATCAAAGAAAAAAATTCTAATGCATTCACTCTAAAGCACCATTACTGTAAATCAAGAATAACTTAAGATACAAGAAAAATGTAACATACAAGATTTAATTTCTCTCAGACATTTGCTCTCGCCATTCTAGCTTTCTCCGAGGATGATTCAAAGTATCCGTCACCACATATGCTGGGATCTCAGGTTCAGAAGGAAGGCAGGGAGGAGGGAGGGAAGGAAGGGAGGGAGGAAAATGCTGCTGAAAATCTATCAACTATACATACCTTCAGGCTCATAGCAAGTTGTTCTTTGGATTGCAGCTGAGAAAAACAGACAACACTTGATGGTTAAATGTTAATTTAAGCCAGCCGGGCGATGGTGCACATCTTTAATCCCAGCACTTGGGAGGCAGAGGCAGGCGGATTTCTGAGTTCAAGGCCAGCCTGGTCTACAGAGTGAGTTCTAGGACAGCCAGGGCTACACAGAGAAACCCTGTCCGGAAAACCAAAAACAAACAAACAAACAAAAAACAAACAAACAAACAACAACAACAAAAAATGTTAACTTAATGTTTTTCGAGGCTCAGTGGTCCAAAGGCTTTTGCAGGGAATTCAGTTCCCAGTCCCCGTTCTCAGGAGCTCACAGCTATCTCCAGCAGGCTCAACAGCCTCTTCTGACTCTCTCAGGCATCTGCACTCACATGTACATTGTACACTCACACATACATACATTTTGGGGGGGGAGGTTGGAGGGGAGAGGGAGGGGAAGGGAGAGGAAGAGAGGGTAGGAGAGAAGGCTGCTCTAAAGGGTGGGGGGGGGGGGAAAGGGCTGAAGAGATGGCTCACTGACTGCTCTTATGAAGGTCCTGAGTTCAAATCCCAGCACCCACATGGTGGCTCACAACCATCTGTAAAGAGATCTGACACCCTATTCTGGTGTCTGAAGACAGCTACAGTGTACTTACATATAATAAATAAATCTTTAAAAAAAAAAAAAGTGGGAAAAAAAGGCTCAGTAGTTTAAAGAAGACTTCCTGCTCTTACAGGAGAGCAGTCCCCAGACTGCTCCAAGTTCAGTCCCAGAACCCACCAAAGGCAGTTTACAACTGCCTGTAATTCTAGCTGCTGGAGATCCAACACCCTCTTCTGGTCTCCTTGAGTAAACACAAAGTGGTGGCACATATTTACACAAATAAACACTGATACACATAAAAATAAAACAAATAAATTTTTTAAATTTTATGAATATAGCTACTCTAAAAATATTAATAAGTTTACCGCTGATGCTCTTTGAACAAACACCCACGCTAATTTATTAATACATAAACTTGAATTCAGGTGGAAAAATGCATTTTGCAAAGGAAATGGCAGTATATTTAGAAAGAAAGAAAAGACAGACAGGCAGTCTGTCTGTTTCCAGGCACTTAAAGCTTATAGAGCCATTTAAGAAAAAACGCTGCTTTCCAAAACCTTATTGAAAATGGCTTACAAAGGAAACCCCAGCTCTGGCCTACAATTGTTGTGAGTGCTTTCCCCTTATAGCATACTTCCTCTCACTCACATTCTAAGCAGGAAGGAAACTTAGGAATCATCTGGTTCCCTAGAATCATTTCCTTAGCTAGAAACTATTTTATCTACATACCCATCTCCACCTGGCACTTCAAAAATCAGTAAATGGGGTTTCAATTAACTACTTTGTAAGATTCACCTACATTCACACAAAGTAGGATTTGCTGATAAGAATTACACTTTTTCCCAGCACTCTGGGAGGCAGAGGCAGGCGGATTTCTGAGTTCGAGGCCAGCCTGGTCTACAGAGTGAGCTCCAGGACAGCCAGGGCTATACAGAGAAACCCTGTCTCGAAAAAAAACAAAATCCAAAAAAAAAAAAAAAATTACACTTTTTATCTAACTAGAAAAAAAAATTCCGGTAAATATGTAAATAAAACCAAATTCATACTTTATAGACTTACATTATCTACCTATTGGCCAAGTGAAGAAAAGTTCCTTATTTTAAGTAAAGCTATGAAAAATAACAGAGTTATATTTATAAGAACCAAGTCAAACCCAGAAATCCCAAATAGAACTAACCAAATCTTTCATAAAGGTTAAAGCATTTTAAAGTCACATTAGGAATCACCAGCTGCTGATGCTACATTTTGATAAGTCTGTATTTTTTATGTATGTGCACACACACACACACACACACACACACACACACGGCACGGTTTGCATGTTTCCTCTTCTAGGAGCTCAGAAACACTGAAAAGGAGAACAAGTTACTTTCTTAGCCTTTCTTAGCTCACTCTGCTCTTCCTTTACCACAAGACCTTGTAGGCTGAGTGCGAAAACTGACTGAACATCAATCCCACTCTTCTGGAGAGAGGCTGCCCACACAAAAAGCACTATTTCTTTCCCTGAAGTTCAGTAATGAGAGTTCTAAAAGATAAGGAAAGTAGGTACATTTAAAAGACAAAGACTGACAAAATTGTCTTTATAAAGTTCCATGACAATAGTCAAATTCAAAGTAACAAAGAAAACCTAATCAGGGCCAGAGAGAGGGCTCAGCAGAGGCACTTTCCCACTGTGGTGGTTTGAATAAGAATGGCCACATCCACTCATATATTTGAATGCTTGGTCCCCAGTTGGTAGAACTGTTTGGAAAGAATTGGGTGTGGCCTTGTGTCACTGGGTGGCCCATGCCTCGCTCAGTCTCAGTCTCCCCACTCCCCATCTCTGCCTACTCCTTGTGAATCAGGATGGAAGCTCTACCTACCTCCTGCCTTCCAGCACTCTGAATGCTATGTAGGGGATCACAAATCCCAGGCCAGCCTAGGCTATAATAGCTTGTTTTTAAGTTCTTATTCTAACTGAGAGATGGGGAAGCAGCTTAAAAAAATTTCACAACCCCCCATTAATGAACCAAGAAATCTTTGCCACTTGGCCCTATTCTGTCTTAACACAGCCATTCCCCTCCTGACAGCACAAGGCAACTCAGAGCTTGAAAGATGTGATTTCACTTAGACCCGTCCCTAGCAGAAGTGCTTGTCTAGAAACTCACCTCAAACATTAGGTTCAAAAGCTGAAGTTTAGGGGCTGGTGAGATGACTCAGCGGTTAAGAGCACTGACTGTTGTTCTGAAGGTCCTGAGCTCAAATCCCAGCAACCACATGGTGGCTCACAACCATCTGTAATGGGATCTGACAACCTCTACTGGGATGTCTGAAGACAGCTAGAGTGTACTTACATATAACAATAAATAATTTTTTTTTAAAAAAAAAGTTGAAGTTTCTCGAGCATGCTCCATCACAGCTCCACGGAACTGCTGGCAAGTGTTAGGAATCAATAGCTTAGGGCTGAGGATAAAGAGGTGCCAAATGAGGCCAGGGCATATGCCCTTAATCCCAGCCCTGACTGACAAGGCAGAAACAGGTGGGATCTCAGTGAGTTACAGGCCAGCCAAGGCTACATAGTAAGTAAGACTCATCTCACCAGAAAAAAAAAAAAAAGTCCCACTTGAATATTGTCTTCTTTGTTCGCATCTCTTCTAGTATCATTTTACTGGTCATTATGTCTATTCCATTTTGCCTACATAATTATCATTAACAAAGAAAAATTTGGGCCCCAAATCTTTCTTAAAATAATATATTAAAATCACTAGGGGAGGCAAAAGCAGGTAGATCTCTATGAATTAGAAGCCAGCCTGGTGGCTACAAAGTTCCAGGCCAGCCAGGGCTATATAGACTTTGTCTCTAAATTAATTAATGAATTAATATAAAAAACAAAAATAATATAATTAAATCAGGATGCAGAGAACACACATTAATAATGTATTTTCTGGAGTTTATAACTTACAGAGTAAATACAATATACTCTATAAGTTATTTTCATACACCTAGTTATATGCAGGAAAATGAAGGTGTAAGATAACTTTTATTAAAGTTACTAAATTAAGGATTGGGTTGCTACTACATCCAAGCTTTAAAAGAGGAGGAAAATACTCAAATTGTCTATCCATCGTGTCTCTTCATGTACGCATTGGTGCAAAACTGTAAGATTAGTGATCCCACAAAAACAACTTCTTGAACAATGAGTAACCACACAAGCTCACAGAAATTATTAGTTCCGTAGTAAACATATTTATTTATTTCTGAGACTCAATCCCACACTATAATCTAGGCTGTCCTGTATCTCACTCTGTCACACATGTTGGCTTTGAACTCAAAGCCATCTTCCTGCCTCGGTATGTATTACAGGCATAAGCTAGTTCATACCTGGTCATACCTGGTTCAGTAAAAAAGAATTAAAGTATCACTGCCAGAAATATGAATACAAAAAAATTCCAAAGTATGATATCAACACAAATATTATGAGCAAAATCTGAAAGGCCATACGCTGAATGCAGAGCACTAGCACGGCGGTTCTCAGTGTCCTGATGCTGAGACACACACCTCCCCTTTTTTTTGAGGGTGTTTTTTGAGACAGGGTTTCTCTCTGTAGCCCTGATTGTCCTGGAACTCACTCTGTAGATCAGGCTGAGCCTCGAACTCAGAAATCCACCTGCCGCCGCCGCCACCGCCGCCGCCACCGCCACCGCCACCGCCACTGCCACCACCAGGCAGCTGCAACCCCTTAATACAGTTCCCCATGGTGTGGTAACCCCAACCATAACATTATTTTGTTGCTACTTCATAACTGTAATTCTGTATTGTTATGAATCATAATGTAAATTAAGTATCTGATCTGATAATGGGACCTCTTAATTTGACCCCCAAATGGGATGGGACCCACAGGTTGAGTACGGCTCTAACAGAATTGCATTATACTTGAAAGTTAAACTTATCTTCATTATGTAGGGCTTGAATTACATAAAACAAACAGCATCATGACAGTCTCCTATGAATACACATGAAGTGTGAATAATGCCAGGAGTAATGGCACACACTTGCAATCCCAGCACTCCAGAGGCAGAGGAACAAAGACGGCCACAAATTCATGGCCAGCCTGAACCCTGCCTCTCCCCAACATACACAAACACCAATACATACATACATACATACATACATACATACAAACAAGCTAAATTACAAATGCACTGTGAACTTAATATGAAGCTAACAATGGCCAATTTCTTGTTTCAAAATCCGATCCACTGTCCATAAAGTTGAGATGGCATTTCATTAAGAAATCTGACTTATGGAGCCAACAAGATGGCTCTGTAAGTTAGACACCTACCCCAGTGCTTGGGCCCCACATGATGTAAATAGAGAACCAACTCCCACAAACTCCAAGGACCTCCACTTAATGAAACAGTACATGTACCCAAACATAAAAATTTAACTCAAACTGAAAAATCTGAGCATGAAAGAAGTTGAGGCAGGAGGACTGAGACTGGCCTGAACTACAAGGTTAGACTGGTTTAAAAAGGGAAAAAAAATCTGACTAACTTGTCTCTCAAATTCTACACATTTATTTTGATGTTTACACCTATGTTAACAACACTTGAAATCCTAGCTATTTGGAAGATGAATGCAGGAGAATCAGGAGTTCGAAACCAGTCTGTGCTACACAAAACCCTGTCTCACACACACTATACACACAATTGTGAGGGAAAGGGGGACAGAGACAGAGTCAGTATAGTTTACCATTTTAAGAACTCAGCGCTAAGCTGGGCAGTGGTGGCACCCGCCTGTAAACCCAGCACTCGGGAGGCAAAGGCAGGCAGATTTCTGAGTTCGAGGCCAGCATGGTCTACAGAGTGAGTTCCAGGACTGGAAGGAAGGAAGGAAGGAAGGAAGGAAGGAAGGAAGGAAGGAAGGAAAGAAAGAAAGAAAGAAAGAAAGAAAGAAAGAAAGAAAGAAAGAAAGAAAGAAAGAAAGAAAGAAAGAAAGAATTAATTAATTCAGCGCTACATGGCCAGCATACAGTTACACACCTTTATTCCCATCACTTGGGAGGCAGAGGCAAAAGGATCTGAGTTCAGGGTCAACCTCGTCTACAAAGCTAGTTCCAGACATCCAGTACTACACAGAGAAACCTTGTCTTGAAAACCAAAAACAAATACCAAAACAAACAAAAAACCGCATTACTGAGAAGCATGCTAAAGAAAGTCAATTTATATGTTAAAAATATTTTTTTTCGTGTAATAGAAATGAATTAGAATTTCGGTCAAATTCTTTTTAAAGTAGTTTATAGGTCACTGAAGTCAAGTCCATCTTGTTTCCTAAATTCAAATTTAATTAATAACTACGTATTTATCGACAATGTACTATGCACAATACACTCTTGTTTACGTTATACTAGCATATAAATATGATCCTCCAAATGGGAGGGAGTTTACTGCCGTAATTCTTCAAGATAGGAGATGACACATATGTAGGTCTCTAAACTGCTTGTTAAACCAAAAAGCAATGCTCTGATTACTGGAGAAATCCAGAGTGCCAGGATCAGCAAAACTACATTGCAAAGTTAATAGCCTCCATCCTTAAAATATCCCAAGAGGAGAAAGAGAGCTATTCAAACTGTTAACTTGAGCCTAATGATACTATACAGTAATAAGCTAAGCAAACTGTCAGGCCCAGTTATAATTAAGTGGCCCAGCCTTTACAAAGCATCATCGGTGGTACGTTCACCCAAACGGATGCAAAGAGTCAGGTACAAGGGCTCAAACACAAAACCAAAAAGCACCGCAAGCACAAATTGCCCAAGAGGTGAAGGATTCGGAAGGGCTGCACGGGTTCTCTCCCTCAACCGGGGAGCCTCTCTACTTTGTGACAAAGATCGGGCAATTTAAAGGTGAGAATGAATGGCAGACGAGTCTGACAGGGGGCAGCTCCATTAAAAAGAAAAAACACAAAACACTACAAAAGTAAGTGCTTTGAGATAAACAGTGGGACGCGATAGTGATGGTGTACTCTGGGAAACGGGGAGGCAATAGAGTCCTTAATCCGGGGGTCCTCAAAGTACATCTGCGATGGCCCTTAAAGTTGACAAAGTCGCAGGTCAGCGTCGGAGACCCACACACATGGATTCCGGGCATCTGCCGACCCGCAGTCGAGGAAGCGGCAAGAGGCCAGCACCAAGCCAGGGAAGCCCGTTCTCGCTCCGCCAAGGCCACCGCGGGAGGAGGCTCTCCGCAACTCGGGCTGGTGTGGGCGCCAGGCTCGGGGACCGAGCTGGAGGAGGGGCCGCCTCCGCTGCTCCCGCGGGCCGGGCTCCGCAAAGTTGCTCCAACACAACTCTGCGGCCTGGGGGCTGCGGTCCCTTCAGCCCGCCGTCCCCTCGGGGCCAGCGGCCGGGGAAGGGCACGTCGACGGACGGGCAGAGGACGCGAGGGTCACCGCGGCGGGCGGGCGGGCGGGCGGGGGGTCCGGGCCGCGCCTCCGCCGTCGTGACCCCGCGCTCGGACGCCGCAGAGCCCGCAGCCCGGCCGTGCTCCCCTCAGCCGCACAAGCACCTCCCCGGGAGGCAGCCCCGACCCCGAGGCTCGCCCCGCAACCAAGGCCTCGGCCCCGCACCCCTTGGTGCCTCACCTGCGCCCTGCCGTCCGTGCCTCCTCGCCGGCCCCGCGCGCCCCGTCGGGGCACGCGCCCACCCGGGCGGCGCTGACGGGCCGCAGACTCGGGCCGCGGCGGCCCGGCCGCCCCCTTCTCCTCAGACAACTCTCAGCAGCGAGCAGAGGAGCGTGGCTTGAGCCCCCGCAGCGGGGCAGAGTAGAGCTCGCCGCCTCCGCAGCCTCCAACACCAATTCCCTTCAGTCGTCCGCGCCGCCCCAAGAAAATGTCACCAGAGGCCGTTCCGCTCTGCGCCTCACTTCCGCCCGGAACCACAGAGCAGCGCCTGCCGGCTAGAGCGGCCGCTGTGGCGGCGGGAACCTTGGCTAGCTGGCGGCCGGCCGGGAGCAAACTGCGCAGCGCCATCTGGCGGCGGGGACGCGCGCGCGCGCCCTTCGCTGAGCGCGGGCTCCAGCGCTCCCGCTTCCTGGGCTTTCGCGCGCGCCCTCCGTTCGATCCGGTAACGTCGGACTCGGAGGGCCGAAATGCCGAGCCGTGCAAACTCCGAGCTTTAAAAGCACGGGGTTCCGCGTCCCGAGGGCTGCCCAGTACTCACCCACTCGAGAAGCCTTTCCGAAGGAAGCTCACGATGCCCGAATCGTGGAGTCACTCCGGCAAGGTGTCCGGTCCCTTCTCCCGCCACTTTCCCGCAGGGGCCAAAACCAGCTCGGTTCCCTGGAACCGCTCGTCTCCAACACCCGCACTAACGTCCTGTTCAAGTTTTGGCTCGGGAAATGCCTCGGGGCTTGCGGCGAGCGCGCCACCTGCCGGTGACACAGTCCTCCAGGGGACCCCGCTCCGCCAACACACGCCTCAGACGCCCAAAATTCCACCTCTGCAGAGTCACTCCTCGGTTTGGCAGCCCGCCTTGATAATGGTGACACACACTACTGGGAGTTTTGCAGACCGGTCCTTAAAATGGGCGCAGAGCACGTGCTGGGCTCGGGACCTTGAGAAAATGGGATGAGTCTCCACTTGGCAAGTAGAGAGAGCTCCAGAGACGGACGCCGAGGACAAGTTTACAATGCAAGGACTGACTCCCTACAGGCGGTGCAGGTTTTGGAGGAGAAGAAAATGATAGTCATCTGCACCTTTTTTTTTAATACTATGGGGAATTGAACTGGTCCCTGCAGATGCGAGGCAACTGTTCAACCCTCATTTACATCCCCAGACCTTTTTCCAATTTTGAGACAGGGTCTCACCGTTTTCCAAACTGGTATCGATCTGTTCTGATTTCTGGTGCGGAGTCTGGAGACAACGCACACGGAAGAAAATGGAAGGAAAAGACAGAAAACAAATGTGCCTCTTGATAAGTGGCTGAGGGAAATGTGTTTAGCGTCTACCACATCTCTGCACTGTTCAGATAACTTTTCCGTGTCATTGAACTTTCTAGCAAAGACCCCATCTGCCCAGGGACTTGTGAAACAAAGGTAAAGGTTTCCTGAGATGAGTTCTCTCCTGGCTGTTTTTCACTACCCTGCATCTCAGACTTCAGACCACAGGAGGAAACTGGACCAAGGCCCCTGATTTTGGGGCCCAGCCAGCCTTTATAGTTTCTGTTTGCTATGGGATATCACCCCATCGTTTCTTACAGCGTCTGCAGAAAGAGAGTTCACAGTAAATTTCTGTTAGTAAATTGCCTCTCTGCAAGACAAAAAGATAAAAAGAAAAGGCTCACACGCTCAGTCAACATCAGTTGCCTCTGCAGACTAGGTCGATCTGCCCTGGGGTTCACTCAGGATTATTACCATCATCATCCTGTTAGGAGGGAGAGAAAGAGAGAGAGGTGCAGGTGAGCTCAGAAGACAAGCCCTGGGAGTCTGTTCTCAGTGAGGATCCAAGTCACCCAGGCTTCCAAGGCAAGCACAGTTTCTCACAGGTTTCTTACCAGCCCTCTCTCAAGAGTTTGCAAGTATGTTTTAGTCACATGTAATAGCTGTACCATTTGTGGGTGGGTATGGCTTGCCACTTCAAACCATGCAGGGTACATGATGAGCCCAGCATGACTGGCGTAGCCACCGCCTCAGACAATTTCTTTTAATTGAGAGCATTTAAAATCCTCTCTTCTAGCTCTTGTGTTGGGTCCGCTGTTCAGCCACAGCTATCCTAGCCTGCTGCTACAACGCAGTGCACACTCTTCCTCCAATACAGCTGCACCTGTTCTTTTTTTTTGTTGTTTTGTTTTGGATTTGGTTTTTTTGAGACAGGGTTTCTCTGTATAGCCCTGGCTGTCCTGGAACTCACTCTGTAGACCAGGCTGGCCTTGAACTCAGAAATCTGCCTGCCTCTGCCTCCCAGAGTGCTGGGATTACAGGTGTGCGCTGCCACCACCACCACCCAGCAAGCTGTACCTGTTCTTAACTATCTCTCTACATTCCATCCTCCCTCATGACTTCCCCAGGCTCTGGTAACAACCAGCCTACTCTGTACTCCGGAGAGGGGAACTCTTCAACCTCTACCTGTGTCATAGTGTCAGTTCTTCCCACCAAGCCACATCATGGCTATCCCATGACCATCTTGGAGCAGAAATAACTGTTGGTCCAGTAGTCACGGCAGTGGCACGGAGCAATCCAGTGATAACTAGGTCTATGGTAGCAGTTAAGGGGACTGCTAACACATCCTGGAAAAAACAGGGGTTTGTCATGAGATCTTAGCCTGGAATTCTAGTCATTACCCACCCTACCCCGAGTTGCTACATGATCTTGAAGGTTTCTAAGAGACAGATGGATAGATAGATAGATGGATGGATGGATGGATAGATAGGAAGATAGATAGATAGATAGATAGATAGATATGTGGAAGATCAACTGAACGCAGCACTCCATGACACAGCTTCCCTAAAGTCCCCACCCACTCATGAGGAAGCATGGCGGCCTCACGCTCCCATAAGTAACCCCTCACCTGCACTTCTATAACAAATAAACCAGTAAGCTCATTGGTTTACAAAGTTGGACTCGAGTGGAGATCTGTCCCACATGTCCTATCGGGGACAAATAGACATTTCCCCCCATGTTTCCCCTGGAAAGTCAGTGCAGCAACATTGAAGTGAGAGCCCGCAGTTTCAGCACGTGTCCTTTGCTGCCTGCCATGTTCCACTTACCATCCCAAACCTCCAAGTTGCAACAAAGGGTCAAATTTCACTTCCTGGCTGGATGCTATTCTACTGTGTATCACATTCATATCTTGTGAATAGAGCTGTAGTAAACTAGCAAGCACAGAGATGCATTTGATATACCGGTGCCATTTTGTGTGTGTATATGTATATATACAACCCTGTACACTTCATTCCCAGTCCGCCATTTTGTGTGTGTATATGTATATATACAACCCTGTACACTTCATTCCCAGTCCGCCATTTTGTGTGTGTATATGTATATATACAACCCTGTACACTTCATTCCCAGTCCACCATTTTGTGTGTGTATATGTATATATACAACCCTGTACACTTCATTCCCAGTCTGCCATTTTGTATGTGTATATGTATATATACAACCCTGTACACTTCATTCCCAGTCCGCCATTTTGTGTGTGTATATGTATATATACAACCCTATACACTTCATTCCCAGTCCATGACACCTCTATGGTTTTAAATAAAGAATCACCCTCTATGCTGGCTGCCTGACCTCATCCTTTCTGGAGTTGTTAGGATCAGAGTCTGGACCCTGGCAGCTATCACAGGTTAGGCTACCTATCCACAGTAGACTAATTAGCAGACAAGTGCTGTAGGAAAGGGATCCACAGGCATTACCACATTTAGAATAGGATCAAAGGAGTCTAGCAATGTTCCTCTACAACTCCATTTTCAGGATTCAGACATGATGAGGGTTAGGTTTAAATAGAGAACCAAGCCAGGTACAGTAGCACTCACCTTCAATCCCTGCACTCAAGTGACAGAGACAAGGGCATCTCTGTGAGTTCAAGGCCAGCCTGATCTATAGTTTCAGGCCAGGTAGCGCAACTACAAAGTGAGAACTTGTTGCCCCCCCCCCAAAAAAAAAAATTGAGCTGGAGAGATGGCTCAACAGTTAAGACTGCTCTTCTAGATGTCCTGAGTTCAATTCCCAGTAACCACATAGTGGCTCGCAACCATCTGTAATGGGATCTGAAGCACTCTTCTGGTATGTGTCTGAAGACTACTACAGTATACTTATATAAATAAAAATAAGTCAGGCAGTGGTGGTGCATGCCTTTAATCCCACCACTAGGGAGGCAGAGGCAAACAAATTTCTGAGTTCAAGGTCAGCCTAGTCCAGAGAGAGAGAGAGAGAGAGAGAGAGAGAGAGAGAGAGAGAGAGAGAGAGAGAGAGAGAGAGAGAGAGTTCCAGGATAGTCAGGGCTATGCGGAGAAACCTTGTCTTAAAAAAACCAAACTAAATACATCTTTTTTGTTTTGTTTTTTGTATTTGGTTTTTTCGAGACAGGATTTCTCTGTATAGCCCTGGCTGTCCTGGAACTCACTTTGTAGACCAGGCTGGCCTCGAACTCAGAAATCCACCTGCCTCTGCCTCCCAGACTGCTGGGATTACAGGCGTGCGCCGCCACCGCCCGGCATTAAAAATATTTTTAAAAATTAAAAGAAGAAATAGAAAGCTGGACTTTTCCTTACTCAGTCACACACAGTTCGAGAAAAGAGAGTTGAAGGACTTGAACCAACTACCCGGGAAACTAGGAGCTCTGGGAGAGGAAAAGGCTATGCCCAAGGCTTAGGAGGAAACCAGGAACCGGCAAGAGTACACTACCTCATAAGTTCCCTGTGGGTGGCCACAGAGGACACCTGGGAGAACGCTCTAGGCTGCTAGGAGCTCTGGAAAGGTCTCTGCTCCATGCCTTTGGGGGGGGGGGGAAGGACAGGGGGGGGAGGACAGGGGGGGACAGGGGACAGGGGACAGAATAAACACAAAGCAGGACTCTACCAGTCTCCACCCAGATTCCTGACACCCTGGGGACAGGTGAGTGACCCTCAGCCTGACTTTGTACTAATGAAGTGACCCTAGGGGGAACCTAGAGAGCTTAAGGGAGGGGCGGTGGGGCAATGGTTTTGTGCTTTGTGTTTTCAGATATTGATCTCTAGGTCCTAACCGCGGCAAGGTCAACCATCTCTGATCTCTATGTTATGTAAAAACTACCCCAGATTGGTAACTAAAGAGCTGTTCAGTCCATCAGCGGTTAGAAGAGAATAGGGTAAGTCTTCCGATTCAAGTTGGAGTTGGGGAGGCGGAGATGGAGATGGAGGTGGGGGAGGTAGGTGAGGGGGTAGGAGACCAGAGAGGGAGAAGTGGTAGACAAGGTCCACAGGGAGGAAGAAGCAGAGAAACCGTGTGGAGATGGGTGGACTAGGAGGCATCGCCATGAGGTTGAAATGAGGGGAGCAGCCATGAGGACGCACGTGGGCCAGAGGGCGCCAGGGCGGGACTCAGCTGCCCGTGGCGCGCTGCATCATGGGAAGTAGTCAGCACGGAGAGCTCGAAGAGCTCAGAGCCTGCCCAGCTTGGGCTTGGAGCTTGTTATTAAATATTTAGTTTATGTATGTGAGTACATAGTCGCTGTTTTCAGACCCACCAGAAGGGGGCATCATCGGAGCCCATTACAGATGGTTGTGAACCACCATGTGGAAGAGCAGTCAGTGTTCTTAACCGCTGAGCCATCTCTCCAGCCAGAAGATTGTTTTTAAATATACCAAGTCTCTGTGTCATTTATTCAGGATAGAGCAAGCATATAAACACCCTTCAGTTATTCAGGTACAAAAGGGGTTAAGGAGGGCTGGAAAAGCCGGGCGGTGGTGGCGCACGCCTGTAATCCCAGCACTCTGGGAGGCAGAGGCAGGCAGATTTCTGAGTTCGAGGCCAGCCTGGTCTACAGAGTGAGTTCCAGGCGAGAAACCCTGTCTCGAAAAACCAAAAAGAAAAAGTAAAAAAAAAAAGTGTGTGTGTGGGGGAGGGTTAAGTACACCCTCCAAGAATTGCAGAATTACAGTTACCATGCTGAGTGCACCTTCTACCCTACCTTCCTCCTCAACCTCTATCCTCTCCTCCAATCCCAGGAAAAGTAGAAGGGCTGGAGATGGAATTCAAAGAGGTTGGTTTGAGGCAAGGTCTTGCTGTGTAGCCCAGGCCCCACCCCCAAACCCCTGAGGCGGGGCTGCCTTTCCCCCTAGAGGCTCTCTGGCTCTTGTGACTCTCTCTCTCTCTCTCTCTCTCTCTCTCTCCCTCCCTCCCTCCCTCTCCCTCTCCCTCTCCTTTCCTCTCCTCCTTGTTTCCCTTCTCTCTCTGAACGTGTATTCTTTCTCTCTTTCTTGCCCTCCCTGCCCCACTTTTCTCCCCATGGCCATGGACTCCCTTGGCCCTGGTCCTTGGGGCCAGTGAACTCACCTGAGAGCAGGTTCTCAGTAAGCCTGCCTTTAATATATTCTAATCTGTCTTGAATTGGCTCATTTCTCCGGTGGAAAAATAACCGAATTCCAGGTATGCACTATACCCACCAATGGCTGATTATTTAATCATGCAAGGCTGTGTAATGAAACCTTAATAAATTCCCCCAAAATGATGGCATTTGAGAAGTTCTACATTGGGTAATGCATAGAGGTTCCATCTAACCTGAGGCCCTTGTTTCTCTCTCTTTTGGACTCCTGGATGTATACCTTAGGGCTGAGATTGGGACTCGGTGAAAGGACTTTTGTCCAACATGAATGAACGCACACGAGTGCATGCGTGTGTACACACACACATGAAAATTGTAAAATCCAGATGGGACAAGTAACTCTAATTCCAACAAATAAGCTGTTGAGGCAGGAGGATAGTGAGTTTGAAGTCATTCTGAACTACAGTGAGATCCTATATGAAGATAATGAAACCGACCATGGTGGTCCACACTGGTGTTCCCAGGACTCAGGAGGGTGGGGCAGGATGGCTGCAGCAAGGTTGAGTCCAGCCGGGTCTACAATAGTGTGTTCAAAGCCAGCCAAGGCAACATAATGAGACCTTATCTCAAAAATGAAAATCAGTACACGGGTGAAAGTATACTCCATCGTTAGTAAGGTTAATTAAGCCCGAGTCCTGTGAATTCTGTCAAATATAAATGGCTATCATAGGAACCCCACCCCACCCTCCCAATTTTCAGAACTAAGACCTTGCTGGGCTCAGAAGCCAGACCATCTAACCTACTGAGCCCTCTAGACTGTAGCATTTAGGTGACACTGTCTGAATGCGGCTGGTTTGTTGGATATTTTATAGGTGTCAAAGAATTGGCAGTCCCTCCTCGCCTCCCCACCCCACCCCCATCCAAAGTGGGGAGGGGGAGTGGGGGGGACCGCACACAATGTCCAAAAATTTGACTTTGTCCTTTTGTTTTGAACTGAGTATGCTAAAATTAAACAAAGCTGGCTCCTAAGCCCGTATACAAGTATTGTGACAGCCTGGCCATTGTGTGCCAACAAAGTTCAGCAAGTGCTCAGGCCGGTTAGTTGTATTCCAAAGAGAGCGGGAGAAGGCTAGATCTTAACCAGATCTGTGGTGGAAAGCTTTGTGAGTAATCTTCCCCACAGGCGGCAAGGAAAGTTCTGTGGACCAGACCGGCTCAGAGAAGACAGTTCGCCTGGCCAGGTTTTAGGGAGAATGAAAGTAGAATCGGGGTTCCTGGAAGAAACCGTGGTCATCTCTCTCCAGAACACTGCTGCGCCTCAAGCAACACAGCTACACTCAGCAGCTCCATTCCGCCGGGCATCCCTATAGCCCTCCTACCCATCATTTTAAATACTGCAGACCTTTCATCCATCTTGTTGTGGTCTCCAACTGAGCATGCGCAAAAGTGCTTTCCTCTATAGCTGTGCAGTGGCTACCCAAGGAAGGCCCAGGCTTCCTCCGCTGCCAGGGGGAGGCCTTCTGGTGAGCAGTCTGTGTTTTTGTCTCAAGGACATGGTTTTGGAAACAAGCTTCCTCTACTCGCTCATCCTTTTTAATTGATACAGGAGCATGTGAGAGCAAGACATGTATCCTTAAAAGCAACGCCGGGTTGGAAAGTGCCTTGGACAGAGGGTAGAGCTCAAAGAGGTCTCAAAGGCTGGGTTGCGGAAGGGCTGCCTTAGACACGCCATTCTCAGGGCAAGTGCATAGCTCAAGCACCTCCTACATCAAGCATTACCCTTTGGACTGGGACACTTCTCCCCACTACTCCCATTATTTGAGTTGCTGATGAGTATGCACAGTGCTTTGATCATTCTCAGCGAGCAGCCTTCCCGACCTCGAATTTGTTTCCTTTTTTAATTCCTATTAAAACCAACAAATATACATGTTGTCTTAGTCAGGGTTTCTATTCCTGCACAAACATCATGACCAAGAAGCAAGTTGGGGAGGAAAGGGTTTATTGAGCTTACACTTCCATGTTGCAGTTCATCACTAAAGGAAGTCAGGACTGGAACTCAAGCAGGTCAGGAAGCAGGAGCTGATGCAGAGGCCATGGAGGGATGTTTCTTACTGGCTTGCTTCCTCTGGCTTGCTCAGCCTGCTCTCTTATAGAACCCAAGACCATCAGCCCAGGGATAGCACCACCCACAAGGGACCCTCCCCACCTTGATCACTAATTGAGAAAATGCCCCACAGCTGGATCTCATGGAGGCACTTCCCCAACTGAAGCTCCCTTCTCTGTGATAACTCCAGCCTGTGTCAAGTTGACACACAAAACTAGCCAGTGCACATGTGTATCTGCTATGTAGTCCCTTTCATAAGTATGCTTTTGTTAGTAGAGATTTTAATTTTTTTTGGATTCATTTATTTCTATGTTACATGTATGAGTGTTTTACCAAGTCATATGTATGTGTACCACACGTGTGCCTGGAGCTTGAGAGCATCACATCCCCCGGAAACTGGACTTACAAATGGCTGGAAGCCACCATGTAGGTGCCAGGAACTGAACTGGAGTCCTCTTCAAAAACAAGTGCTCTCAACCACTGAGCCATCTCTCCAGGCACTGGTTTTCATTTTATGAGACAGGGTTTCATTACAAGCTCAGGCTAGCCCCCCCAGTTGTGATCCTCCTCCCTCAGTCTCAGATACTGGAATTATGGGTCTACACCATTCTGTAGAGACCTGTATTGGGGTTCTATGCCACCTGGCAGGAACTTGACATTGACCAAGGTGAAGTTCCTCTCCCAGCCTTGGAGCGAGAATTCCAGTGCTAGCCATAATCCCCTTCCCTAGAGTAGAGCGCTCAGACCAAGGTGAAGCCCATTGTTCTCCTAGGACCTGCTGCTTCCTGAGAGACACCAGCTGGCACCTAATACCAGCCTCCTGCAGAGCAAGTGAACCAGTTCTGCAGACCTGCCTCCAGCCTTTGGGGGAAGGGCTTCCCTTGCCTATCTATTTGGAGACCCCCCCCCAATAAACTTTGAGCCTTGAACAGGAAATTCATCTTGGCTCCACGTTTCTCCCATCACCCCATTCCTATTCCCAACTAATAAAAATGCCTCCCCAGAATTTGTCCAAGAGAGACATCAAGTGTAGAGATTTCAGACAGCAAGACAGATTCGTTAGTAAGCCAGGTTTTTGGAACCTTCAAAACATATTCTGTTAGCCTAGGAGGACCAGTCTAACATACATTCATGTGCGTATTGATTCTGTGCCTCAAAGCCAGACCTTCCAGACCTGGAGAATACCAGGACATTCTGGAATTTTCAGTCTAAGAAGAAATAACTCAAAGCTGGGCTTGGTGGCGCATGCTTGTAATCCCAGCACTTGGGAGGCAGAGGCAGGTGGATTTCTGAGTTCGAGGCCAGCCTGGTCTACAGAGTGAGTTCCAGGACAGCCAGGGCTACACAGAGAAACCCTGTCTCGAAAAACAAAAAAAAAACAAAAAAAAACAAACAAACAAAAAAAAACAAAAACAAACAAAAAAAAAAACTCAAAATAATAAAAAAGAACTAAACTAGCCCGGCGGTGGTGGCGCACACCTGTAATCCCAGCACTCTGGGAGGCAGAGGCAGGTGGGTTTCTGAGTTTGAGGCCAGTCTGGTCTACAGAGTGAGTTCCAGATAGCCAGGGCTATACAGAGAAACCCTGTCTCGAAAAAAACAAATTAAAAAAAAAAAAAAAACAACAACAACAAAAAGAACTAAACTTGTCTTATTGTTATTGGTGTTGTGATCATTCAGAGAGACAGAGAAAGAGAGACAGAGAGAGAGAGAAAGAGAGAGAAAGAAAGAGAAATTGCTGTCACAGGTAAGGAAGCCTCTTCCACAACAAAAGGGCTGGAATTAAAGTGTGGCCAGGATTCCAGTGTACTGGGGTTAACGGATCAAGGTCAGAGCACTTACACAGCACAGATAAATCAAAATGAAGAAGAGTCCAGTCCAGTGAGGTGTTGGTGGCTCACACCTTTAATCCCAGTACTAGGGGACAGAGAGGCCAAAGGCAGGCAGATCTCTAAGTTTGAGGCCAACCAGGTCTACAAAGTGAGTCCCAGGACAGCAAGACTTGCATAGAGAAACCATGCTTTTAATGCCCCCCCCCCCCAAAAGAAGATGTACAAGAACCCAACCGTGCAAATGTGGAATGTCCCAGGCCTTTTCATAGAGCATTTAGCATTGCCAAATTTCACTTGTGACCCTTCTACTTTTCTCCAGAAACTTCAGAACACATCTCCTCAAATCCATGCCAAAACAAAGGTTGGAGAAGCAACCCAAACTGCAGAACCATGCCGTGGGACTGCAGGAAGCTCGTTTCTACCCTGAAGGGTTCCCTGTTTTCTCACGCAGTACTTTCCTTCAGCCTGCTGATTGGCAGGCTGTGTTCCCCGCTGGAAACTCTCAGGTGATGGTGACTTGGAAGAGCCAGCAAGGGCAAGGAGGCGGCTTGTGTTCCAGAACAAGATCACCCCTGGCTGCTGTGGTTGGGGCTACTTAGTCATTGCCAAGACCAATCTCTTTGTCAATGCCTGCTGGGCTAGTCGCAGAAAAGATACCACGGCTCTGGTTTCATGGTAACCCACTGGTAAGCCGCTACCTCGTTTGTTTCTGTGGTATCCCAAGACAACAGCTGGTGCTTCCCTCTTGTCTCCGGTCCCTGCTCTGCCTTTTCTACTCTTTGATCTCTGGTTGCCTTGTCTAGCGTAGACTCGATGGCTGTATCTATGTAAAGATAGGATTCTTCCAGGCAGCCAAGGTTGGAAGCAATGAGAGTTGGCTATGTGATCTACAGGGAGCCCAAGTCTCTTCATTCTTGGTCTTGTCCCCTAGTGGCAGGCCTGGTGTTAGCTTAATGCATAGTCTTCAGATCTGGAGGGACCATGCTTGTCCTGCACAGACCCTTCTAGGTAGACCTTCATCTGCAGTTGGTTGAACTTTACATGTGCCATATTGTCCACTTGGTTCCTCAATACCTGAACAATGGAAGTACTCATTAGTTAGCTGGGCCTTTGGTCTCAACTGAAAGCACCCGTCCATTGATAAGATTATCTTTGTGCCCAGTTGTCACAGGCCACTGTGGAGATGGCCACCATCCAGTTTCAGGAATGACAAAACACTCCCGAAAACAGTGAGGAAAGATAGAGTGTATTCTGAGTCAGCTAAAGATCTGGCAACCTTTCTATAGTACATGTGTCTGTGTGCGGCGGGAGTGGAGCTGCATTTCAGGGAATAACGGGATATTCAGAATTCCTGCATAGTGGATAATAATCTTGTCCTACAACTCACCCATATAAGAACTGTCCCGTGTGCTGGAGAGATAGATGGCTCAGCAGTTAGGAACACCAACTACTCTTCCAGAGGTCTTGAGTTCAATTCCCAGCAGCCACATGGTGGCTCACAACCATCTACAATGGGATCTGATGCCCTCTTCTGGTGTGTCTGAAAACAGCTACAATGAACTCACATATAATAAAATAAATAAATAAATCTTAAAAAAAAGAAAAGAACTGGCCCAGTGAGGCATCTATGTACCTACTTGCCTACCTCCTACCTACCATCTAGCTTCCTTCCTTTCCACCTACTTACCTAACAGTCCTTCTGTTTATTGTCTATCTTCAAAGTCTCACACATGCTAACCAAGAGTCCACTCCAATGTCCAGTTTCTACCCCCATCCAAACTAGTCTAATTTCTACTCCAAGGTCCTACTACCAGAAGGGCTCATTCTCTCCCTTTCCTGCTAGATACTCCCAGAATTCCAATTGTCCAAAAATTGAGGATTTGACCTTCATCTAGGCACATTCCTTGCTTGCCCAAACCTAGCAGTACACCATGGCCGGGCCTCTGGCCTCATGCCACGAGTGGGGAGACCTTTCTCAAGTCTGGAATCCTCAAGATCCTCTTAGCACCCCTGTGGTAGTAGACAGCCACGCAAGGGTGGGTACAGTGGCATCTTTCTCCCAGCCAAGGCTTCGAGAACTGCTTCTCCCACAATGCCTTGCTGCCTTTCACCCTATTCCCTTCCCCATTGGACAGCACACACGGGAACACATTTAGATTTTTCTTGAAAGACAAGAAGAAACCTCGGTTTCTGCCTAAGAGTGCATACTGGCCTGAATTCAGTTCCTAACACCCACATAAGGCAGTATGTAACTGTCTGAAACCCCAGCTCCAGGGGATCAGAGACTCTCTTCTGGTCTCCTTGGAAATACATATCCATACACAGAGACATAGAAATAAAAAATAAATCCTTTTTTTAAATTTTTTGGTTTTTTTGGGAGTCGGGGTCTTACTAAGTAGCCCCAGCCACCCTGGAACTCTCTCTGTAGACCAGGCTACCCTCCATGCCCTGCCATTGCCCGGCCATTGCCTCCTGAGTGCTGGGATTAAAGTATGACCATGCAGAGAAACCCTGTCTCGAAAAACCAAAAAAAGAAAAAGAAAAAAAAAAGATAAAGTACCTCCATGCTTGGTAAGTAGAAATAAATGTTGAGAGAGAGCCGGGCGGTGGTGGCGCACGCCTGTAATCCCAGCACTCTGGGAGGCAGAGGCAGGCGGATTTCTGAGTTTGAAGCCAGCCTGGTCTACAGAGTGAGTTCCAGGACAGCCAGGGCTACACAGAGAAACCCTGTCTCGAAAAAACCAAATCCAAAAAAAAAAAAAAAAAAAAATGTTGAGAGAGAGGAGAGGAGTCCAGAGACACTCATGGAGTGTTTTATACAGCACCCCAGCTACATGGAAATAACAAGGAATTGCAGTATTGCAATGAAGGTTCATGGCACAAGCCTTTGTGGCCCTTTTCTAGAATCAAAGAACCGGTACACACTTGGGTTGAGTTGAAACCCCAGCTATGTCTCTCTGTTTTCCCTGGCAGTGTGGGGGAGCCAACCCGGGCCCTCACACCTGTTAGGCCCCACACTCAACCACTCAGTTACTTCCCCCAGCCTGAGATGAGACCACACTGGCAGGTGCTTCCACATTCTGTTCAATAACAACACAGAAAAAGAAAGAAAAAAAAAAAGTTCTGGGAAGTCACCAAAGCCAACTGGGCGGCTTCTTTTACACACAATAAAACCCAGGCCTCTTAAGAAAACAACAACATAACATAAACAGGATAGTGCCCTGCAGGGATTCCGAGTATCCCACCCAAGGTGTGCTCCTGTTTGTGCTCCTGTTTGTGCTTGTCCAGTCAGAGATCAGCTTAAGGCCGAGCCATAGGAGGCTAGGAGCTGAACGTAAGCGTGAAGAGATGGAGAACTGGAAGACAGGAAACGCTTTCTGAAGATGCGAGTGAAGACAGACGATTAAAACAATAGAGCAAATGAACCTGGCATTGGCCTGAGGCCTCTGCTGGGGCTTGTGCCTGGCAACTGTCCTGTCCCCATTCTCCAGGGATCTTTAGAGGTCATCTTGGGCTCCCTCATCCCCGTATCAAATTAGTTTCCAAGTTCTCCTGTTCCTCCTCCTTTTCCATTGCAGTGGCTGCATCCTAGCCTCGGTCCTTATCACTTGGAGCCAGTCTGCACTCTGGCTGTCTGGGGTTAGCGCAAAGTCTGCCAGGCAGCTACAAGGCCAGCTTACTGCCTCCGCGGTTCTGTCTCCGCCCCCTCGGTGGCTCAGGTCTTCCCTTTATCAGCTGCCCTCGGGTGTCCTCCCCCCCCCCCCAGCTCCTCCCGTACCTCAGCCTCCTCCTGTCCCCAGTGCCAGCTCCAGCCGCCACCCAGTTCCTGTGTGTTCAGGCTTCCCTACCAACCACCCCCTCCCCCAGCCCCTTCCTCGGGTTTCAATTAACTAGCTGCCCGTAGATTGGAGCAAATTTACTGTCCCTGAAATAGAAGTGCCCCGTAACGAGGCTTAATGAGATCATCCCCCAAGGAATTTAATAAGGGACAATCCCTTTAGCTAGGCAGATGAGAGTTTAGCTGTGTGTGCAAAGGGAGTGTTGGGGGAGGGGGAGGCGGAGGGTTCATGATGTACTCACTACTCCTGGGATGAGTGGGTGGTCGGAGGGGGAAGGGTGGGGGATGGGACTGATGGCCAGAGAGATGGGGTACAGGGGAGACAGAGCTGTTGGCTGGGTGGGTTTCGTACTGAAGCACAGCCGCGTGGCTTCAAAGGCTTGCCAAGGGCCAACAGGAAACTTGACTCCAATCCTCCCTCCTTGCTCCAGAGGGTCCAGGACAATTCTAGGGGGACAAGCCCAAGAGCTTCCAAAGTGGCTGGACAAGGATCTCAAGTTGTGACCCTTTTCTTCTCTTAAATGTGATGGGACCAGTGTGTCTAGCACAGTGAAACTTGCCTTCCGAGCAGAGAAAAGAGAACGTTTCTTTTTTCTGCTCTTGAAAACTGACTCCCTCCGCAGCCAGGAGCTAAGCCAGCTGCAGTCGGTGGCCAGCCTAGCAGATGGGTCAAGAGGCGCCCAGGAGGAGTCCCCCAGCTGTCTGCATATCCTCTGGACTGTGCATTACCTACTTCAGCGTCACAGCTCCTGGGCCCACAGTCCCCTCTGCTCTCTCAAGGGAGGGATAGACCCACCAACCCACACAAACACACTAGAACAGGGCTTCTCAACCCTCCCAATGCTGCGACCCTTTAATAGTGTTCCCCACGTTGTGGTGACACCCCCCCCAACACACACACACACACCACCACCACCATAAAATTATTTTGTCAGTACTTGAGAACTGTAATTTTGCTACTGTTTTGAATCATAATGTAAATATCTGTGTTTTCAAGATGGTCTCAGGCGACTCTTGTGAAGGTGGTTTCAAGCCCCTTAGGTTGAGAACTACTGCACTAGAGGAGCCAGCCACTGCTTCCTGAAGCCTGAGACTCGCAGCCACTCCCACCCCCCACCGCTATACAGGCGAGTCACTGAGACCTGGGAGGTTAAAGGGCATCCCTGGGTCCCAGCTCCTAAGCAGCATTGTAATTATCCCATCTACCAGATCAAGCCGGAAGTCCTTTAGCTGAGCTTCCGGAGTGGGAGAGCCACACTGTTGACTGTTTTTTACCTCTCAAAAGCTGAGCTCAAGGGTTTGAGAGTAGGGTTGGAACAGCAGCCTATGTCTCACGGGGACTTAACTGAGGAAAGACATCCCTACCCCAAGATTCCTTGGGTTTTTAGCAGAATTATTTTTCTTTAAACATGTATTTATTTTATGTATATAAGTATACTGTAGCTCTGTCTTCAGACACAGCAGAAGAGGGCATCAGATCCCATTACAGATGGTGGTGAGCCACCATGTGGTTGCTGGGAATTGAACTCGGGACCTCTGGAAGAGCAGCCAGTGCTCTTAACCACTGAGCGGTCTCTCCACCCGTTAGCAGAATTCTTGGTCCCTTGCTGGTGGTTGGCTGCATGGGATGACAGGTAAAGGAGCCCGGAAATCTGCAGCCATCTCCTGTCCGTCTTCTTACAACAGAATGGTATACTGATCCACTTAAGCTAGGGCGTCTGTGTGCTACACTTCCAGTCCTGTGTGTTTTACTGGGGATTAAAATCCCAGCCGGGCAGTGGTGGCGCACACCTGTAATCCCAGCACTCTGGGAGGCAGAGGCAGGCAGATTTCTGAGTTCGAGGCCAGCCTGGTCTACAGAGTGAGTTCCAGGACAGCCAGGGCTAAACAGAGAAACCCTGTCTTGAAAAAAAAAAAAAAATCCAAAAAAAAGAAAAAGAAAAAAAAAATCTCTTCACTTTGCCATATTCCGTTAGTTAGCAATAAGTGACAGGTCTATAGTAATAGGATTGTTCATAGGGTCAAAACAAATATGAGACAGACAGACAGATCTAAAGCCAGGGTGGAGGGCTTGTTTTTATTGTTAGCTTGATAAGCTTAGTGAGACCCACCATGCCTGTGTCTCCGAGGACATTTTCAGAAAGGCCTGCTGGGAGGAGGAGACCTGCCCTGAGCTTGGGCAGGTGGCACTATCCCATGAGTGGGGAATCCCAGACTGAATAAAACGACCAAAGGAGGAAGCCATTGCCCAGATGTGAGCAGCAGCTTCACATCCAGCTGCCACAGCTAACATGACCAACAGCTCTCCTCCATCCCCAGGTCTTCCCTGTCAAGGTGAACTGCACCCTATGACTCTGAGCCACCATAAGCCTTTCTTCCCTTAAGTCATTCTTGTCCGTGTTTGGTTACAGCGGCAGGAAAATAGGCTAGAACACCCGCCTCCCTAGTCCTAGGAAAAGGGGAACAACATGGGAAATCCTGTCTTACAAACAAAAATAAAAAAATAGCTAAATAAGAGGTTTATTAGGTTCGTGGTCATGTTATTATGGAGGCTGAGAAGTTCTAAGACCGTTCCAAGGGAGCCCACACTACATTTCATGCCCAAAGGCCTCAGAAGAATTCTTAGCTTGAAGGTGAAGACCTAAGTACCTGTAGGGACACAGCTTAAAGGCCAGAGATCCTGGAGTTCTGGTGGCCAGTGTCAGGACGAGATAAACATCTCAGCTAAGAGAGAGAGAGACAGAGAGAGACAGAGACAGAGAGACGGAGAGGAGAGAGAATATACGCAAGGCCCTTTCTCTCAGTCACTCTCAGTTCCCTTGAGTTCTCACTTAGTCCAGTCCAGCTGATTTCTAAACAGAACCATTACCAGGTCCTGCCCACCGTCAATAGGAAGGGGTCACGGAACCTTAGGGCCACCTCGGGATCTATCCATCGTACCTATTGTCACGTGGACAGAGAATGGCTGAGATAAGACAGAGTCTGATTTTATAATCAGAACAAGATCCTAGGGCCAGTTCTGCTTCAAAATTCAGGATATTTCAGATCCTAGAAAGCAGGGACTCATACTACAAACTCCTAATGTCCCAGTGAGGTCCAAGTCCGCACCGGTTATCACAGGTGTCAGTGGCCACATTGTTCGAGTCTACTCCGGTAGATTTCTTTTGTCTCTTGTGGTGCTGAGGATGGAACTCAGGACCTCAGCAAGCAGGCAATCTCTCCCTCTACCACTGAGCTCTGGCCCAAGTCCTGGTGATAAATAAGGTCAGGCCAAGTTTTGTCTGATGAGTTATGAAACTCTTGGGGTTTTGAGAGTGCTGGGAGCTTTGGAAATTCCTGTGAGGAGGTGTGAGCGTGCAGAGACTGGTGCCTGTGTGTTCTTAGCATAGGCCGGGTGTCACACAGGCCAGGGAGCTGTGGTCTCCCAGCTCCAGGCGGGACACCGCTCGCTCAGCTCTGTCCGCTGCTTTTCTCCCTTGGTCTCCTCTCTTCCCTTCACACTCCAGCGAACTCTGAACTCATGAACAGGGAAGCAAGAGGAGGTTGCAGGGAGCCCAACTCTCTGTTTCATAATTTTTTTCTTCCTTCCTTCCTTCCTTCCTTCCTTCTTTCCTTCCTTCCTTCCTTCCTTCCTTCCTTCCTTCCTTCCTTCCTTCCTTTCTTTCTTTCTTTCTTTCTTTCTTCTTTCTTTCTTTCTTTCTTATATGATTATGCTGCCACTGTTTCCAACCCATTAGAAGAGACCATGGGATGCCATTACAGGTTGTGAGTCACCATGTGGTTGATGGGAATTGAACTCGGGACCTTTGGAAGACCATTCAGTGCTCTTAACTGCTGAGCCATCTCTCCAGCCCTGTTTTATATTTTCAACACTATTATTATTGTTGTTGTTAAAGACAAGAGTTACTATACTGCTCCGACTGACCGATAGAACTTGCTATGTAGTCCAGGCTAGTCTTGAACTCACGGAGATCTGTTTGTCTCTTCTCTGTGTTTTATACTACATAGGATTGAACCTAAGGCCTTGCACATGGTAGGTTAGTGCTCCACCACTTAGGTACACCCCAGCCTTCTTTTTTTTTTTTTTTTTTTTTTTTGGTTTTTCGAGACAGGGTTTCTCTGTGTAGCCCTGGCTGTCCTGAACTCACTTTGTAGACCAGGCTGGCCTCGAACTCAGAAATCCACCTGCCTCTGCCTCCCAAGTGCTGGGATTAAAGGTGTACACCACCACTGCCTGGCTCACCCCAGCCTTCTTACTTTTTAAAATTTTTGCATCAGCATACAATTTATATAATACATAATGGGCTCATTTGGCTTAACAGCATCTCTACCAGCGAAGAAAAGGACTCTCCCAGCAACTACTATGAATCCACAGGGAGGGGAGGCTTCTCACGAACCTCCCCCCATCAGAATGTTTGAAGATCCAGGCTTTTGCAGGTGACATGCAGACCATCGGGGCTGAGAGTGTGAGACTGTGTAACTGCCACACTGCCCGGCACACAGTGCTCCTCAGGCCCCTCACCCCTTCCCTGGCTCTTACATGCTTTCCACCCTCTCCTCTACAGTTTCCCTGAGCGCTAGGGAGGCTACTTTCCCCCCCCTATTTTGAAACAGGCTGTCATTAAACTGTCGCAGGGGGGGGGGGAGGCTGAATTCCTGTCTTCCATGTCCTCAGGCTCCTAAGTACCATAGGGTTACAAAAAGGAGCTACTAGGCCTGGCTCTGACTCTCTTGCTTGTATTTTCCCTAAGCTCCTTAAGCCCTGTGCTTTGAGAGTGTCGGGCTTTGACAAAAAAACCCAACCAACCAACCAACAACAACAATAACAACAACAACAACACTTTAGAAACAGAAATCAACCAAACCAAAAACTAAACAAAAAGTGACACTGGAAATGGATCTCCTAGCTGGGTAGAAGCTGGGCTTGCGGGCTAGCAGGACACCGTAGGCAAGCTCTATAGGCTGTATTTAAACAAATGAAATTTGGCCACACTGCGACATTGATCCCCTCCAGTGGAGGGAGAGGGCGTCCTGGCTGTGACCGCCCCAGGATGTGCTGCTTTCTCGCTGCCAGCTCGCCTTCTCGCTGTAGCTAGAGCAAGTCCCATTCTCTCCAGCCTTGGAATAGCCATAGCTTAAACAACTGTTGCCCAACAAACGCTCCCATCTGACTCTCCAGGGCGAACTTGATGGCATGTCCATGGACGCTCTAGGTACCAGACCCATAGGTCCCGGCTCAGCTAGGTACCAGACCCATAGGTCCCCGGGCAGGGGGTTGGGGGAGATGGGGGATGGCGTTGGTTTAGAAACACTGTGACCTATTTTGTTTTGCCGGGGCATCAGGTTCCATTGCGTCATCCTCCATTATCCTCCGTTAGGGACCAGAGCTTTATGGTAAATCGGCAAAATCCCAGGCCTGGAGTAGAACAATAGATTGGTTACTGGACTTGTATCTCTGTTAGATTATACCCTTATATCTCCACATATCCACCAATACATAGCCTTTTCTAGACCGAGATCCTCCCCTCCCTCCCCTTTTTTTGTTTGGAAGTATTTTAACGCCCTCTGGTGTCTGAAATTATATTTGCCAGCTCCCAAACCTTTCGAGCGTGATCTCAAACTGGGAGTTTTGAGTATCATAACCCAACTACTGAGATAGTTTCTTGAGTTATTTAGGATCATGAGCGTGAAAATCAGACTTTAGCAGAAAATTGATCAGGTCATTTCAGGTATACAGTTTTTTTTTGAGCCTGTGTATTATCCTAGTGCCTTGAAAGTGTAGGCATGACACACATTAACTGCTCAGTGATGTTGACTGAATGACAGAGATAAAAATGGACGAGTGAGCTGGCACCTTAGAGGAAGGAACACAATTTCACACATTTACACTTTTTTTTTGCTGTCTCTCCACAGAATTAAAAAACAGTATTTGGGGGGAAAGAACTGCATTTATTTATTTATTATTATTATTATTATTTTAATTTTTTGGATTTGGTTTTTTCGAGACAGGGTTTCTCTGTATAGCCCTGGCTGTCTTGGAACTCACTCTGTAGACCAGGCTGGCCTTGAACTCAGAAATTCGCCTGCCTCTGCCTCCCAAGTGCTGGAATTAACAGGCGTGGGCCACCACTGCCCGGCTGCATTTATTTTTAAAAATTGACAAAATTAGAATGGTTTCTTTAATAGGATGGAACCAGGCTTCAAACAAATACTATTTGGTAGAATATTCTCTGCTTAATTCAGGAGTGTTAGGCTCTCCCCTTCGGCAGATGTATGTCCCAGTGACAACGTCATGTTCTTGCTATATAATCCTGACAACCCACTTGCTGGTGTGAAGACCATGCCCGCCTGACTGCACAGAGGCTGCAGCGGAGGTCTGGCGAGCTGGCTCAGCGGCTGAGCCCTCCCTGCAGCTGTTGCTAGGCTCTTGGTTTTCAGGGCCAGGCTGGGCAGCTCACAACTGTGTCTGTCTTTTGCTGTTTTGTGGGTTCTTCTTTCTTCCTTTTTTCTTCACCCTTTTTCTTCCATCCTTCCAAGCCCCTAACACTAGATAGGAGGGGGGGGGGAGGATAGAGAGGAAAGGAGAGAGATCCCTGAATAAGGTCAGAGGTTGGAAAGGGGTGACTTTATCGTTAGACTACTTCCTGCTACTTAGGGACATCAAGTTCCTTGGGGCAAGTTTGATCTTGGCTGTCAGGACATCTAATTTCTTCTTATTGTTTTTTTCTTTGAGCATGACTACTTAACGAACAAACGGCAACCAACAAGCCACCACCTCTCTCCGGGGCCCTCTAAAAAGTCCCCAGAATTCCAAAGGTCACACAATCTCAGAATTGTCTGCAGCAGGCAAAAAATCATGCCCCAGCTGGACAATGAGCAAATCATAGTCAGTGTCTGTGAAGCAGCCTCATATTCCCACACTTGGGATTAAAATAAAAAAATGTATCCTCATACTATTTCTGTGGATTTTGCTTTTTTGTTTTTGTTTTTATTATATTTTTTATTGGTTATCTTATTTATTTACATTTCAAATGTTGTCCCTCTTCCCAGCTTCTCCTTTGCAAACCCTCCATTCCACTCCCCTCTCCGTCTCTATGAGGGTGCTCCCTCGCCCTCCCACCCACTCTCACCTCACCACTCTATCATCCCCCTACAGTGGGGCATTGAGAACCAAGGGCCTCCCCTCCCATTGATACCAGATAAGGCCATCCTCTGCTACATATGTATCTGGAGGGAGCCACAGGTACCTCTATGTGTACTCTGTCGTTGGTGGTTTAGTTCCTGGGAGCTCTGGGAGTCTGATCAGGTGATATTGTTGTTCTTCCAATGGGGTTGCAATTAATTTTAAGGAGAATAGATTGTTTAAAATCGGGTTTTGCTTTCCAAAATTGCCATTATGCTCTAATATTACAAGAGAAAATTAAAAATTATGGTAAAAATTGCCAGTGTACCATTGACTGCAGTCTACAGTCTGATTAAAGGCTCATGATTCTTAACAAATTTTGTAATTAAGATGATTTCAAGAGTGATAAAGGTTAAAAACAGCTGTGGCCAGTATAAGCCTTTTGCCATTTTTTCACAAGTTTATTGGTTACAGTGGTAGAAACAAAATTTAACCCCCCAAGATTAAAAAGGAGATACCAGTGGGAGTTTATTTGATATCAAACAGGATTCTTTTAAACTGCTTCAAAATTTATAGATTAAAAACTACTAGAAACAGCTAGTAGAATTTTCCCGGAATCCTAAAATTACAAGTTCCTTTTGTTATTTGACCCGCCTGGCTTTCATAAATTTATTTTTAAGTATATAAAAGTTTACCTGGAGCTGGGCAGAGGTGGCACATGCCTTTAATCCCAGCACTTGGGAGGCAGAGGCAGGTGGATTTCTGAGTTCGATGCCAGCCTGGTCTACAGAGTGAGTTCCAGGACAGCTAGGGCTACACAGAGAAACCCTGTCTTGAAAAAACCAAAAATTAAAAAAAAAATATGTGTATGGTGTTTTGCTAAAAAACAAAACAAAAAAAACCCTTTGTGTGCTTGCCTGCATGTTTGTCTATGTACAACATGCATGCAGTGCCCAAGGAGGACGAAAGCAAAAGTAAGAGGCCTGAAGCTGTAGTTACACACATGTGAGTGCTGGGAATTGAACTCAGGTCTTCTGTGTGTATAATAAAAAGGTCAACCAAATAAGTAGAGTCTGCTGATATACGTTTGCATCACGTCAGAGGGATGTTTTACCTAGCTTTACAGAATATTTAGACTGGGCAGTCTGATGATCTTTGAACATATAAACTGCCTGAAATTGAGGGAAAACTCTTATCTTTACATCTCCACCGTGTAAGATACTATGCTTAGTGGGGCACAGAAATGAGGCAGTGGGCTGTAAAGAGGGCCCTGCCGCTCTGCTGTCTGACACCTGAGAGATCCCCGTGGTCTTTAAGGTCACACTGCAGGCAGTGTAAGGACGCTCTGTGTTGAATAAGCTGAGAATCTCATGCTGTAGCGGGAGAGAGGGCAGTTCCCCCGCCCACACCGTGGAGGCAGACTGTCAGCCCACAACTGCTGCTGCAGAGTTTAGAGTGAACATGTGGGGGCCGGATGCTGCAGGATGAGCCTAAAAATACACCTGTACAACGTGAGAGGAAGCACTCAGATCAGAAGGGGCCATGTGTCATGCTTTTTTTTTTTTAAAGGGAAAGATATTTTAATACCATGGGATTTTTTTAAAGGTTTATTTATTATATGTATGTACATTGTGGCTGTCTTCAGACACCCCAGAAGAGGGCATCAGATCTCATTAAGGATGGTTGTGAGTTACCATGTGGTTGCTGGGATTTGAACTCAGGACCTTTAGAAGAGCAGTCAGTGCTCATACCACTGAGCCATCTCTCCAGCCCACACATCATACTCCTAAAGAAAGCTGGCAGATCTCGATCTGCGGCAGCAGTCCATCAAACCACAGCCTCAGCAGTGCAAACAAAGGGCTGACGCCAGCCTAGGGTAAGCTGTCTTGTGTGCTTCTGTGATAACCCACAAGAAGTTCCCCTGACAACCAAGGACATCCAATGCAATCATGCTGTTCTTAAAATAGTACCAGACACATCTCCCAGCAATGTTTTCCATTCATACAGCACCCCTCTCCCAGCTGCCAGCTTCTGGGTGGAGCTGAAGGATTGTTACTTTAGCATCATCGCTGGCTACACACTGAGTTTGAGGCCAGCCAAGTGTACATGAGACCTTGTCTCAAAAAAGCAGAAAACAATGACAAACAGGAATATGCATAATATATGTTCCTAGATGGGGCAATTGTATATACAGTGCATTACTAAGATAAATGGAAAAATTTGAGTATGGATCATACAGCAATAATATTTCATTAATATTACATTTCATAAATTGGATTATTTTGCTGTGTTTAGCTACAAATGTTTCTGTTGTTAGGGAATGGATATGGAAGTATCAGGAAGAAATCCGTCAGACATGCAGCCTAGGGTCAGATATACATGGAAACAAAAAACAGGTTACTCTTCAACACCACCTCCCCTGCACATACAACTGAGTTCACAGCAGAGAACAGTGCATATCCTTTGTTTTGTTTGTTTGCTTGTTTTAAAATACCGTCTACTTATGTATGTGTGGGTGTACGCACGCTACAATGTGCACTTGGGAGTCGCTCCTCTCCTTCCGCACTGTGGGTTTCCAGGAACTGAATTCAGACTGTCCAGCTTGGCAGCAAGTGCCTTCCTTTACCGGCAGAGCCATCTCACCAGCTGTGGTGGTTTGAATGAGAATGGATTTGTTAAAATACTTGGTTCCACATTGGTGGAACTGTTTTGGGAAGGATTAGGAGGTGTGGCCTGTTGTAGATGGTGTGTGTCTTAGGCTTTCTACTCCTGTACAAAATATGACCAAGAAGCGAGTTGGGAAGGGAAGGGTTTATTCAGCTTACACTTCCACATTGCTGTTCATCACCAAAGGAAGTCAGAACAGGAACTCACACAGGACAGGAACTTGGAGGCAGGAGCTGATGCAGAGGCCATGGAGGGATGTTTCTTACTGGCTTGCTTCCCCTGGCTTGCTCAGCTTGCTTTTTTTTTTTTTTTTTTTTTTTTTTTTTTAAGATTTATTTATTTATTATATGTAGGTACACTGTAGCTGTCTTCAGACACCAGAAGAGGGCATCAGATCTCTTTAAGGATGGTTGTGAGCCACCATGTGGGTGCTGGGATTTGAACTCATGGCCTCTGGAAGAGGAGTCAGTGCTCTTAACCGCTGAGCCATCTCTCCAGCCCCTCAGCTTGCTTTCTTATAGAACCAGGACTACCAGCCCAGGGATGGCACCACCCACCATGGGTCCTCCCCCTTGATCACTAATTGAGAAAATGCCTTACAGCTGGATCTCATGGAGGCATTTTCTCAAGGGAGGCTCCTCTCTGTGCTAACTCCAGCTTGTGTCAAGTTGACACACAGAACTGTACAGCAGGTGTATGTGCTCCCCAATATTTACCCATCCTCCATCCAGACACGTGCACCACGCTGGGCTAGAGATGGAACACAGAGCTTCTGTCAGCTGAGGTACACTCCTGGGTCAGTATCTTTATTTTTATTTTTTTTATATTGGTCTTTGATTTTTTGGGTTACCCTAATATAAGGCATGAGATATAAATTTAGCACCATATGTTTGCTTTATTATTCCTCTTTCTGTCACTGGCTTAAAATCTACTTTTTTCATGAGCTAAACATATTAACATTTGGAGGCAGGCCAGTATGCCTTGGGGAAGGAAGCAGGTAGAGAAAATGGAACCAGAGAAACTGTCCACTGACCTAATTCATGAGTCTGCAGAACTGTCATGATGACCACCTATGGGAACTACTGAAGGATTCCTGTTTTAATTAAAAAAAAATTTTTTTACATACATGAGTATTTTGCCTATACATATGTCTGTGTACCACACGTGTGCCTGGCGCTTGCTTGCAGATGCTAGGAGAGTGAGAAGAGGATATCAGATTTCCTGGAACTAGAGTTATGGATGTTTTCAAGTCACCATACGGCTGCTGAGAATAGAACCCAGGTCTTTAGCAAGAGCACAAAGCACTCTAAAATGCAGAGCTATTTCCCCAGCCCCTACCCACTTTTGGAAAGATTCTTAACTGTGAGGTGTTCGGTAAGTAGCAGGAAACATGTGAGTTGTACAGTAAGCAACAGGTAACACAAAATGCCTTTTCATATGAAAACTGTATTCAGGCCACAAAATTGAAATGCAGAACCGAACCCTGTTATTTTACCAACAAAAACATCATCTCTAAGAAGAGTCATCTCCTCAGGAGAAGCACATCTACGTGACTGTCCTCACAGTTCCATCATGTCTACTTTCTTTGTAAGTTCAGCCTCGATGGCATCCTAGAGGAAGAAAATGAGCCAGAAATAAAGACATGAAAGAGATGTCATCAACTTCTACTGACACTTAAGAGAAGTAGGAAAAGAAAGCATAATGCAAACATTTTGTTTATTTTTTGTGGTACTAGGAACCAAACTGAGGAACTTATTTATATGCTATTCAAGCCTTCTACTGAACTATATTTCCATCCCTCTGTGTATGTGTGTTGTATGTACGTGTGCGTGTGCATGTGTCTGAAGAACTTACGCATGCTAGGCAAGCCCTCTCTACCACTGAACTACACTGCCAGTCTTTGTGTGTGTGTATATAGATGTGCATATGTTCATGTGTGTAGTTTTGTTTATGTGTAGTTTTTAAAGAATCTCCATACATAGCTTTAGCTAGCCTCAAACTTATACTGATCCTGTCTTGGCCTAGTGAGGTTTTTTATTTGTTCTTCTTTACTGTTTTGTCTAATGTTTTGTTTGTTTGTTGATTTCTGAGACAGTGTATACTCCCAAGCAGTTGGACTTCATCACTCAACATAGCTTAGAAATCTTATTATCTCAATTTAGTAATTGCTAATTTAAAAGAGAAAAATGAAGTAAGAAAAATGAGAAGTACTTACTAATTCTCTCTTTGCCTCTTCAATTTTCACTTGAGCAAGAGATGGATTCTTATAAAGAAAAACAAACAAGGAAAGTGTCACGGTTTATGAGAAGTGTCACACCGGCTCTTGTTTGGATCTGCTGGTGCTATTGGGGCTCTGGAATCTTCAGGAGGAAGAGGCTACTCTAGCTGAGGCTTTGAAGTTACAGCCTTGTTTTAGTTTGGGTTTCTTTTGCTGTGATAAAACACTATGACCTGAATCAAGTTGGGGAGGAGGGTTTACTTGGCTTACACTTCCATATATATGGCTGTTTATCATCGAAAAAAGTCGGGACAGGAGCTCACTCAGGGCAGGAACCAGGAGGCAGAGACTATGAAGGAGTGCAGCTCACTGGCTTGCTCCCCATGGCTTTCCTACTCAGCCTGCTTTCTTATAGAACCCAGATCCACCAGCCCAGGGTTGGCCCTACCTACATGGGCTAGTTCCTTCCCCATCAATCACTAATTAAGAAACTGCCTTACGGTTTGATTTTTTTTTCAACATAGGATTTCTCTGTACAGCCCTGGCTGTCCTGAAACTTGTTTTGCAGGCCTCCATCTACACGATGGCACCCACACTCAAAATAAATACATAAATGTAACAAGACAGGGTCTCACTATGCAGCCCAAACTGGTCTTGAGTTCAAACTCCTCCACCTCCCAAGAGCTGTGGTTATAGACGTGGGCCGCCATGCCAAGCCTGACGCTGTCCCTTTTTCTCTATTTATTCCTTTGGTGCTCATTCTACAGCCTGAGCTGCCCTAGAGCGCAGCCATCCTTCTGCCCTGGCCTCCCAAGTGCTCAGATAACAAGTGTGAGTCACCGCCCTCAATTCTGCCCACTGGTTTTAAATCCTTGAACACAAACCCACTATTCTGATTGCTTAGCTTTTTTAGAGGAAAGTTAGAAAACATGACTCCAAGAAAACCCATAGCAATAATTACCGGCATTAAATCTAAATAGGACTCCAATTTCTTCTTCAGAGGTATAGTCTGCTGTTTTAATTCCGAGAGTTTCTGGAAATGCAAAGAAAGTTATACAGTAAGAGAAATATCCACAAACAACTAACCAGTGCTCATTACTGAAATAAAATGCAATAAAGCATTACTATTTACAGAGTTATTTACTTGTGGTGCTAATGGCGGAGCTTATGGCTTCCTGAAGGTTGACAAGCAATCTGTCACTGAGCTACACTTGTCAACCCACAGGTGTTTTAAATAAGAGTCAAAATACTGGGCTGGAAAGATGGCCCAGCCATTAAGAGCATGGGCTGCTCTTTCAGAGATCCTGAGTTCAATTCTTGGCAACCACATGGTGGCTCACAGCCATCTATAATGAGTTTTTTTTCTTTTTCCCAAGACAGGGTTTCTCTGACTGTCCTGGACTCACTCTGTAGATCAGGCTGGCCTCAAACTCAGAAATCCGCCTGCCTCTGCCTCCCAGAGTGCTGGGATTACAGGCGTGCGCTACCACTGCCTGGCTATAATGAATTCTGATGCCCTCTTCTGGCATGTAGGTGTACATGCAGATAGAACACTCATATACATAAATAAATAAATCTTAAAAAAAAATCAAAGAATTTCAAATAGATGACCTCATTTCTAATAGAAGCAATCCTTTTCCAAAATATTTAAATTGAATGCTATAGTCCTCCTCATTAAGTATAGAGGCTGGCAAGATAGTTCAGGAGTAAAGATACTTACAGACAAACCTGGTTTTTTTGTTTTTTTGTTTTTTGTTTTACCTTTTTAAAAAAAGATTTGTTTATTTTACGTATATGAGTACACTGTAGCTGTCTTCAGACACACCAGAAGAGAGCATCAGATCTCATTATAGATGGTTGTGAGCCACCAGGTGGTTGCTGAGAATTGAACTCAGGACCTCTGGAAGAGCAGTCAGGGCTCTTAACCACTGAGCCATCTCTCCAGCCTATTTTGTTTTAAAATCTATGTTATGTGTGTGGGTGCTTGGGCCGCATATATCATATATGGCTGTAAGCCACGTGTAAACCTGGTGTCCACAGAAGCACAAGGAAATGTTAGGTTCCCTGCAAGTGGAGTTTTCAACAGTTGTGAGCTGCCACGTGGGTGTTAGGAATTTAACTGTAGCTCCCTACAAGAGGAGCCAGTGCTCTTAACTGTTGAGCGTCTGGCTAAGTTGGACTCCCAGGACCATCACGGTAGAACACACACTCCTTCAGTGTGTGCAGTGTCAAGGCTGGAGGTTGATGATGGGCGTCCTCCTCTGTCGCCTGACACCTATCATCAACCTCCAGCCTTGGAGACAGTGTCTTGCACTACATTTGGAGATCTCTGACAGGCTAGACTACCTGGCCTGGGAGTGACCAAACCCATCGCGTTACCTGGATCCTTTCTAGGCTCGAATGTGGGGGCCAGGGGAGAAGATTCGTGCCAAGTATACGGGTTCCAAAGCCCACCATGAGCCTGAAGCTGCCTGACATAAACTTGGGCCAGTTACAGATCTTCTGTGGCTCCCTCATCTACAGAGAGGGAGGGACTGATAAAGCAAGTCCCTCTCATTCCCCAGAGCTAGGTTATGGCACGTGCAGCCACACACAGGTTATAAACAGGTGTCAGCGATCCAAATCCAGGTAAGCATTAACACCCGAGCCATCTCCCTGACCTGGGACCTGCACTGCCACTGTACACCTAAGACAGCAGAGGGCCCTCAGCAGATGGGGCCCTTGGATCTTAGATTTTTTAGTTTTCAGAATCACGAACCAAATTTATCCAATCTATGGTATTCTGTTACAACAGCAGAAGACAGAGTAAGACAGGAAGTTTACCTCTGAAAGTGCCACTAGTGACCGATGAGACAGAGACGCATCCATGCCTCTGGCTGAGAGTTGCTCCTACAATGTGAGGAAAAAGAGTTCAGATAAAAGATCATTTTGAAGGTGACCATCATGAAACTTTTTCGACATGTAATAAAGAATAGCTACAGATGACAAATTAAAAAGCACACATGCAACTAGCTAGTCTATGTTAGCCTTGAATCCTTTCTACAGTCACACGTGAGGAGAAGATGGTGCCGGTAGAAGGGTTTCAACGCCTGAGTTTGAACCCTGAACTGCTGTTCACTAGTTAAACAAACTTGGGCAAGTTGCAGATCTTCTCTGGAGATCCCTCATCTACAGAAAGGACTGATAATGCTTCCTGCTGTGAAGACAAAGGTCTAAAAGGCCAGCTCCACACAGTTCTTCATACACACCTCTGCAGCTTTGATTCCAAACCTGAACTCCGCTGCCTTTGCTTTTAGGAAGTCCATGTTCTGAAGGCGACTGTCAACTTTGGCCCGTTCTGTAGACAGATGCAGCTCTGCTTTCTGGAGATCTCTTCCAAAAGTAAAATTAAAAAATGTACTTCTTCTCAGTAAATGATTATTTAAAACACAAGAAAACCGGCTCCCTCTTTTGGGAGTTAGGTCTGGCTTAGCCAGTACAGACAGCCTACTTGCCAGCTACTGGTAGGTCATTAAAGCTGTACTAAAAAGGTATACCAAAATATGGACTTCAGGTAGTAGTTTGTAGATTAAAATTTTTGAAAATTATCAATCTCTGTATTTTTAATATTGAAAGAATCAATATGAGGGTGATAAGCTGTCTAAAGCAAAGGGGAGAGTAAGCACTGGGCACCTCTGAGTCGCTCAGGCGGCCCTGGCCTTGGGCTGCTGTCCCAGTCTTCCAGTAGCCACCACGCCCCACTTGACAATGTCCCACTAAGCTCTTTATATTTCAAAAATGCCAACATTTCAACTCACTCTCGTAGACATTTTTCTAACAGCAATGTTGCTGTCAGATTCTTTTCAAGTTTTTCCAGTTCAAGCTTGATTTCTTCACTTTTGGATTTGGTACGAAAAAGGTCAGAAGTCAAATCATTCACTGCGGGGATAAAACTGAGAGAGGAGCTTGGTCACAATTCACCCTAAAACTGATCTCTACAGTTTACATAAGCCTGCCACTCCGTCCGTCTGTCCGTTTATACAAGTGACACTGCTGTGCCCATGGCCTGAAATGCCCTTCAGCAGACAAAGCTCCTGTTTCTTTTCAAAACTTAGGTAAGGCTTGGCATGGCAAGGAACACCTTTATTCCCAGGAGTAGAGGTAGAGGCAGGCAGATCTCTGAGAGTTTACATAGTGAGTAGTAACTTTCAGGTTAACCAGGGATACATGGTGAGACCCTATTTTTGTATTGTTTTATTTTGGTTTGTTTTTTGTTTTTTGTTTTTTCGAGACAGGGTTTCTCTGTGTAGCCCTGGCTGTCCTGGAATTTACTTTGTAGACCAGGCTGGCTTCGAACTCAGAAATCCGCCTGCCTCTGCCTCCCAGAGTGCTGGGATTACAGGCGTGCACTACCACCGCCCGGCCGAGACCCTGTTTTAGCAAAATAAAAACAAACAAAAACCCTAAAAATCAAGCAAACCAAAAGCTACAAACTCTCAGGTAAGGTTCACCATCCTGAATTCACACCTTCTGTCTGTGCTTGCCAGGTATAGCATTTTTAGTCTTACAGTGCAGCTGTTACCATGGTAATATTCTCTCCATTTGCCCTTCTCTCTCACTTGACTAAGTACAACCTGTCTTTGAAGGCCATGTCTACTTCCCTAGTCATTTCTGCTTCCTTAGTGTGTGTGTGTGTGTGTGTGTGTGTGTGTGTACATATATACACATATACAGTTGTACTTGGTGACTGCAGAATAGATTTGGTCTACTCTGCTACTATGTAGTCTACATGTTCTTACAACGCTACTCTTCAAGCATTATATCAATCCCAAACATTACCCTGGGCAGTTATGGACGACACACGTATATACTTTTCTGGTCGTACTAGGTTGCAGTAATAGTCCTAGGTAAGAGGTGAACGCACAGTAGCCATGTGGACTTTGGATTTGCCTAGGGATCCCAAACCTTCCCTCCCTGAGCTTCAGTGTCCTCTGAGGCTGGTGGAAGAATTTCATAATTATATAGGTGAGGCCAAACAATGAGGACCCTTGACCAGATCTTTTAACCTGCTCCTGTCCTATCTGCTTGTGGGGTGGGTTCTCACACAGTCCACACTGGCCCCCAACTTGCTAAGAAGCTGAGGACCCCGACCTTCGGATCTCCCGCCTCCACCTCCCGGGTACTGGACTTCTTGTAGGTCCACGACAACACACCCAGCTGATCTAGTTTGTTTTCTCGTGCTGTGATGAGCACCACGACCAAAGGCTACATAGGAAAGGGTTTCTTTCATCTTATTCTTGCAGGTCACAATACGTCACTGACAGAAGTCAGGGCAGGAACTCACGCAGAAACAGTGAACACTACTTCCTGGCTCCAGCTCTCTAGCTCAGTGAGCTTTCTTTCTTTTCTTTTTTTAAAGATTTATTTATTGTTATATGTAAGTACACTGTAGCTGTCTTCAGACACGCCAGAAGAGGGCATCAGATCTCATTACAGATGGTTATGAGCCACATGTTGTTGCTGAGATTTGAACTCAGGACCTCTGGAAGAGCAGAGAGAGCTCTTAACCACTGAGCCATCTCTCTAGCCCTTATTTATTTTATGTATGTACACTGTAGCTGTCTGTCTTCAGACGTACCAGAAGAGGGCGTCAGAGTCACACTGCAGACGGTTGTGAGCCATCATATGGTTTCTGGGATTAGAACTCAGGACCTTTAGAAGAGCAGTCAGTGCTCTTAACCGATAAGCCCTCAGTGAGCATTCTTATACAGCCCATGACCATCCACCTATAGTACTGCTGAGCTAACCAGAATTCAGCATAGAGTCACACAAAACAGCAACAAACAACAAAAGCCTACCCCCAAACCAACCAGCCAATCTACTTCTGCATTCTTGTATTCACTGCTAATTTTCTATGCACATCTACTGTGAGAACCAAAAGATTCTTAGGTCAAGGTCGTACAGAACAGTCTCCCATGGGAACAGACCAAAACCATCACAATACTTACCTTGCTAGCGAAGTATCTTTTATTTCCAGGGCAATGGCACTGTCCACCAATGCATTCAGAAACCGGGAACCAGTGTTGGACAGATTGGCAGGTGAAAAATTCACACTCTCCACGAGAAAGTCTTCAAGACGTCTGGCTGAAACGATAAAGGGATTTCATGCTGTTTCAGATGTTTTGTCCTTTTTTGGTTTTTTAAACTTTTATTTTTTGTTTTGTTTGTTTGAGATTTATTTTGAGTCAGGCATGGCGGTACAAGTCTTTAATCCCAGAACTCCAGAGGCAGAGGCATGTGGACCTCTGATTTTTAAGGCTAACCCAGTCTATAGAGTTCTAGGAGGTTTGTGTGTGGCTATGTGCACTTGGAGCACAGGTGCCCATGGAGCCCAGAGGTGTAGGTCCCCTGGAGCTGGAGTTAAGAGGCAGTTGGGAAGCATCCAATGGGGGGTTGGGAACTAACTTGTTCAGTCCCACGCCCCAAGGGTGGAACATGGAGCTGACTCCTACAAGTCGCCCTCTGACTGCCACATGTTCATTCGCCCACCCATCAAAAGCAGTAAGTAAGCTGGAGAGATGGCTCAGTGGGTAAGAGCACTGACTGCTCTTCCAAAGGTCCTGAGTTCAAATCCCAGCGTCCACATGGTGGCTCACACCCATCTATAATGGGATCCGATGCCCTCTTGTGGTGTGTCTGAAGACAGCTATGATGTACTCATGTAAGTAATATAAATAAATAAATATTTCTAAAAAAGCAGTAAGTAGAATAAAACAAAAACAAAAAATGGTCTCACTGTGAAGCCTGATTAGTCTAGATTCACTCTACAGACCAGGATGGCCTTGAACTCACAGAGCTCTGCCTGCTCCTGTCTCCTGAGGGCTAGTTCTGAGTATGCACGCCACCATATGCATAAATGTAATTTTAAAATGTGTGATATATGAGTGAACACATGTGCGCACACAAATAAAATATAATAAAATTTAATGATAAAGATCTGGGAGGTGTGTGGGGGTGAGAAGGGGTAATGGGATAGATATGATTAAAATATGTTGTTTAGATGTATGACATTGTCAGGGAATAACAGAGGGTATTACATAGGAGCAGAGAGAAGGCTCAGCAGATAAGGACATTCACTATTCCTGTAGAGGACCCAAGCTCAGTTCGTAGCATCCACAATTCACAACTGCTTCTAATGTCATGCCGTCCCAGGTTCTAGGGCATCAGTGCCCTCTTCTGATGTCTGGAGGCTTCTGCATGCCCCTGGCACACATTCATGTACTCAAGCATTCTTGCGCTTCACGGAAAATTTAAAAATAAATCTTTTAAAAACAATATTCTAAAAAAATAGGCTTTTTGTTTGTTTGTTTTTCTGGGTTTTTTTGTTTTTGTTTTTTGTTTTTGATTTGGTTTTTTTGAGACAGGGTTTCTCTGTATAGCCCTGGCTGTCCTGGAACTCACTCCGTAGACCAGGCTGGCCTCGAACTCAGAAATCCACCTGCCTCTGCCTCCCAGAGTGCTGGGATTACAGGTGTGCGCCACCACTGCCTGGCAAAAAATAGTTTTAAAAAATATATAAAAAGATGGCTGGAGAGTTGGTTCTGTGGTTAAAAGCACTGGGTGCTCTTCCAGAGGACCTGGGTTTGATTCCTGACACCTTCATTGAAACCCACAACATTCAATTCCAGTCCCAAGGGATAGGATACCTTCTTTTGGCTTCTGAGGGAACTGCAAGCACATGACACAGACTTATATGCAGGGAAAATACCTGTACACATGAAATAAAATCTAAAAATGGATAAAATAATAATAAACAATTTCTGGAAATATTCTTATAAAACACCCATATACATATTCAAATATGAATCCATATAAAAGGAGGAAACATGGGAGATTCTTATTGTAATGGCATTGCCTTGCTCCCATTGTGGGAGTATTCTAGATTGTTAAGAGGGCATACCAGGTCAGGCAGCGGTGTCACATGCCTTTAATTCCTGCACTTCTGAGGCAGGGGCAGGCGGATCCCTGTGAGTTAGAGGCCAGCCTGGTCTACAGAGCTAGTTCCAGGACAGCTAAGGCTACACAAAACAACAAAACAAAACAAGGCACACCAAACACAGTTAGTGCTAATTTAAAAAGACTACTGGAAAAAGTATGTATGTGTTAGAATTAAACATAACTGCAGTACATTCACAACATCCTATATGGTCTGGAGAGATGTTCAGGTTTTTGGATGTTTTTGAAACGAGGTCTCTCTAGGAAGCCCTGGTTGTCCTGGAACTTTCTATCTAGACCAGGCTACAACAGAACTCACAGAGATGTACCTGTCTCAACTACCCCAGTGCTGGGATTAAGGGTGTGTGTCACTGTGCCCAGCTAGAGAAGTTGCTCTTGGAGAGGACCCAGGTGCAGTTTCCAGCACCTGCATGGTGGCTTACAATGACACTTAACTCCAGCTCCAGGGGACCTCTAAAACGCCGGACACCCACAGGGTACACATACACAGATGCTGGCAAAGCCCTTGTACACATACAGCTAACTTTAAAAACCGATGTATACCAAATGCCTGCACGTGGTTAAGCACATGGCAAGCAGATATCACTCCCTGCTTGTGTGCCACCATCCTCAAACGCTGTGGACTTGGTTTAGAAAGAGCATAAACTTAATATGGAAAAGTGAGAAAGAGCCCTAGAGTGGGAGGGGCTTGCAAAGAACGGATGTCCCAGATGTGACCAACAAAAAAGGGGGAAACCTTGAGACAGTTTTGCCATGTGACCCAGGCTGACACTGCAGTCTCCTGCCTCTGCCTTCTGGGATTACAAACTGGCACCCCTACGCTTGGCCTAGCAGAACATTTTAAAGCCATTCCATGATACCTGACCCGGTTGGTTCAGTCTCACACTTCATGGCCGCCACCTCTGGAACTCTCTATGCTATGTAAGGGAAAGAACTACTAGAATCTTTTATGTTAGACTAAGCTTTTTGAGACAAGATCTCACTATTCACTCAAACTGACCTTGAACTCACAGATATCCTCCTGTCTCTGCCTCTAAAGTGCTGGGGTTAAAGGCGTTCCTCGGGGCTGGAGAGATGGCTCAGCGGATAAGAGCACTGACTGCTCTTCCAAAGGTCATGAGTTCAAATCCCAGCACCCATATGGTGGCTCACAACCATCCGTAAAGAGATCTGACCCCTTCTTCTGGTGTCTGAAGACAGCTACAGTGTACTTACATATGATAAATAAATCTATAAATAAATAAATATCTTCAAATAGTAAAGAAAAAGAAAAGAGGCATTCCTCTCCCAACCCCACCCATGCAATGTAACTATCTTTTAGGAGTCCTTGTTTTAAGAAGACATATTACAGTGAAACTCCTAATTTTGAAGTTACTATAACAGAGCAGAAGCCATTTTGTCTAAAAAATGATTAGTCTACATTAATCCTGTACAAAATGGCTGGGCAGTGGTGGCGCATGCCTGTAATCCCAGCACTCTGGGAGGCAGAGGCAGGCGGATTTCTGAGTTCGAGGCCAGCCTGGTCTACAGAGTGAGTTCCAGGACAGCCACGGCTATACAGAGAAACCCTGTCTCAAAAACATAGAAAAAAAAAAAGAAAAAAAAAAAGAAAAGAAAAAAATCTTGTACAAAATGTACTACCCCTGTACTACCCCTTCCAAAGTGCTAGACTTAACTCACCTTCTGATTCATATTCACTTGCTTTCTGTTTTAAGTCCTCTATTACCAGGCTGATGTCCCTGTCCCGGACCCTGTTGCGTTCTGAAAGGTGATATAAAATTTCTGTCGTCCGTGAGTTCATCTCATATTGTGGAATGGGATGGTCTCCAAATATCTTTTTCAACCACTCAGCGACCTAACCATTAAAAGGTAAGCCTTGTTATAATGGCATAACGGAATCTTACAAAGGAGTGCTCTACAGCAAACTAAACGTTTTCTGTGACTATTCTGGAGTCAAAAAGTGAGTAGGCAAATTAAAAAAATCGACATTATCAAAGAACATCATTCTTTCCCAAAGCTGCAAATGCAGCCATAGTAAAAACCGACCAGCCAACAACTACCAAAAAACAAACAACAACCCTGCCTCTCTAGGCAGATCTTTAACAAACGAATGTGAAAGCGTGATAGACTGGATAATTCCTTGCACGGTCTGAAAAGCTAGTGTTCCCCAACACATGCTAAACCCCTAAGTGCCAGGAGACTCCCGGAGTTGGGCTGCAGCTCAAGTGTTTACATTCTATACTGAAGCAGCAGCGAATGGTCAAGGTTGGGCTGCAAGGCGGGTCTGTGTTCGGAATCCGCCAGTCTGAAGCGAGGGGCTCCACAAGGCGGCTGGGAGACCCGCAGAAGGGAGAGCACAGCCTCTCAGGGACTCCGGGCCTACAAAGGGTCTCGGTCGCGACCGCACCGTGGGATCGGGACAAAAAGCAGCGGCGGCGGGTAGCCAGCCGATGCGTGGCTCCGGGAGGGATAAGCGGGTGCCCGACCCAGCTCCGGGTATCACCTGCGAAGCTTTCTCCTCCGGCGCCGCCATAGCCGCCGCTCCCGCCACCTCACTCTCAAAGCCTCGCGGGAAACGCCCCAGGCTCAAGGCTCCGCCCCCTCGCCGTTGGGCACGCCCCTCGGGACCGGGGATTCTGGGAGTTGTGGTTTTTACTTATTTCAGGCCAATTAAACCCCGGGATAGGTCTGCCAAAAGGCCTGCAGATCTGGCTTAGCTGCATCCCTGGCTTAGTCCTCAGTGTTTAAAAACATCAAAATGAGAAGCGCTGCTAGAAACAAGTTGTTTATTTATTTATTTATTTATTTTGCTTTTTTTTTTTTTTTTGGATTTGGTTTTTTCGAGACAGGGTTTCTCTGTATAGCTCTGGCTGTCCTGGAACTCACTCTGTAGACCAGGCTGGCCTCGAACTCAGAAATCCACCTGCCTCTGCCTCCCAGAGTGCTGGGATTACAGTCATGTGCCACCACCCCCCGGCTATTTTTTATAATTTTCGCTTGAATCAAGTTGTCTTAAAAAAATACCTGCAGCTTTCAGTTTTTAGTGAGCAGATAATGTTGCTTCCACGCCGATAGCATAAATCTAATAATTTCTTTTCTGGACATAGTGGCACATGCCTGTAATACCAGCACTAGGAAGGCTGAGACAGGAGGATTGCCAAGAGCTCAAGGCCAGCCTCCATTATATAGTGACACTGTAAGTTCTGTGTCATTCTGAGGTATAGAAGCTGAAACAAACACTCAAAAGCACTCAGGGAAGTCAGGCATGGTGGCACAGGCCTGTAATCCCAGCACTTGGGAGGCAGAGGCAGGTGGATTTCTGAGTTCGAGGCCAGCCTGATCTACAGAGTGAGTTCCAGGACAGCCAGGACTACACAGAGAAACCCTGTCTCGAAAAACCAAAAACCAAAAACCAAAACAAAACAAAACAAAAAAACCTCTCAGGGGTTGGAGTTCATAACTAGGATTTGGTAGACTGCTTGTCTGACATTCAGGAAGTTCTGGGTTGGATATCCCAGATATTCTGTACTTGGGAGCACACATTTGTAATTCCAGCATTTGTCAGGTGGAGTCAGGATAACCAGCAATTTAAAGCCATCTTCAAGTACAATCTCGAGGCCAACCAGGATATAAGACTCTATCTCAAAAACAAGGGCCAGTGAGATGGCTCAGTGGTTAAGAGCACTTACTGCCTTTCTGAAGGTCCTGAGTTCAAATCCCAGCAACCACACGGTGGCTCACAACCATCCATAATGAGATCTGACTCCCTCTTCTGGAGTGTCTGAAGACAGCTACAGTGTACTTACATATAATAAATAACATAGTTCTTTAAAAAGATTAAACTTTAGATTTAACTTTTTATTCTACCCTGGTTTAGGCACTACAGCAATCTTAACATTAGTTTCTGCCATCAAGGACTTAAATGTCCAATGATTTATTAATTTAAGTTGTTATTACATTTTAAATTTTGTGTCTGTGTTGGGTGGGGAATGCCAAAGCACAACTTTTAGGAATAGATTCTCTCCTTCCCCCACGTGGATCCCTGTTATCAAACCTGAGACGAAGCCTTGAAAGCAGGCACCCTCCCCTGGCAAGTCGTCCTTCCCCCCCTACTTCCCCCTATTACCTCCTGTCACGCTGGGATTACAGGCTTTACGCTACCACACTCAGCATTGGAAGAGTATGTTTTAAGTGGTTAACGGACTACATTATAAGATCTTGTCTCAAAAAATAAAACTAAAGCTGATCAACAGCATGAATCTGTTGAGCTGTCTCTGTTGAGCTGTCTCTGCAGCTTCGCCTTCCTTCTAACTCAACTCTTGCTGTCTCTAGACTTCTGTCTTTCCTCTAGCACTCTGCATTTAACAGTATGAGAAATTTATACACTGATGTCTAACTTGCTATGTTTTTATATATTTTTTTAAGATTTACTTATTTATTATATGTAAGTACGTTGTAGGTGTTTTCAGACACTCCAGAAGAGGGAGTCAGATCTTGTTACAGATGGTTGTGAGCCACCATGTGGCTACTGGAAATTGAACTTAGGACCTCTGGAAGAGCAGTCAGTGCTCTTTGCTTTTTTGTTTTGTTTTGTTTTTTCGAGACAGGGTTTCTCTGTGTAGCCCTGGCTGTCCTGGAACTCACTCTGTAGACCAGGCTGGCATCGAACTCAGAAATCTGCCTGCCTCTGCCTCCTAAATGCTGGGATTAAAGGTGTGCACCACCGCAGCCCGGCGAAGTCAGTGCTCTTAACCACTGAACCATCTCTCCAGCCCTATATGTTTGTTTTATTGTTACAAATCCTTTAAAATTGGTGAACATACTGCTTTACCTGTTTTCACATTAACTCACACGGACTAAATGACGTAATGACTTGGCTCAGGTGAGGGAGTAGAGCTAGAACTTGACCATAGTGTCTGGCTCTATGTAGGAGTCTCACTCCCTACACAGCCTCATGGAAGCACCTATAGTATACTATGGGACTAGTGAAGCAGATAGACCAAAGAAGGGTCTTCCATTCAACTTCCTAGTATGCATGACTTTATATGAAATTGTGATTGTGACCAGCTTATCATTGCCTAAGTTGTATGCATGAATATTTAAATGATGACATCACTGGGCACAGTGGCACAGGCCTGTAATCCAGCACAGGCTAAAAAAGGAGGCTGAGCAAGCCTGGGCTACAGAGCTAGACATTGTCTCAAAATACAAGAAAACACAAGATCTGTCTAGGCTAGATCTGTCAAAGCTAGCCTGAGCAACTTAAGCATGATCTTTTTTTTTTCCAAAAGAAGTAAAGAGGGCGTTGGAGGTGGAAGGCATGACTACTTGTCAAGGATGCCAGAGGCCCTGGGTTCAGTCCCCAGCACCGCCATCAAACCAAGCAAGACAACCAATAAATCAATAAAATAAGCATTTCTAGCAGCCCAGCCCTGTATCTTGTGACATCCTTATGTGATTTCAGTGCTAGGGACTGAACCTAGGGCCTTGTAGACGGTAGGCACGCATTCTTCCTCTGAGGTACTTCCTTACCCTTTGTGTGTGCATCCAGGTGCGTATGTATGGGTCCACGCCCACAGGCAAATGGATGCCGGTGAACAAGTGGAGGTCAGAGGTCATGACCAAGGCAACTCTTATGAAGGAAAACATTTATGTGAAGCTTAAAGTTTCAGATATTTGTGATCCATTATCATCATGGCAGGAAGCATGCGGGCAGACATGGTCCTGGAGGAGAGTTCTATGTCTTGATTTGAAGGTAGGTAGGAGGAGACTGTCTTCTGCAGGCAGCCAGGAGGAGACTCTGATTCCACACTGGGTAGAGCTTAGGCATAGGAGACCTCAAATCCCTCCCCCACAGTGACACATTTCCTCCAACAAGGCCACAAGGTGGCCCCTCCTAAGAGTGCCACTCCCTGTCGGTCAAGCATTAAAATACCTGAGTCTGTGAGCGCCAAACCTATTCTGTCCACCAGAGCTAACCTTAGTTATCATTCCTCAGGCTATATTTACTGTGTTCTCTGAGACAAGGTCTCTCACCAGGACCTGGAACTGGCCAATTAGTTTGGCTGGGTGGCCAGTGAGCCTCAGGAGCATGTCTGTCCTTGCTTCCGCAACACTGGAATTCAATTGTATACCACATGGGTATTGGGAAGCAAACTTGGATCATCTCAGGCTGGCCTCAAACTTAGCATGGAGCTGAAGATAACTGTAAACTCAGAGAAGCTGGTGCAACCCCAGAATGCAGCTTGGCAGCTGTAAACAGTAGCAAAACAGTAGCAATAGGCAGGTGTTGCTCTAGCTGTCCTGGATCTCACTCTGTAGACCAGGCTGGCCTCAAACTCAGAAATCCACCTGCCTCTGCCTCCCAAGTGCTGGGATTAAAGGCGTGCATCACCACTGCCCAGCAGAATGTAGCTGGCCCACACAGGGATCGAACCTGCAACACTGGCGTTATTAGCACCACACTCTAACCAACTGAGCTAACCAGCCAGATTTTTCTTTTTTATACATAGTTTTTTCTTTTTTTCTTTCTTTTTTCTTTCCCCCAGCCCTGCTCCTTTCGACCCCGCTCCGGCCATACTTATTTCATATATGTGGGTACACTGTTACTGTCTTCAGACACAGCAGAAGACGGCATCTGATGTCTATGGTTGTGAGCCACCATGTAGTTGCTGGGAATTGAACTCAGGACCTCTGGAAGAGCAGTTGGTGCTCTTAACCGCTGAGCCATCTCTCGAGCCTGGAGGATTCACCCTTAATCCTGTGAGTGTTATGGTTCTTGTATAGAAGTCTTCCTCCGGGTGCGACCCTTTTCTTTCTGTCCCGGCTACTTTCTAGCTGGTCAGCTGCACTGAGAAGCAGTTTCCTCAGGATGGATACTCACCATGTAGTCATGGATGACCTTCTACTTCTGATCTCTTTACTTCCAGCTCCCAAGTGTGGGGATTACAAGTGTCTGCCAACACAGGTGGCTGTTGTGTGTTGTGTGGTTTTTCTTTTCCCCAAGACTGATGGTGCTGGCACAGGGTAGTCTGGATTGCAGTGTAGCCTGAAAGAGTCCAACAGCTGGCCGTTCAGGAGTCAGTTGCTATGTCTGTCACATCACTGTTCATTTATAGGAAAATAGACATCAGAAGGGGTGCTTACAATAAGAACTTTGGGGCTGGAGAGATGGCTCAGTGGTTAAGAGCACTGACTGCTCTTGGGAAGGTTCTGAGTTCAAATCCCAGCAACCACATGGTGGCTCACAACCATCCATAATGAGATCCGATGGCCTCTTCTGGGGTGTCTGAAGATCTACAGTGTACTTACATATAATAAATAATTTTTTTAAAAAAAAAGAACTTTAAGAACGTCTCCTCAGCCAGATATGAGGGTTCATACCTATAATCCTGGCATTCAGAAGGCTGGGGCTAGAGGATTGCCATATGTTCTAGGCAAGCCTGGTCCACAGGGTGAGACTCTTTCTCAACAAACAAACAAACAAACAAACAAACACACAAGCAACAACAATAACAAAAAAAACAAAACAAATAAGCAAAAAATCATTAACACCAAGAATGATTTTAATTCTTATTATTATTTAATTCTTATTATTTGCTGAGTGTGTATATGTATATGTTTCAGAGAGAGAGAGAGAGAGAGAGAGAGAGAGAGAGAGAGAGAATGAGAATGAATCATCTCTGTTTTACTCCAAAAGAGAAAGCCTAACAGAATCCCCAGGGTCACCAAAGTAGCTGTTGGCAGAAGACTGTTTGAGCCACATCTGAATCTAGAACAGTGCTTTTTGCTTTTGGATCACTCTCTGTAGGGTTGTCAACCTCACTAATCAAACTCCTGGTGATGATTAGACTTTTTGAACCTATTTAATTTACACAGGATTCTTCCCGTTGCCCTCTGCAACTGGGGATTTGAACCAAAGACCTTCTGCACCCTAAGCAATACTCTACTATTGATATTTGCTTTCAGCTCCTTTACTGATTGGTTAGTTGATTGACAAGATCTTGTTCTTAATAGACTGGTCTTGACTTTGTTAATTTTCATCCTTTAACTTCCCTGGGGTAGCTGAGATTACAGGCCTGAGACATCAGGCCCAGCTTCCCTGAAAAGATTTAGATTAAACCTTAAAGAACTTCAATTCAGGGCTGGAGAGATGGCTCAGTGGTTGACTGACTCAGTGATGACTGACTGCTCTTCTGGAGGTCCTGAGTTCAAAGCTCAGCAACCACATGGTGGCTCACAACCTTCCAAAATGAGATCTGACACCCTCTTCTGGTGTGTCTTAAGACAGCTACAGTGTACTTACATATAATAAATAAATCTTAAAAAAAAAAACCTTCAATTCTTTCATTTGTTCTATCAAATCCCTTATAAGATTTGGGCATTTGGGCTGCAAAGATGGATCAAAGGTTAAGAGCATTAGCTTCTGTACTAGAGGATGCAGGTTTGATTCTCAGCACTCACATCTTAGCTAACAACCATCTGTAACTCCAGTTCCAAAAGATCTTGAGCCTTTCTGAGATCACCAGAAAAACCTGGTGTAGACATACATGCAAACAAAACACCAAATACATAATAAAACCTTTTAGTTAAAAAAGATTTGGGTTATTTATTAAAAATGAGAATAGATGGCTAGTGGGTAAATTGCTTGCACCCCAAGCTTGACCTGAGTCTGTTTCTCAGGATCCACATACGGTGGAAGGAGAGGACTGCTCTCTGGGCTTCATAAGCATGCCTTAACAAATGCACATACACCCCACGCACACTGGTAATAATAAAGTTTCAATAACGGCAGACAGTTCCCAGGACCCGAGGATTAAACCCTCTGGGTGGGTGCAGTGTGCAAGAGTTACCCCGACCAGGACTGCCTCATCACTGCGGTGTAACCCCACCAGCACTGTTAACCTAGCGCGGTCTACGCAGTACGCCCCAAGTGACGGATCAGGGACGAGTCTCCTCTGGTTCTGCTACTCACGTGGTCTCCCGGGCAACCACAAGGTCGATTCAAAAAGACCAAAAATTAAAATGATGAGTGTCAGGGAGGAGGCTGGACATAATTGATTCGTTCATTTTTAGTTCTAAACTTAAAAAAAAAAAAAAAAGTTATTTAAAAAAAAAAAAAGAACATACAAAAAAAAAAAAAAAAAGGATTTGCATCCGGAGGAGCAGGAGAGGGGCGGTACTTCCGGGTCAGGTGGGCTGGCTGCCTTGACCTTCCTTCGCGCTCGGCCATTTTGTGCCAGTCGTCCGGAGGCTGCGGCTGCAGAAGACCTCTCCAAGAAGCTGCAAGGATGCTGTCTGTGCGCATCGCCGCGGCCGTGGCCCGTGCCCTCCCTCGACGGGCGGGACTGGTGAGCGCCGGGGCCTAGGCAGGCTGGCGTGGAAGCGGCTCTGGGTCTCTGCGGAGCGGAGCGCTGCAGTCCGGGGCTGGGTCAGACGGCGCCATCTTGCACCGTGGCTGCCAGGCAGCGCGGACGGCCGAGGGGCTCTTTTGCAGGCCTTCGTGCGCGGTGGGACGGAGATCCGTGACCTCGGCGTCGCGGGGAAAGGGGCCTTAGGAAGGTTCTGGTCTTGGGGTGAGGGCGGGCTTAGAGGTGAAGGTCAGGGTTTGTGCACTGCTTGTCTGGCCTGCTCAGAGGCTTGCTCCTGGGGTCTGGCCCCGTTGAAGGTCAAAGGAGCTGTCAGCAGCCTTGTGCAGGAGAAATAGGAGAGACTGACATTGTATGAAGGTCAGCGGGCCGGAGCATTCCACCTCTGCTTGGAGGTCAGTTCAAGGGAAAGGAATAAATGAAAGTGATTCTTGAATTGTTGCTTTACCCACTTGGTGCTGAATACTGGAAAAGTCGTGGAGAACGTCTCGATGTGCAGAAGTGGTTTACACTGTCAAAAATAATGGAGTTTTTGAAAATGGACTAGATTAGGCACAAAATCTGGTGGTTGACACTTGAAAAGATTTTGTCCTTGAGTTGTCCACCTCATGAGATCAGTGGCTTTCACCGATGATGTCCCATGGCGTTGAGACTTAACTCTTTAAAAAATGGATGGCCTTTAAGTCCTATATAAATGCATTTACCTTTTCATTATATAGGCAATCTGAATTTAAAAGGCCAGATATACTGCTATTCTGCTTCCCTAATATTGGTTGATAACATCTTAGTTTTCTGTTTGAAAAAAGAAAAAGGCATTTTAAGAAAAGATTTGTATCGGTTTCTCATAAAAACTAGCCAACTCCCAGTTCAAAGTGGGCAATCATAGCATTAGAAAGAAAAGTAACGGGTCCTGGGTTCCATTTTTGCTGCTAGATTTGTTCAAGACAGTGAAAATTTTATTTCCTTTTCTAACCTAACCAAAGCATTAATTGCTCATCCAATACTTATTTGCCTTTTTAAGAAAGAAAAATTGGAATCACACTGAGGTTCACCCGATTATCTTACTGAGATTTCCAAAACTCAATTGAAAAATAACATCAAAATAGTATTACCCAGATGTTTTTAAGGGAAAGATTTTAACAATTGTATTTTAAAATAAGCTTTTTATAGTCTATGTACCAGCAGTTGCAATAATAAATGCATGTATCATTCTTTCCTGTGTAATTAAGTCATCAACTTTTTAGCAAAATTTACAGTCTGATCAGTCCATAGTCCATAGTTAATCTAGTCTGTTTATGGAGGTTTGGCCGCTTGTTTTGTTGGTTTTGAGACAGGGTCTTCCTGTGTTGTTCTGGCTGGCCTGGAGCTTGCTGTGTAAACCAGCATGCCTTGAGATTCCAAGTGATCTCCTGCCTTTGCCTCCTGACTGAATGCTAGTATTACAGACTTGTACCGCCACCGCCACACCCAGCTTATGAAGGCAGAGAGAGAGAGAGAGAGAGAGAGAGAGAGAGAGTGTGTGTGTGTGTGTGTGTGTGTGTGTGCACTTACTTACATGTGCATTCATGAGCATAGCTTAGGTGTGAGGAATGCTTTCTAAAGAATCAGATTGGTTAAAGACTGTTTTTGTACTAGGTCTCCAAAAATGCTTTGGGGTCATCCTTTGTTGGTGCAAGAAATCTCCATGCCTCTAACACTCGACTTCAGAAGACTGGTAAGTCAGTTTTTAGGGGGGAAATTTCCTCTCTTACATGTTTCTCTTTTTAAAAATGTTGCTACAGAAGCTTAAGTTGTTGTTTTTGTTGTTGTTTTTAACCACAGTATATCATTTAAAATGTTTTGCCTTGATAGGTTCTTTTTGTCTAATGAAACTGTACTTTGTATGTTTCTGTTATGCAGTATGGGTTCTAATGATTTCTTTCGAAAGAAAACAATACACTTAGACACCCTCTCTCAACTGTGATTTTATTTTTCTTTTAAGCCTCATGTAAAAAGTATAAAAAAATGAACAATATTTTACTGATGGGCTCTTTCTTTTTTCTTTTTTTCTTTGTTTATTATTTTATTTTCTATATTCTTTGTTTACATTCCAAATGATTTTCCCTTTTCCAGTTCCCCCCTCCCTATAAGTCCCATAAGCCCTCTTCCCTCCGCCCCCCTCCCCCCCAAATAGGCTTTTTCAAAGATCCTAGCATCTGTTAATGCCTGGAGGTACTGTAGGGAAGTGAGGAGCCAGACATACTTAAAGGACACCATGGTGGGGAAGTTCTCTGGAGATGTGCTTTTCCATTTAGGGGTGTTGGGGGTGGAACCCAGGGCTTTATAGGCAAGTACTACTGAGCAGTGTGCCTGGCTATGTGCTAGGAATTTTAAAATAACAGGTAAATGTATACATAGTGTATTTATATAGTAATATTAGCACTGGTACTTAGGCTCTTTAAAGGGGGCATTTTATAACTTTTTGGTGTGTTTATTCTCGAATTTGTTTGTTGAACAAGCACGTGTGTCTGAGCTGTGGTATACATGTGTAGGTCAGAGTACCGCCCGCAGGAGCCAGTTCTGTCCACCTCGTGGTCTTGGGGCTGGAGCTCCACTTGCTCTCCAGGCTGGCAGGCTGGCGGATGACTCTGAGCCATCTCGCTAGCTGCTGGTTAGGTTACCTTTTATTAAGGGAGGGTGGGCCGGGTGTGGGCCTCAAGGCGTTTGTTGAGATCAGAGGAGAGCATTGGAGGAGCCTGTTCTTCTGCCATGTGGATTTTGGGGATGAAGGGTGGGCTGTTAGGTTTCTCACTTTAACAGATGAGCTTGCAGTTTTGCTGCTCCCATTGCTTTTTTAAATATGTGCATTATTTTAAAGTGTTTCTAAAGTTTTGCCAAAGATTTAAACATATGTACAGATTCTTTAGAAATTAAGTGAGAAAGAAATTAAGTGAGAAAGAAACATTTTTTAAAAATTAAATATCAAATATTTAATTTTATCAGTTAACATTATTGTCTGCCTAGTGAAGTTTTTCCTCTTAATTACTTTGAGTTTTCAATAATTCTGACAGTGATCAACATATAACTATAAAAACCTACTTATTTTTACTTCTTACATAAGTGAGTGTTCTGCCTGGGTGTGTGCGTGTGCCTGCTCGTCCGGTGCCCACAGTGGGTTTCAGTTCCCTGGAACTGGAGTTAAACGGTTGTGAGTTGTCGTGTGGGTGATGGGAACTGCATCCAGGTCCTCTGCAGGAGCAGCAAAAACAATTGATTTTATGTTTTAGGGTGATTTTGATGATTATCATGACACTTAGTTGTTGGGGGCTGGGTTTTGAGAGCTGTTTGGCACAGAGTGTTTACATGGTTGTCCTCTCAGGCACTGCTGAGATGTCTTCCATTCTTGAGGAGCGGATTCTTGGGGCTGACACCTCTGTTGACCTTGAAGAGACTGGGCGTGTCTTAAGCATTGGTGATGGTATTGCCCGAGTACACGGGCTGAGGAATGTTCAAGCCGAAGAAATGGTAGAATTCTCTTCAGGCTTAAAGGTAAATTATAAAGTGGGGGTTTTGTTATTTTAGGATCTGTAGCTTTGACTTCTCATTCAGAGCTTGTCAAGAATTAAAAACATTTTAAGTCTCAATTTGCCTTATTTCTCCCTTATTATAGGTTGTAAAGAAAATAAACTAGAAAGAGTTTGGCTAAGCCAAGTCCATAGTTTCCCCTTCATATGAGCTGATAAATAAGTTGCAGCCAGTGGCACCAAAACTAAAAGTTTAGTAAACATTTGTATAAATTTCAGTGAGTTCATAGCAGTTCCTTTGTAGCTGTGGAGACTCTTTTACAAAAGTGTTTGTGTTTGGTTACATGAACTAAATTCTTTCCCAATAAGAATAATCTAACTAATCCTGTTGAGACTTGATGCTCTTGGGAAGGGTGGGGGTACAGGAGCACCCTCTCAGAGGCAAATGGGGGGCATGGGGTGAAGAACTCTTGGAGTGGGGACCAACATTTGGAATGTAAATAAATAAAACAATTTACAAAAAGAACAGATCCACTACTGACAGGAGAGGCAGTGTGTAGCTGTGAGGAGTTCCGCCTATGTTGTGTGGAGGTTGGGGACAGCACTCCAGTGTGCAGTGTGGTGGTCAGGAGGTCTCCTTCCTACCTGTGGTCATCTCTGGTCAATCACCCAGTCTTAGCTAGTTCATGAAGTCTTACCCAGAGAACCAAAGCAGGCAGAAGGAGGGGAGGCGGTGTCAGCTGCTGTGTGATATTATTCCTTCTCATTATTCTTTATCCTTTTGTGCAGGGTATGTCCCTGAACTTGGAACCCGACAATGTTGGAGTTGTCGTGTTTGGGAATGACAAACTAATTAAAGAAGGAGATATTGTGAAGAGAACAGGAGCCATCGTGGATGTTCCTGTTGGCGAGGAGCTGTTGGGCCGTGTGGTTGATGCCCTCGGGAATGCTATTGATGGAAAGGTGGGTTACTGGATGCTCACGTGCAAACATCACAGCCAATCACTTTGAGGGTTCCTTTTATTTGTTTTTAATGCTTAATATTTTTATAGGGTCCAATTGGTTCCAAGACCCGCAGGCGAGTGGGCCTGAAAGCCCCTGGAATTATTCCCCGGATCTCTGTGCGGGAACCAATGCAGACTGGCATTAAGGCTGTGGATAGCCTGGTGCCGATTGGCCGTGGTCAGCGTGAGCTGATTATTGGTGACAGACAGACTGGGTAATGACTCAAAACCTGTTAAAAGTTCTAACTAACATGGATTGTTAGTAAATAATTACGTATTTTGGGATGGTAAATGCTTTGGCTGTAATGGGGCAGTAGCGGGTGAAAATTAACAGTGGTGGCGTGGTGGCACAGTTGTACCTGGAATCCTGCATTTAGTGACCTTTTTGCTTCTCTTAAAGGAAAACATCGATTGCCATTGACACAATCATCAACCAGAAACGTTTCAATGATGGGACTGACGAGAAGAAGAAGCTGTACTGTATCTACGTCGCTATTGGTCAGAAGCGATCCACTGTGGCTCAGCTGGTGAAGAGACTGACGGATGCAGGTACGGGAGAGCACTGGTCGGGGGCCTCTCTATAGATAAGCTTGGAACAGCCTCAGTGTAACCAAAGCCCCTGGATTTGTTTTTTTAAGATGGGGTCTCAAAGCCGGGTGGCGGTGGCGCACGCCTGTAATCCCAGCACTCTGGGAGGCAGAGGCAGGCAGATTTCTGAGTTCGAGGCCAGCCTGGTCTACAGAATGAGTTCCAGGACAGCCAGGGCTACACAGAGAAACCCTGTCTCGAAAAAAACAAATCCAAACCCCCCCCCCCAAAAAAAAAAAAAGATGGTCTCAAGCAGCTCTGGCTGACCTTAAACAATCTCTTGCTTCTGCTTCCTGGTGCTAAGTAGGGACCAGAGGTTTGTGTGACCATGGCTGGCTTGAGTGTACAGGGTGTGAGGAGTGCTGTAGTGTATCTCATCTGCCCCTGGTTGGCATTGAACTTGTTACATAGCCAAGGATAACCTGGAACGTTGGCTCCCCTGTGTCCACCTCCTAGAATTATAAGCGTGCTCCATTATTCTTGGTTTATCTGGTGCTAGGACACACCTAGGACCTTGACCTTGTTAGGGTGTGTCTACCAATTGCATTCTCTCCTTTCACTTCTCTGAGGGTTCTATGGATTGAACTGTTTTCAGGCTTACGTAGAGCTCCACCACTGCCCGAGGCCCCCTCTCAACTCATGAATAGAATGAGGGTGGTGGACAATTTTTTGTGTGTAGCTTTTCATTTAAAATGTGGTTTTTTTGTTTGTTTGTTTTTTGGATTTGGTTTCTTTCGAGACAGGGTTTCTCTGTATAGCCCTGGCTGTTCTGGAACTCACTCTGTAAACAAGGCTGGCCTCGAACTCAGAAATCCGCCTGCCTCTGCCTCCCAGAGTGCTGGGATTACAGGCATGCGCCACCTCTGCCCGGCCTGAAATCTGTTTTGATAGCTTTGTGAGTGTCAACCTTTTTCTCCTCAGATGCCATGAAGTACACCATTGTGGTGTCGGCCACAGCTTCTGATGCTGCCCCGCTCCAGTACTTGGCTCCTTACTCCGGCTGCTCCATGGGAGAGTATTTCAGAGATAACGGCAAGCATGCTTTGATCATCTATGACGACTTATCCAAGCAGGTCAGAGGGTGTCCAGTATAATCTGTTTATTTGCCTCTTAGTGGAGACAGCAGAGGAGACTTGTTTAACAGTGGAATTTCACCACGTTCTGTACCACAGGCCGTTGCTTACCGCCAGATGTCTCTGCTGCTCCGCCGCCCCCCTGGTCGGGAGGCCTATCCTGGTGATGTGTTCTACCTACACTCTCGCCTGCTGGAGAGAGCAGCCAAGATGAACGACTCCTTTGGCGGTGGCTCTTTGACTGCCTTACCAGTCATTGAAACGCAGGCTGGTGATGTGTCCGCTTACATTCCAACAAATGTTATTTCCATCACTGACGGACAGGTATTAAATTGACTAAAATGAGTGTAAAAATGAGTGATTATTCTAAGGCCCTAGTTGAGACCAATAAGCATGAACTTATTTGTAAATTGCCTTTACCTTTTTTTAACTTTTTTAGTTTCTATAAACCTAGAGCTAACGAAAATAAGGTCTATTGAGGTGCCTGAGTGGCTAAGAGCTCTTGCTGCTCTTGTAAGGGACCTGGGTTTGAATCCCAGCACCCACGTGGCCTCTCATAACTATCTGTATCTCTAGTTCCGGGTGATTGGCTAGTCTTACTATCTTTGTAGCTGAGAATGGCTTTGACCTTCTAACCTTCCTGTTCCAGCTTCCTAAGTTCAGATTAAAAGCATGTGTCCTCCCCACCTGGCTTGGCATCTTTTGGTTCATATATACTCATTGTTTTCTAGCCCTAGATAACTTCAAAGCATAGTTGAGAAATTGTAGTCCCACCTTGTTATAGTTTGTTGAGATTAGGATTTGGTGTAGTTTATCTAGACTGGCCAGGAATTTCGTGTAGCTGAGACTAGCTTTGAATTTGCAGTGATCCTCCTGCCTCTGAGTGCTGGGATTCATGTATTTCTGAAAAGTAGTCTTACTCAAGTTTTGGGTTTAGTTTATGGCACAGTAACTTATATTTGGGGGAAAAGATTAAGCTTTCTTATGTCCGTATATTTGGATTGTAGATCTTCTTGGAAACAGAATTGTTCTATAAAGGTATCCGCCCTGCCATTAATGTGGGTTTGTCTGTGTCCCGTGTCGGATCCGCTGCCCAAACCAGAGCCATGAAGCAGGTAAGTTTTCCTCTTTGCCACAGGAGTTTGTTACTAGCTTAAAATCTTAAATGTGTATGACCTGTGTTTTATACTGCTGTGTGACGTCAAGTCATGGTAACACTAGCTTGTGTGCTCAGGTGGCAGGTACCATGAAGCTGGAGTTGGCTCAGTACCGCGAGGTCGCTGCTTTTGCCCAGTTTGGTTCTGATCTTGATGCTGCCACTCAACAGCTCTTGAGTCGTGGCGTGCGTTTGACCGAGTTGCTAAAGCAAGGACAGTACTGTGAGTTGTTTTCATTTGGTCAGATTTCTGCTGTAATTTAGGGTCTGTGTTGTGCCACTAATGTAGTCTATACCACCATTTGAATGTAGTGTTGAAATTAATAATTAGAAAACCAAATATATTTAATGTATGTTCATGTTGTATGAATGTGGAATTTAGCAGATTTAGAAGGATATTAGCATGTTTTATATCTTAGCTAAAAAATGTCTTTTTTTTTTCTTCTGAGACAGGGTTTCTCTGTATAGCCCTGGCTGTCCTGGAACTCATTCTGTAGACCAGGCTGGCCTCGAACTCAGAAATCCGCCTGCCTCTGCCTCCCAAGTGCTGAGATTACAGGCATGTGCCACTACCACCTGGCTAAAAATGTCATTTTTAATTTGTGGCAAATTATACCACAAGTGCTATGTAACACCACCAGGGTATAAGCGATGCTTATAGGCTATACTCAAATGTTACACTTCCCATTTTTGCAGGAGAGAATGGGAAAGAGTGGTAAGTGGAATTATAGGTTCAGAATGTCAGTTGTTTAGTATTAGAAGGAAAAGTTCTGTGACTTTGGTAAAATGGCATTTAAGCAATTCCTTTGATTTGTTTTCAGCACCCATGGCTATTGAAGAACAGGTGGCTGTCATCTATGCGGGTGTACGGGGTTATCTTGATAAATTGGAGCCCAGTAAGATCACAAAGTTTGAGAGTGCTTTCTTGTCGCATGTTATCAGCCAGCACCAGACCCTCTTGGGCAATATCAGGTATAAATGGAGGTGGTGGCCTTTATTGTGACTAGTGCAGTTTTAGTGTAGTCTTTCTTTCCCTAGAGGTGGGGATTGGGTTGGAATCCTGTCTTGATATATACTAGCCCTGCCTGGTCTTGGTGTTCACTATGTAGCCTGGAGAGTTCTCAGTATTTGGCAGTCTTGTCCCAGTCTCCACTGAGATCACAGGTGTGAACTACCATGTTTAGGAAAGTTTAACAGTTATTGGTAGGTTAACCTTTTCTCGAGTTATTTGCACTAGTCATTGACTCTTGTTTTTATTTCCAAACAGGACTGATGGGAAAATCTCAGAACAGTCAGATGCAAAGCTGAAAGAGATTGTAACAAACTTCTTGGCTGGGTTTGAACCATAAAGCCCTGTCACTGTCACCAGACACTGCTTTGGTTTTGTCATTTATTCTGGTAAAATCAGCAACATTTGTAAAGGATTACTCTTGTACTCCTGATGTACAGAAATCACATGAATAAAGGTTCCATATTATGTGCTAGTTTGTGTGGGGCGGGCTCAGGTATATACCGGGACGTGTGTGGAGCTGTGAGGACAGACAGCCTGGGTGAGTTAGTGCCCTCCTTTCACTGGAAATTTAACGCAGGTTTTTATTTAAAGCACGACTTCATGTTGAGTTCCATAAGTTTTGTAAGACAGAGCTCACTGTGTGACGTCAGCCATGGCTAGCTCCAGGCTGCTCTTGACTGTGTGCCACAGCTGACAGTTGCTCTTACCCTGTTCTACTTGTGCAATCAGCATGGATAGACAATTCAAGGCTGTCCACTATGAGATTCTAAAGTACTTTGTGACTGATTAAAGAGAGAACTCTGCTCTGGAAATCTGTCTTGTTGATGAATACCTAGCATCCATGAAGCTCCAGGCTTGGTCTCCAGAATCACATAAGCCTTTTGAGAGATACATACCTATGATCCCTCATTGCATTTGAGAATTGAGGAAGGAGGATCAGACCTTCAGGGTTGTTACTAACCACATAGTCAATTTAAGGCCAGCCGAGATAAATGAGACTGTCTAAAGTCCATTGTGACCCACATTTTTTGTTGTTGTTACATGGTATTGGAGATTAAATTGGCCTCACAGTTGTGCAAGGGCTTTTGTTTTTGAGACTGGGTTCATAACCCAGGTTGGCTGAAACTTAATATGTAGTCGATGCTGTAGCTGCAGGTGACCTTGAACTCTTAATCCTCCAGCCCCCTGCTTGGTAAATTATAGATGTATACCACTGCCCCCAAACCCCCTTGAGGTAGGGTCTCCTTGTACAGCTAGTTCTGTTTGTACCAGTTGGCGTGGGCATGTACTGGGCCCTTTTTTTTCCCCCGAGACAGGGTTTCTCTGTGTAACCCTGGCTGTCCTGGAACTCACTCTGTAGACCAGGCTGGCCTGGAACTCAGAGATCTGCCTGCCTCTGCCTCCCAAGTGCTGCGATTAAAGGTGTGTGCCACCACTGCCCGGCTGTACTGGGCCTTATGGAGGGCTTTGAATACCACTAAGGCTCTTGGTAGGGAAGGGAAGATGTTTTGTTAAGGTACTCCTTAATAGAGACTAGTATGAGTGCTCTGTGTACACCTGCATGCCACAAGAGGGCATGAGATTCCTTTATCTCATGTGATCCTGAGTTCAATTCCCAGCAACCACAAAGTGGTCAGGAGCCACTTTGTGGTTGCTGGGAATTGAACTCAGGACCTCTGGAAGAGGTGCCAGTGTTCTTAGCCACCGAGGGAGTCCCTCAGACACAACCAACCAAAGAACATAACTTGGATATAAAGCAATCTCCTAATTGATCCATAAAAATGGGATGCAATCCTATTTCAAATGGGAGGAGCCGAGTCAGGAGAGAAGGATCAAAGGAAGACCACAACCCGGCAGGGCTGACTCCAGAAAGCTTTTTTGGTATCCCAAGCTTCAATTTCAAAGGGCTTAGATGGCTCCCGTCTGCCCTTCAGCTTTACTTCCCGACATACCACTTTCTTGGTCTGGTCCTTCCTGTATGCAGTTTCTGGAAGATGTCTCGGGGTCCTGTTATCTCCCAACATCTGTGAGTCCATTGCAGTGTAGCTTCAGTTTCCTGGAAGGGGCTCTTCCCCTGCCACACATTGGCTTCAGCAGCTCTCTGAAACCGTTGAGGAAGAATCACAGCCCCTCAGTCTCTAGCTTGTCTCCCAAGCAAGTACTGTAAACACTGAAGTTTAGCTGCTAGTTTGGGACCCTTGGACCACACTTAGAGAAGCTTTTGTGTGCAGTTAAATTCTGGAAGCAAGAACTCAGGTTGTTTTATGAGATGGTGTGGTCTTGCTTTGAAGGCCCCCTTTTCATCTTCCCAGAGCACATCTGGAGTTTACACTTTAATGGTACTAATCTGAACAGTTAACAGCCTCTGACATCTCTTCTGCTCCAGACTGCATGTTGAGTTTCAGGTTTTTTGTTCTGCCTAATGTTTGTAGATTTAAAAGCAACACAGACTCAATGTGACGCTGTCTTGACTCTACAGTTTGTTACTCTAGTTCTCTTAGCCCACTCTTACGGCAAGGGCAGAATGCAGCCGGATTCTCGCTAAAGCCTTCAGCCCATGGCTCCAGCGTCTGTTTGCCTCTGGAGCTTCAGGAGCCGGAGCTCTGTGGTTTGCATCACTGTCAGGCTCCGATAGAGTGGCCCAGGAAGCTCTGCTTAGAGCATTTAACTACTTTCCTAGTCCTCTACATTCCTAAACAAAACAAATTGCTCATAAACCCAATCCTGTATTAATTTTCTTTCTTTTTTTCTTTTTTCTTTTTTGGTTTTTCGAGACAGGGTTTCTCTGTGTAGCCCTGGCTGTCCTGGAACTCTGTAGTCCAGGCTGGCCTCGAACTCAGAAATCCGCCTGCCTCTGCCTCCCAAGTGCTGGGATTACAGGCATGCGCCACCACGCCCGGCTCTTTTTTTTTTTTCTTTCCTGTATTAATTTTCTATTACCGGAATAAAATGCCATGACCAAAAGCAGCTTAAGAATTAAAACAAGTTTTAGTTCATGTCTCCAGAGACAGAATCTGTAATGGTGGGGAAGGCCTGGCAGCAGGAACAGGAAGCAGGGTGGACAGGAAGCAGAGCAAGACAAATTCTCCAGGCTGGCCTGGCCTAGTGCTGAGCTCCACCTCCTGAAAGCTCTATCATATCCCCAGACAGTGCCACCAACTCCAAGATTACAAAAGCCTGTGGGAGACATTTTTCATTCAGCACAGGGACACAGAGCTGCCAGCTGTGGTTCCCATGATTTATCAGACTGAAAGTGGAAAGAGGAGGGTATTACACTGGTAATGCAAGAACAGTATTTGATGTTCAGTTGAATGACATGGACAGGATTGTGAACAGAGTTAAGAGGTTGATTCAGGGCCAGTGAGATGGCTCAGTAGATTAAGGTACTTCTTGCACAAGCCCACAGACTTGATAGAGACCTTGTAAGAGTGAAGGAGAGAATCAGCTCCACAAAATTGTCCTCTAACCTCTACATGCAAGGTACATATGACAACCCTCCACACATATCACTTATGTGCACTAATAAGTTCAGAATCGAGGAAGGTGACTCAGTAGGCAGAGGCTTGCCAGGCAAAGACTGGGGGCATGAGTTTGATCCTTAGAACCCATGTAAGCGTGGAAGAAGAGAAATGATAATTTCGTCTTCAGACTGCCACACAGGCTGTGGCACCCATTGCACACACATGCATACACGCACATGGATGGGGACATTATGGAATGCTATCTTCTGGACATGACAGCCATGACATTCTTGAACTTCAAGTAGCTGGGACTACCCACAAAGATTGGGCCCATCAATATCCTACAGTGGAGAGAATCCAGATTCACAAGGTCCCACCTCTCCCTGATTTAGAGAGGATTCATAGCTGCTGCTTCTTGTATTAGCTTGCATCCTGGTACTGACCTCATGAACACCATAACCAAAAGCAAGTTGGGGAGGACTGTAAGTTGGCTTATAGTCACAGTCCATCACCCAGGGAAGTCAGGGCAGGAGCCGGAACAACTTCAGGGCCGTGGAGGACTTGCTTATTGGCTCTCTCCCTTGGTTTGCTAAGCTACATTCTGTGTGCTGTGGGGAGCAAAGGAAGACCTGATTGCATGAAGTCCTAAGTGGGTGTGTGACATGGGTGCAGCCATGTCAAGGACCCAGGACCTCAGTGCTATGGGAGTGGCAAACAGCCTTATTCCTCCAGGGTCCAAGTGCAAGTGATTGAACGATGAGTGCAAAAACTTGCAACTGCAGCTTCCTTCTCTCTGATGTTCATATATGGAGTCCCTCTCCTGCAGAGCTCCTACAAGACCACTCCTTCTCCCTGTGCTGTACATAACAAATACCATGAGAGATTCTGAGTAGTACATGTAGCCCCATCAGAGTACACAGCCCACCTGACCCCAGCTTTTCTGTATGTGGGTCTGTCCTTTCTTCATTCCTTCCATGCTCCTAATCAGGGCACTGGGACCCGAGCTGTGTAGGATGCCATATTACACAACTCAGGACTACCTGCCAAGCATGGCGCCATCTGCAATGGGATTGGGCTCTCTCAAATCAATCACTGATCAAGAAAATGTCCCACCGATGTGTCCACAGGGCACTCTGATAGAAGAAATTTTCTCAATTGAGGTTCCCTCTTCCCAAATGTCAAGTTGTGTCAAGTTGACAAAAACTAATTAGCACATTTTTTACAAGCAATCCTAATGAAGTTCACTTATTCACATACACATGCACACACACACAAATACACACACAGACTACAGAGGGTAGCTAGGGGTGGTGAGTGTGATCAAAATACATGAAATACATTATGTCAGTGAAAATGTCATAACGGAACCAATTATGTATGTTAATATATGCTAATAAGGGCTGGAGAGATAGCTTAGGAGTTAACAGCAGTTAACAGTAGCTAGCAGCACTTCCTGCTCTTACAGAGGCTTGGCTTCTAGCATCCACATCCTTAACTCCAGGTCCCTGGCCTCTGGTGCACTCTTCTAGCCTTGCACTACACACACATAGTGCATGCATGTAGGCAAAACACTCATTAAAACTAAATCTTTAAAAAAATAAAATGTGGCAATAAAAATGTTTGTTTGAGACAAGGTCTCTGCATAGCCCAGGTTGTCCTGGAACTCATTATGTAGATTAGGCTAGACTTGAACTCACAGAGATCCTGCCTTTGCCTCCAAAGTATTGGGGTTAAAGGCATGTGTCACTATGTCCCCCAATACAACATTTTAAAATAAATCAGGGGCCTAGAGAGGTGATGGTTCATTTAAGAGTATTCTGCTCTCGTAGAGGATGAAGAGTTCAGTTCCAGCAGTGTCCATAGAGGCCAGAAGAGGGCAGCATGGAGGGCAACTAGGATGACTCCTTATGAAAAACTCCCAAGTGCCTTGTTCTGTTGAGCAGGTCCAAGGAAACTGCCTAGAGGTGTTACCTCACGCAGGGATGACCATAGATGGCTGGGGAAGGCATACCAATGGCCCTGCAGCCTGGGAACCTCTATTTGGACTCAGAGTGTGTGCTCCTGGATCAGGGTATGTGCTAGGTAGGAACTCTTGGTCCTTACTGGTGACATGTCTCAAAATAGGGCTTGAGATTAAGTCCTAAAAATAATGTGGCTTCCTCATGAATTTCCGTCTCTCTTCTCTGCTCCTCTGAGCTCCCTGGCTCTGGGGTGAGCAGGTTTCAGCACTGGAGGAGCTTTGAGCACAGACCTGCAGGAGGTTAAGTGAATCTCAGGAAAGTAGCCACCCACTGACTAGCCAACAAGCATGGAAGCAATCACAAAAGTACATTTTCCAGCTGCATTTGAGCCTGGAGCACACAGTTGCCTGCGGTCTGCTGAGACAAACTCCAAACCACAGTTCTTAAATTCCTACTCAGAGAAACTGGTTAACAGCGTTTATTGTTTTAAACTACTGGTATGTTTAATTTTTTAAAAGATTTATTTATTTTATTTATATGAGTGCATTGTAGCTGTCTTCAGATACACACATCAGATCCTCTTATAGATGGTTGTGAGCCACCATGTAGTTACTGGAAATTGAACTCAGGACCTTTGAAGAGCTGTCAGGGCTCTTAACCACTGAGCCATCTCTCTCCATCCCAACTACTGTTTTTTTTTTGTTTGTTTGTTTTGTTTTTTGTTTTTTATTGTTTTCTTTGTGAGGCCAAGTATTCCTGTGTTGTCCAGGCTGGCCTTGAACTTTCAACAATTCTCCTGTCTTAGCTGGGTTACAGACATATGCTACCAGGTCTTGCTTTTTAGAAAATCCAAGTCACCTATTTTGCATCAATAGGCAAACTGAGAGAGGCTGGCAGGTGGGGGAGGGGTGATTTGGTTTTGAAGTCATTTAAAGAACTAGATGACAGTTCCAGATGTCTTGGAACTAGAAGACAGCCTAGACTGCCCCAAGGGGAAGAACTTTTGACCAGAAAAATGTTACAGAGGACACAGAGAGCTGAGGTTTTATAAATATGATAAGTGGGCTTCAAAAACTCTGATGAAATGAAACTCAAGTCAGTTGACTCAACTAATATTGAGAGCTTGTAATGTGCTAGGCAGTTCTAGGCCATGAAATGGGGGAGTAAGGTGTATGCAGAGCAGATGGCAAATTGATTAGAAAAATAGGCTCCACTCACTTTTCACAAACGGCAAAGAGTACCAACAATACACAAGAGAGTAAGAAACAGATGTGCCAAACCTCATCCACAGGTTAGGAAGCAGTGATTAGGGGCTGGGGAGATGGCTAAGCAGTTAAGAGCACTGACTGCTCTTCCAGACAGAGAAACCCTGTCTCGAAAAAAAAACCAAATCCAAAAAACCAAACAAACAAACACAAAACCAAAACCCTATATAAAAGATGTTCATCACAGTAGTATTTCCCAAATAAAGAGATGCTGGGTATTCATGTGACTGGAAATCATAAATTCAAATGTTACTGAAGAGTTTTGAAAAGAAGACTTTTATTGTCAGTGAACTCAGAAGGTAGAAAGTCAAAGCTGCCAAGCAGCACACAGTGAACAGCAGGTCAGTGTTCTTTCTGCACCACTTGACCCCTCGTCTCCTGCCTCAGGGGACCACTCAAAATGTACCTTTACTCTTTGATCTCCCTGCAGGAAGAGTGACATCTCCCTCTCCTCCCATTTAGAAGAATATTTGATGATTCATCATTTTTCCCTTCATGCCCAGGATTTCTTTGTATGGATATACTACAATATGTTGAGCTATTTTTCCACAAATAGACATATTTTAAATTTTTCCCCAAATAGCTACTCTACTGTAAGCAACTACATCTCCCACTTTGTGTATGGGACAGTGTGTTTAGAATCCGTGGTCATTTGACGTGTGACTGTACAGTGAAAGGGCAGGCACACTTTGTATCTGAGTGACACTGTCTCTTTAAAAGAATTTTCAGTTTTCACATGTAGGTAGCAATATCGTATGGTATCAATTTTGGGGGGGGGTTTAGAAAAAAGTGGATTCATAACTTCAGAAGTCTTTGTGTAATAGTGTCAAGTTAAAAAAGAAAAACTTGAAATTTTGTATACAGTATGAACTTAGCCATGAAATGTCTATTATTAAGGAGACTGTGCCTAAATATTCATAGTAGTTATAATGAATGGTCTAGTTTCTGCTTTATCACGACATAATTTCTGTGGCAGTATTTAACTTTGTTGGCAAAAATATACCAGGTTTCTAACAAACCCATAGATACAGTGCACACTTAACATATCTTTTTAACATAGTGCTTGCCTGGATGATGCGTTTTAAAATATTTGAGTTGGGGCTGGAGAGAGAGAGGGCTTAGTGCTTAAGAGGGAGTGTTGCTTGCTCTTCCAGAGGACAGAATTTCATCCAGCATCTATGTGGTATGACTCACAACTACCTATACCTTCAGCTCCAGGGGACCCTATACCCTTGTCTGATCTCCATGAGTATCCTCCACACACAGACACAAATACAAATAAAAACCAATATTTTTTAAAATGTAGCTGACCTTTATTTTTATTTGATATATTCTTTATTTACATTTCAAATGATTTCCCCTTTCCTTGAGCATCCCCTCCCAAAACCAATATCTTTTAAGATCCTCAAAACAGTCCTAAAGGCTAGCTAGTAGGTAAAATGCTTCCTTGCCAAATATGAAGACATGAATTGGATCACAGTTGTCTTCTGTCCAGACACATGAAGTGACATGCACAAGTCCTCACCATTACCAAACACACACACATATACATGGTAGAGAAATAAGTAAACAGACAAACAGATGTAATAAACAACAGAACCCCCCCCCCCCCCCATTGAAGAACGGTTTCTGTCAGCCTGGACAACCACATTCAGTTTTCAATTATACCACCAGGGGGTGGAAGAGAGCTAAAATTCAGAGACCTTAGAGGCCTGTGTAAGGAGACCTAGCACTGTAGTGTGAGGACCTTGTTTTGTTGAGACTGATTTAAAAGCAACATACACATTACAATTATAATATACAATTAAAATATAAGCCAGCCATGTTGGTGCCCTCCTTCAGTCTCAGCCCTTGAGAGGCAGAGGCAGGTAGATCTCTGTGGGTTTGAGGTCAGCTTGGTCTACATAGTAAGTTTAGGACAGCCAGAGTTACATAGTGAGATTCTGTCTTGAAAAACAAACAAACAAACCAAAACTAGAAAAAAAAATAAAATAGGATAGCCAGGGATATACAGCAAAAATCCAAACCAAACCAAACAACAACAACAAAAAACCTAGGAAAAAATTTAAATATAGATAATGAAAATTGTATGTAAGATATTTGTCAGGGCTGGAGAGATGACTCAGTCATTAAGAGCACTGACTGCTCTTCCTGAGGTCCTGAGTTCAAGTCCTAGCAACCACAGGGTGGCTCACAACCATCTTTAATGGGGATCAGATGCCCTCTTGTGGTGTGTCTGAGGACAGCTACAGTGTACTCACATACATGAAATACATAAATAATTTAAAAAATACATTAAGATACTTGTCACAGACTTCCTCATGACTATGGAGGCACAGGCCCACAATTCCAGCAACTTTGGAGGCTGAGGCAGGAGAGTGGCTAATTCAAGACCTGTCTGGAGTACAGAGTGAGTTCAAGGGTGTCCCAGGTAACTTAGTAAGGTCCTGACTCAAATATAAGCAAGCAAGTAACAAAAACCTTCCATAAACAACATTGGGACAGGGGACTTGGATTAAGTGTCCAGTGTTGAAGAGAGGAGAAGATGGGAGAGGAGAGGAGAGAAGAGGAGAGGGAAGGGGAGGGGAGGAGGGGAGGGGAAGGGAGGAGAAGGGAAGGGAGAGGAGGGAAGGGGAGGGGAAGGGAGGAGAAGAGAGGAGAAGGGGAGGAGGGGAGGGGAGGGGAAGGGAGGAGAAGGGGAGGAGGGGAGGGGAGAAAAGGGGAGGGGAGGAAGGAAGAGGGGAAGGAATGGAGGGGAGGAGGGGAGGGGAGAAGAGAGGAAGGGAGGGGAGGGGAGAAGAGGGAAAGGGAGGGGAGGGGAAGGGAGGGGAGAGGAGAGAGAGGGGAGGGGAGGGGAGAGGAGGGGAAGGGGAGGGGAGGAGAGAGAAAATTAAAAATCGTGTTTTTAGCTCTGGCTTGTTGTAGCCCTCCCTGTCATGTGTGGTCCGCCCACATCTGCAGAGCAGCTGTCCTCTCTCCCCTGGTAGATCCCTTGGCCTCTGCTGCTCCTTGCAGGTGTAGCCAGGCTTCCCTGCCTTGGGTCTAACCTCAATGTTTTTTGATTATTTGATTTATTTATTTTTATTATTTTACGTGCATGGATGTTTTATAGGTTTGTATGTCTGTGCATACGACTGTGCATACATGCCTGCATGCCCTTGTTAGCAAAAACATACTAAGTGGGTGTCAGATCCCTTGGATCTGGAGTTAGGGATTTGCTGTTAGCTGCCATGTGGTGGCTGGGAATCGAACCCAAGTCCTCTGGAAAATCAGCCACTGCTCCCAACTTAAGTGAAGAGCTGGACTGATGGGTGCCTGTGGTTGGAGAGTACAGGGCTGGAGGCTCTCCCTCATCCCTGACGTTGCCAGATAACCTTACTGGCAGGACTTGGGATAGAGTTACTGAGCAGGCCCTCCGTGAGCTTCTTCTAGTCATCCCACGATTGTTATGTGCTGTGCCCGGATTTAACTAGAACCTGCTACAGAGGCGAATGCTTGCTTTGGCATGGTGGGGGAACTGGCTCGAAGTCAGTGTTGACAACTTAACTTTCATTCTCTTCCCCGTGAGCACTTCTTACCCAGAAAGGCATTGGCCCTGTTAGGAAGGACGGAGTTCTAGCTTCGGTCTCTCCACCCCCCTAAATAAGTGTAAATCTGGGCAATCCTTCAGCTCTCTTGAGTTTCAGGCTGGGCACTGGGCACACAGAACACAGAACGATGCCCATTACCAAGCAAGGAAGAGTCTGACGTGTCCTGGAGTCCTGTTTGGTTTGTCTGTTTCTGAAGCCCTTACACTGTAGGCCAGGCGGAGCTTGAACTCATTCTTCAGTCTCAGCTTCCTCAGTACGGGAGCAGAAAGCAGCCTGGCTATTACTGCTGGGTGGGACTGGTGGTGAAGAGACCTTAACTGAGTTCAGATTAAGATGTGTAGAGTTAAAAGGAAACATCAGTAACGCATTATACTTGGAATTTTAGACGAAAACCTGCAGTCCCCTCCAGGGCGGTGCGTGAACTCCATTCCTTGTAGTATCAGCACCATAGGCGAGGGCTGTCCTGTGTTTTAAGCATCTCCTAGGGTTTCTACTGATCCACAGTCTGAATTTCTAGGTCGAGAGGGCTTGGTAGGAAGAGTCCAGAGTGGGCAACAGGAGGGAGAAGGACCGGTTCTGTCAGTCGTTCAGATGTCCCGCCGGCTGGGGCACCGGACTGGCCGCCGCCCCTCGCAGAGCTGCTGGACCGGCCCCGCCCTAGGGTCCGCCCTAGGGCCAGGGCGGGTGGCCCTCTGCAGGTGCGCGGCTTGGGCGGGGCGCGGGGCGGGCGCAATCGGGCGTGGTTTAGGACCCGGGGGCGGCTTCCCGGAGCGACAGTGGAACTCCGAAGTTGCGCTGGACCTTGGCCTTGACAGTCGGAGCTTTCAGCGTGATCCGGCCGTCCTCCCGCTGCTGTCTTCCCGCTGACCGCCGTCCTCAGCCGCCCTCCGTCCTCCGCTCCCAGCCCTCCGCTTCCAATCCAGCGCCGGCATGACGGGTTCGCTGTTCAAGGGGAACTTCTGGGTAAGTCCGCGCGGCGCGGGGCGGCCCGGAGCGCACGCGGGAGCGAGCCCTGGGGCTGCGCCTCTGTCCCGAGAGTCTGCTCCCGGGATCGCGCTGCGCCAGGAGCGCGTCCTCCCGGGAACACCTGGACCCTGACGTCACCCCTCGTTCTCACGCTTGAAAACTGAAGCCCCAAAGGAGGAGCGTTCCAGCCCGCGGGTGCCCAGAAGCCCTGGGAGAGACAGGATGGGGCGTGTGAGCAGTCACGCTGGGGTTCTCGGCCCCAGCTCTGCCCTGCCCCGCAGCCCCGCTTCCTGATTTCCTTCCCAGCCCGCAGAGAACCCCAGGAAGGCCAGCGCGCGCTTGAGACCCGAGAGCTGGTGCTGTCGTAGCGGTGCGGGTCCTAGGTGGCAGGTCTTCTGTCACCATTCACTTAGACATCCTTTTCGCATTCCCATTACCCTGCAGCTAACCACCCTCCAAGGGTGAAACGCCTTCCTTCGAGACAGGGCAAGGAGCTGTCCACTTGAGAGCTGACCCACAGCTACCGAGGGGCTCAGTCTTTTCCTGCTTGTTCCCATGTTTAGCTTCGGAGCTGCCTAACACACCACTCTTCTGCTGTGACCCCAGCGGCAGTTAGAGCCTATCACCTCCCATTTCGCTTGAGGTTTTGAGATCCTTCTGGGATCTCCATAAGGCGAAGGGCCGGGATAGCATTACAGCAGCGGTTAGTAACCTTACACTTGGTCCTCCTAGGAGACCTGGGAAATCCTCACACTTTTTACACTGTGGGAAAAAAAGGACAGACCTTTAGGTAGTTCATAGTAGAGTGGTTATTTTGGGGGCTAACGATGGACATACAGAGGCTTAAGATGATATAGTGTGTGCGTACCATTCGGGGTGTGCCGGTTCTGGAGCAGGCTCAATAAAAGTGTCAAGGAAAGGACTGCTGTTACCCTTCGGCTCTGGATATCTTAGCCTGAGTTAGTTAAGAGCCCAGGACCTTTCTCCATCGGTCCTAGCACCCACAGGAGCCCTGCTTTCTTTCCTCTTCCTCCAACTCTCCTCACACCTGAAATCCCAGCGCTGGGGAGGCCGAACCATCATCTTAAGCCATCGGCAGCCCCGCTGTACCCCAACACTCTGGCAGGGATGATCACAAGGAGGGGCAGAGTGGAGTCTGAGTTGAGATCTATGGTGAAGGTCTTAGGGGCGGCGGCGGGCTGCTGCTGCTGGTGGTGCTGCTGGTGGTGAGTTTCTGATCTACTTTCAAAAGTTACCCGAGATCCCAGAAACTGTGCAAGCGCCCTGTCCAGCTCCACAGTTCCAGCAGTTGTTCCATTCAAATAACGAGAAAGACTGCATTGTTTATTGTGCAGATTATAAGGTTCTTTAAAGGCCTTCCCCACATTACTTCACCATACCTCCCAGTTGCCCTCGGAGGGAACTGACTCACCATGGTATTTTACTGATGGGGCAACTGGCAGGCAGTGAAGCAACACTCACAAGGCCCCCGGAGCTGACGAATAGTGGCCCAGAGCACTCACGAACTAAAGGCTCACCCAAGTGTCTGTAAGAGGGTGACATGGAGTGAGCATGCCCCGGTGAACGTCTGTATTGCCTGCAGTGGGTGTGGGACACGTTGGGCTATCCCGTGGCTGTTTGCGCTCGGGGGTGGGGTGGGGGGGTCTCCTTTCTGCTTCAGCAGGGCCAGGAGCTCTTGGAGGGCAGACCCCGTCTGGGTCCTTAGCACCAGCTACAGCCCTCGGATTGTGGATCCCTAGGTCCAGGTGGATAAGAGGGGGGCAGGAGATAAGACGAAGGACCTGGGAGGAAGGGGCAGAGGGAGCAGTTGGAGAAGAAAGGCCACTCGCCTTTAAGTAGCCATGCTTTTAGGGAATAGGGGAAAGTCTTCTGACTGAGTTGAGGCTTGTGACAGTGACAGTGAGGAATGAGAACGTTGTGACTGGATGAAGCAAAAAACCCACCACCACCAACACTCAAAAACCTTTGAAAGCATAAGCAGGCACTGGTCTCCTGGGTTTAATAAACTTGTATGAAATACTTTCTGTGTGTGAAGTGCTCTAGCAGGCCTGGCTTTTGCAAGCTTTGCAAAACATCTGAGGAAGGGGAATTGAGAGGGGAGGCGTTGACCTTAGGTGCTTGACCTCAAGAATATAGAAAAGGGCCCGGCTGTGGTGGCGCACACCTTTAATCCCAGCACTTTGGGAGGCAGAGGCAGGCGGATTTCTGAGTTTGAGGCCAGCCTGGTCTACAGAGTGAGTTCCAGGACAGCCAGGGCTACACAGAGAAACCCTGTCTCGAAAAAAGCCAAAAAAAAAAAAAAAAGAATATAGAAAAGGGCCAGACTGTGGTGACACACAACTTTAATCCTAGCACTTGGGAGGCAGAGGCAGGCAGATTTCTGAGTTCGAGGCCTGCCTGGTCAGCAGAGTGAGTTCCAGGACAGAACCCTGTCTCGAAAAAACCAAACCCCCCCAAAAAAGAAAAAAGAAAATAGAAGAGGGCTGGCTGTGGCAGCACATGTCTGTAATTCCAGCAGAGTCTGAGGCAGGGGGATTAAGAGGTCAAGCCAAGCCAGGTTGGACTATATAGATGGACTTTGTCTTAAAGACTAAAACAAAGAACATACGGGGTGGTGTGGGGTCTGGGGATGGGGAATAGTTAGCAGGCACCAAGGAAGCTGCACCAGGGGAGCCTGTTCCTGGGTGGAGGCTGTGGAGAGGGAGAGGAGGCATATACAGAAACCACAGAGATAAGAGCTGGTCGCAGGCCAGAGGAGTCAGCAGAGGGTCACCAGCAGAAGGAAGGAGAGGAGCCTGGAGCTGGCTTCAGAAGGGGAACTGGAGGATGAGGGGGCGTGTCCTGAAATAGGAAGTCAGCAGGAGGAACTGCCAAGTGGAGGCAGGAGGAAGAGAAGTGATAGTCAACAATATTTAGTCAGGTGTTGCACCTGCAGAGACCTGTGAAGTACAAAGCTCCCCTCTGCCCCAGCCCTCACCCCAAGCTCCAGGCTACACTGACCTGAGTTTGATCTCTGAATCCCATGGCTGTCTTCTGTTTGCCACTTGTGCACTGTGCCATGCCTTCATGCCTCCTCCCACCCCCAGTAAAATAAGCATCAAACACAAAATAAATAACGAATTAAAGAAGAGAACCTTTGGTGGACCTGCTTTTCCAGGAACTAGTATTTCAAAGTCTATGTATTTTTTAAAAAAGATTTTATTTCTTTTACATATATGTATATGCCATAGCTGTCTTCAAGAGGGTGTCAGAACCTATTACAGATGGTTGTAAGCCACCATGGGGTTGCTGGGAATTGAACTCAGGATCTCTGGAAGAGCAGCCAGTACTCTTAATGACTGAGCCATCTCTTCAGCCCCTCAAAAGTGTATTTTAAGATTTATTGTATCTATCTGAGTGTCCTCCCTGCATGTATGTATAAGCTCTGTGTGCATGCAGTTCCTTGGGGGGTGAGAAGAGGGTGTTGGACCCTCTGGAACTGGAATTACAGATCATAGTGAGCGCTGGGACCTGAGCCTGGATCTTCAACAGTAGTAGTTGCTCTAAAAAGTTGAGCCATATCCCTAGCCCCATAATCAAAATAGTTTTAAAAGTAGGAAGTCAGCCATGGTGGTGCATTTGAATTTCAGGTCATGTCTAGACTATATTATTAATCCTGACTCATTTTGAGCTACAGAACGACTTCCAAGGACCACAACAAAACTGTGGGGGATCAACCCGGATGAAGTTTGCCTTACTATCTGTGCAGACTCTTCCATATTCATGCCTGCTCCTGGCCAGTTGGTTGGGCAGCGCTATGTGATTTATCTTGGTTAATCTTGATGGTTCTCACCAGAAGGAGACAATAATCGGGGTGTGGTTCTCAGAGCTCTAGGGGAATGGCTGAGCCTTAGTGAGAGACAATGCACTTCAGCTGTGGACGGACTCAGACAAGAGTGTCTTTCAGCTGTGGGCACGCACAGGCGACTGTAGAACCAGTTCCAGGAGAGACAGGTGGAAGCGATGCCCTTCCACCCCAGGGGATTTCCAGGGGCCTCATTTGAGCATGAGGTCCAGTCTGGGCTGGAACAGGTCTCCTGGGCCCAAGGCTCTGGGTCTAGACTAGCTTCCCAGTCACTGTGAGCACACTACACTTGCCAGGGGCAGGGTCCCTCACTCTACCTGGAGATTGTCCAGAGGAGGTTTTGGGAACTTCCTAATAAGCTCATTATCCAGCTGCTAGCTCACAGCTGTTCTTCAGCTTCATGCAGTGTCTGGCTTTCTCAGTATTGTGTGTATACAGCCTTTCTCCTTTCCTTCCTTCCTTCCTTCCTTCCTTCCTTCCTTCCTTCCTTCCTTCCTTCCTTCCTTCCTTCTTTCCTTCCTTCCTTCCTTCCTTCCTCCTCCTCCTCCTCCTTCTTCCTTCTTCTTCTTTTTAAATACAGAGGGTAAAAAGCTATACCACCCACTGCTGACTCTATGTGGTATTTTGCACAACATTTAGGTTATTTCCCTAACTTGTTATTTTTGAGCAAGAGTCACAAATTACAATCCTGCCTCGGCTTTCCTGAGTTCCAGAATTACCAGAGTGCGCCTTGGCACCAGCTCTAATTAAAAAAATATATATTTATTTATTTTTTTTAGCCACCAGCTCTAATTAAAAAATCTTTTTTTTTAAAAGTTTTTTTTTATTCAATATAATTTATTTACATTTCAAATGATTTCCCCTTTTCTAGCCCCCCCACTCCCCGAAAGTCCCGTAAGCCCCCTTCTCTTCCCCTGTCCTCCCATCCACCCCTTCCCACTTCCCTGTTCTGGTTTTGCTGAATACTGTTTCACTGAGTCTTTCCAGAACCAGGGGCCACTCCTCCTTTCTTCTTGTACCTCATTTGATGTGTGGATTATGTTTTGGGTATTCCAGTTTTCTAGGTTATTTAAAAAGTTTTTATGTTTTGCCGGGTGGTGGTGGCACACGACTTTAATCCCAGCACTTGGGAGGCAAGAGCAGGCAGATTTCTGAGTTCGAGGCCAGCCTGGTCTACAGAGTGAGTTCCAGGACAGCCGGAGGTACACAGAAAAACCCTGTCTCAAAAAACCAAAAACAACAACAACAACAACAACAACAACAACAACAAAAAGTTTTTATGTTTTGCCTGTGTTAATGTTTTAGCTGTCCTGTGCAGATTGTGACTGCCAGACCTGGGATCTGGGGCGGACTACATACACTCTGATGCTGTAGACAACCTTACTTCAGCTTCAGTGTGCCTTTATATACAGGGGTGTAAGAAAACAAGGAATGATCTGAGGAAGGTTGTCTGAGTTCAGGAAAACAAGATCAGCAAAACTTGTAAATAAAAGCCAGTGAGCACATACTAAATGCTAACAGAGTGGTCCTTTCCCAGAACTTCTCAGGACAGATCAGTTTAATCACAGTTGCCTGGGTGTATGAGATCATATCTGGACAGCATGAAAGCAAGGCAGAGACCATATCCAGATTCAGGGTGCACGGACCAGATCGGGGTCTATAGCTATGATCCAACACCCAACAAGAATAAACATGTCTAATGAATGTAAGTCTTTGTACAGGAGATGTGAAAGTACAATCCAGGGAACTAAATGCCTCTGAGGAGGTAAAGGCCCACCTGCTTTCCCCCTGGAGCCTCTCCCACAGTTCCCCAAGCAATCGCCCATCATGCACCATTCTTTTGACAGCGTTTTGAGAGCCTGCGTGACATGTATGTGTATGTACTGTGTGCATGCTTGGTACCCTCAGGTCAGAAGAGGGCGTGGAAAGGGCTGGAACTGCAGTTACAGGTGGTTGTGAGTGCCATGGGGTTGCCAGAGTCACTTCTGGGGCAGCGAGTGGCCTTAACCACTGAGCTTCCTCTCCGGCTCCAGCTCTGAGTTGTAAATATTCTCTCTTGGGTCTGGCACTGAGAGAGACTTTGGGAGCTTGTCTGGTCTGTTTTTTTGCTTAAGGCAAAGGCCAGGAGAGTCACTGGCAGGTGACTGCTTTCTGGTTCATTTTTTTGTTTCCAGAGCAGCTAGAAAGGTAATCTCTAAAAATGCTTGTCAAAATTCTATTTTATTTTAAAAATTTAGTAAGTTGGGTATGGCACCTATCTTTTAGGGGTTAAAAACAAAACAAAAAATGAAATTTAAGAAATCAATAAGGCTGATCTGGATACATGGAAAGGCAGAGAGGGTTTTGTCTGATAAAAGTGAATGCTTTGAAAAAAAAAAGTACAGTAACATAGCAAATGCTCTGAAAAATCTAAATACTTCCTTAAAAATAGGAACCATTTTTCTCATACACACAGACTCTAAGCCCATAGTCTTTCCTCTCCATACTTAAACGCTTAGCTCTTTCTTTTGGTACCTCCTCCCTTCCCACCTTCCTCCTGCCTCCCCTCCCCCTCTCCTTCCCTTTTCTCCCTCAGGTGGAATCCTGCTGTGTTGTCCAGGTTGGTCTCAGTCTCTTGGAGTCAAGAGACAAGGGACGCTCCTTCCTCAGCACCCCGAGTAGCTGGGTCTACAGACGTGCACCACTGGGCCCAGGCTCTACTATTCTAATGATTTTAACCCATTTCTATTTGATACATATGGGTGTCTTGCTTGTACGTGTGTCTGTACATGCTGAGTGCAGGGCCTGAGGAGGCCAGAAGAGTGGATAGACCCTCAGGACTTACAGATGAGCGCCCGGGAACAGAGAGAGCCGGGTTTCTCCCGAGGAGCAGGGAGTGCTCTTAGCCATTGAGCGGTCTGTCTCTCCTTGGTGGAACTAGAGTATTATCTATTGATTATGGCTCTAACAGAGGCCTTAGCTCTCTTTTCTCTCACCTTCTTACTTCCCTATGAAACTATGCTGATACTTAAAGTTCCAGAAATTTATAATATTTCCTTCACGCAGATTCTTTATCATTTTATGCCATTTCTTATTATGTGTATATCTCCAGCACTCAGGAGGCAGAGGGAGGCAGTCCGATCCATCTCTGTGAGTTTGAAGCCAGCCTATTAGTAAGTTCCAGACTAGCCAGGACTACATTGTCTCAGAGAGAGGGGGAGGGAGAGAGAGAGGGGGAGGGAGAGGAAGGGGGAGACCCCCCTCCCCATCGCCTGTGTTCTCAGGCTGTTCACCCAGGGCTCTGGGTACACTGTGATCTCCTCATTGTTCTTGATTTCCCCGGACATTCTCATTGTCATTTTCTCTTTATTCATGTTTGTCTGGAGCCTACCTCATCCTTTCCCTTTTAAAATGCTCCAATGTATGAAGTATTTTAAAAAAGAATCCTTTCTAAGCCAGTCATGGTTCATACACCCATAATCCCAAAACTTGGGAAACTGAGCCCTGAGGCTCTTGAATTCCAGGTCAGTTTGGGCTACACCGCACACAAAAACCTTTCTCCTCACATCTTTCTAGCGACCTTCCTTCCCCAGGGGCCCTTGGTCCCGTTTTCCAACCAGGCCTGCTGTTCAGCTGCCAGCCCTGGGCTTCCGTTCCTTTCCAGACCCAAGTCACCCAGAGAGCTCCTAAAACATCAGTCACGTCATTCTTTGTGGCAATTTTTCCAATGGCCTCTCATCACAAACACTGCCTCTCGGAACATGTCACCTGCCGTGGTCCACACCACAGCTTCCGGGTCACTTGTCAGATGAGGAACTCTTTCCATTAGTCCTGTCACCTGTCCTCACGGGAGGGAGCCCTGTGTGAGGTACATTCATGTAATTACAGCCATTGTGTACGCACTGTTCAGTATTTCAATTAAAATATCATAACTTAATTTCATATACTGCTGTCTATTTCTCCTAGTAACAAGTGGTGGCCTACACTCCCCAGCCCCTAATAACTATTTAAAACCATTTCTTGTTTGACAGATGTGTCATTTCCAGAGCTTTCTATGGTAAGTAACATTAAGGCATTTCAGGTTTGTACTTGATGTCTAACTCTGGAAACACATGAGGGCCGGTTAGGATCATTTTCTCTCTCTCTCTCTCCACGGTGATAACTTCATGCCTTTTCCCCCTGAGCCCCCAACTCCCTGCTACTCGCTCACTGTGTCTTTCTTCCATCCGTTTGACGTGGTAGTATGATGCTGTCAGTTACGAATATGTTGATCTGATTTCATAGCTATCCTGGGATACATGTTGCCCTGGGCCACAGGTTGAATATGTTCGCTAGTGTCTGATCCATTAAGAAACTGGACATTGCTGGGCAGTGGTGGTGCATGCCTTTAGTCCCAGCACTTGGGAGGCAGAGGCAGGAAGATTTCTGAGTTCGAGGCCAGCCTGGTCTACAGAGTGAGTTCCAGGACAGCCAGGGGGTATACAGAAGAACCCTGTCTTGAAAAACCAAGAAAAAAGAAAAAAGATAAAAGAAAAGAAACTGGACATCAGGGCTAGAGGTATGGCTCAGTGGTTAAGAGTGCCGACTGTTCTTCCGAAGGTGGTGAGTTCAAATCCCAGCCACATGATGGCTCACAACCATCTGTAATGAGATCTGAAGCCCTCTTCTGGGGTGTCTGAAGACAGCTACAGCGAGCATGTGGGACTGGGGCGAGAAGGAAAAGTATGTGAGGACAGCTACAGTGTGCTTACAGATGAAATAAATACATCTTTAAAAAAAAAGAAACTGGACACCAGCCAGAGACATTTACTTTCTGTATTAATCGGATGAGGCTGCACTGAGAAACAGGGACCTTCACACACAGCAGTGGTTAGGTAAGGACCATGCTATCTCTCGCTTCCCAGCTGCCTAAGCGTGGCCCACATTCCTGTGTGGTTATGGCCGGAGCGCCTAGTCCAGAGCCTCACGAGTGAGCTGGCTCTGCTCGCTGAGAAAGGAAACCAGGTGAAGGTGGCATGGCAACTGTTTCCTCTCTCCCCTGACGAGCCTGCCTGGTCTCTTGTATCTGAACATCACAGAAGTCCTCCTTTAGTCATGGCTTCCCTCTTTGGGTTTTCAATTACTTACGATGCGCTATAGCTGAAATGTGCTAAATGGAAAATTCCAGAAGTAGGCAGTCCACGTTTTAAATTGAACACTGTTCCAAGCATGGCTGAAACCTCAGGCCTTCTCCCTGTGTTCAGCCCCGCAGATGAATCATCCCTTGGTAGAGGGCATCTTCTGGAGTTCCTACTCTACTAGTTAAAATAGCGCTAGAGTGTATTGTAATTATTTACATTACATTAGAGCAAATTGTAATGTCGGTAATGCCAACATAGAAGAGAGAAGTTCAGTTTCCTTTAATTGAAAATAAAAGCAAAGTAAGATATTTATAGGAAGACCACTTACACATAAAATATATTTAAATTAATTTTTATTGTGTGTGTGTATGTGTGTGTGTGTGTGAGAGAGAGAGAGAGAGAAAGAGAGAGGGGGGGCCCAATAGTGCACATATGCTCAGAGGCCAGAGGCATCTGATCCACTCCCCACCAGCTGATTTTATAGGCAGCTGTGAGCTGTCCAACACGGGTGCCAGAAACCAAATGCAGGTCGACCATAAGAGCCATATCGACTTTGATCCACTGAGCCTTATCTTAAGGCCCTCCTATAACTTTTATTACAGTATAGATTGCTATGATTATTATATTTTAGTTATTTTTTTATTTTGGAGATAGGAAAAATAAAATATTCTGTAAGTTAAGAAAAAAATATATTCCCTTCACCTATTGAGAGCTTTAGTAGTATTCAAAGCCCTCCATAAGAAGAAGGCCCAGTACAGCCGGGCGGTGGTGTGGTGGTGTGGTGGCACACGCCTTTAATCCTGGCACTTGGGAGGCGGAGGCAGGTGGATTTTTGAGTTCAAGGTCAGCCAGGACTACGGAGTGAGTTCTAGGACAGCCAGGGCTACATGGAGAAACCCCGTCTCGAAAAAAATAAAACAACACACACACACAACACACACACAACACACACACACACACACAAAAAAAAAAAAAGAAAAGAAAGAAAGAAACGTAGCGGTGGGGTGATGAGCTCATGGGAAGGCTCTAACAGAGGAAAGCAGCCACTTGGATGCTTTTAACTGAGGACTGGTTCTCCTCTACAGGGAAGGCTGTCATTTTCCCCTGCCTGTGCATCTTCAGAGAGGCACATAGAGTAATAAGGAGGAGGGGCGGAGGGAGGGCTGCCTCGCCAGCCAGATCAACTGAATTAGCCTGACAGATGTTGTAGCCAGATTGCTGTCACGTGCAGCATGATGCTGTGTAGTAATCTATCATTCCGGGAAGCTTCGTGGGAAGAGCAGTCTTTTGAATTGGGGAAACTTTATTTTATTTTTTATTTATTTTTTAATTTTTTGGTTTTTTGAGAGACAGGGTTTCTCTGTGTAGCCCTGGTTGTCCTGGAACTCACTCTGTAGACCAGGCTGTCCTCGAACTCAGAAACCTACCTGCCTGTGCCTCCCAAGTGTTAAGATTAAAGGTGTGCACCACCACCGCTCAGCCGGGAAAAAATAATTCTATTTTGTAAATAAACAATAAAAATAATAAATATTATAAGCAATTCCTTAACATAGAAAGTAGCCCATGATGAACTACAATGGCAGTGACAATGTCTGACTGGCACTCGTCTCCACCAATCAGTGTCCCTCGTATGAGAGCCTGTGGAGGTGGAGGTGATTAGGGATGTAGCAAGAGGATGTTGGGCCATACCTTGGAGCAGATGCTCATTTCTTTTCCCTACCCATCTCCTTCTCCTTCTCCTGATTTAAAAGTGATCTCCCTAATTCTCAAAAGAGAATGGGAGTGAATTGTATGAGCATGGAAATATGTCTGACCTCACTCATAAAATTCAAATTTAAAAATTCAAATTAAAACAGAAGTAGTGTGGTGGCTTATACCTGCAACCCCTGCATTCCAGAGGCTGAGGAAGGAGGATCTGTGTGAGTTCAGAGCCAACCTGGGCTACGCAGGGAGTTCAGGTCATCGTCAGTTAGAGTTGAGAACCTGCCTCAGAAACAGATAGAGGTAGATGGCTCAGCGAATAATGCACTTGTGGGGCTGGAGAGATGGCTCAGCGGTTAAGAGCACTGACTGCTCTTCCAAAGGTCCTGAGTTCAAATCCCAGCAACTACATGGTGGCTCACAACCATCTGTAATGAGATCTGATGTCCTCTTCTGGTGTCTGAAGACAGCTACAGTGTAGTTACATATAACAATAAATCTTTTAAAAAAAAATAATGCACTTGTGGCCACATCTGGCGACCTGGGTTTAGTCTGTAGGACCCATGCGGTGGAAGGAGAGACCTGACTCCTGAAAGTTGTCCTCTGCACACAGGCTGTGACGCAGTATACCACCGTCCATGAATAAATGAAATTAAAAAAACAAGGACAGTCAATGGACAGTCAAATCCTTTTCAAAAGACCCCCAGCGGTTCACCTGACTGGGAATTGATAGGTGAAAATGGTAATTTTACTATGGATGGATTTTCCCTACCAAATTCAGGAAATTAGGAAACTACTTCACACCAGACGGTGGTGGTGCACGCCTGTAATCCCAGCACTCTGGGAGGCAGAGGCAGGCCGGATTTCTGAGTTCGAGGCCAGCCTGGTCTACAGAGTGAGTTCCAGGACAGCCAGGGCTACACAGAGAAACCTTGTCTCAAAAACAAACAAACAAACAAACAAAACCAAACCCAAAACAAACAACAACAACAACAACCCCCCCCCCCCAAAAAAAAAGAAAAAGAAAAACTCCACTCAGACAAGTGTGTACATGGTGACACTATTATTTGTCTCAACAGAAAGCAAGCTTGGGATAATCTGGGGGGAAGAACTCAATTCCAGCCTAAGCTACATAGCAAGGCTTTCTCATAGAAGAAGAAAGAGGGCTTAGGGATTTAGCTCACCGGTAGAGTGCTTGCCTAGAAAGCACAAAGCACCCTGGGTTCTGTCCTTAGCTTGGGGGGGGGGGAGTTGGATGGTTTGTGTGTGTGGGGTGGGGTGGCAAGTAGAAAGAAAGATAGACAAAAGTGTGACAAGATGTCTAGCTGATGGCAGAGGATCAGAATTGTACCCACGCTTGCCTGTCATCATAAAAAGAACAGAATGTCATAAAGAGCCATTCTCTTGGGGCCAGCCCAGGGGAAGCTTGTTCCCAAGGATTTCCTATTCAAAACCACCTCACTTAATGGGATCCAAACTGTATTTCCTCTTCCTCCTCAACCCTACCCCATGCTTTACAAGATAGGCTCCTCCCTGCCTGGAACATTTCTTCTCAAGGTTCCCAGAATGTCCTCTGCGGTGCGCCTTGTGCCCCAGCCCTGGCCATGCTGGCTTCTTCTTTATCTTTGGAGACAGGGTTTCCTGTAGCTCAGACCAGCCTCCAACTCACTGTGTAGCCAAGGGTAGCTTGAATTCCAGATCGTTCTGCCTCAGGCCCGCAGGCCTGTGCCACTGTGTGGGCTGGATCTGTGTACTCGTGTCACTGATTGCCCAAGGTTCCGGAGTGCTGAGCGGCCACAGGCTCTGGCTTTGTGTGGCTATGCTATTGCTGATCCGCCTTGGGCTGGTAATACAACTTCTCTGAGTCTGTGTCTGTGTCACAGTATTGGAATGACTCCAACCAAGATGGGGTCAAATTCTACCTTCCCTGAGTATCCGTTAAGAGTACCTCTTTTGTGCTCCATGTGACTCCAGATTGCATAATCTTGCATCCTAATCTGTGAGACCCCTAATAGCTAAATAATACACCATGTAATAAAGATGTTTGGTAGCTGGGCGGTGGTTGTGCACACCTGTAATCCCAGCACTCTGGGAGGCAGAGGCAGGCGGATTTCTGAGTTCGAGGCCAGCCTGGTCTACAGAGTGAGTTCCAGAATAGCCAGGGCTACACAGAGAAACCCTGTCTCGAAAACAACAACAACAAAAAAACAAATCCAAAAAAAAGTGCTTGTAACTTGATGAAGGAGAAAGGGAACATTTAAAAAAAAAAGAGACCTTTGGTGAGTGCAGTGGGGGAAATGCATACAGTATATGAATTTCCTCTTGCTGCTCCAGCAATTTAACAGAGACTTACTGGCTTAACACAATACAGACTTAGCCGGGCAGTGGTGGTGGTGCACACCTTTGATCCCAGCACTTGGGAGGCAGAGGCAGGCAGATTTCTGAGTTCAAGGCCAGCCTGGCCTACAGAGTGAGTCCCAGGACAGCCAGGGCTACAAAGAGACACAGAGAAACTCTGTCTTGAAAAACCACCACCACCACCAACAAAACACCAGAATACAAACTTACTCAGTCTCTCTCTCACCGTCTTTCTCTCCTCTCTTCTTCCTTCTCCTCTTCCTCTTCTTTCCTTTTATGCTTGGGGGCAAGAGGCTCAAACTTAGGGACTCATAAATGCTAAGGTGTACTTCTGATGTGCATTTCTGCCCCCTCTTGCAGAGTTTAAAATCGACATGTTTCGAGGCTGTGTTGCTGGGAGAAGCCAGGGTTTAGTTAGGACCTTTGCCATGCTCTAGACCAGTGGTTCTCAAACCTGTGGGTCATGACTTCCACAGGGGTTACAGTTATGAAGTACCAACTCTATAATTTTATGGTTGGGGGGGGTCACCACAACATGAGGAACTGTATTAAAGGGTCACAGCATTAGGACAGTTGAGAACCGCTGCTGTAGGCTGCTTGCAGGACTTGGCTCGTGACCACTTCCACTTTCATTCTAAAAATTAATTAATTTGTGTAATTTGTGTGCATGTGTATATGAGTGTGTGTCCATATATGTATTGGTGTGTGCTGGTGTGGAAGTTACAGGTTGAGGGTAAAGTGTCTTCTGTCACGCTCAACTATATCTATACAGCTGTATATATATATATATATAATTTTGTGTGTGTGTATGTGTGTGTGTGTGTGTGTTTATTTGAGACTGGGTCAACGTTTCTCATGGAACATGATGGAGTTCACTCACTCCAATCACTGGCTAGACTGATTAGCTGGCAAACCCAGAAGTGTTAGGATTCTAGGCAGGCTCAGCTTTTCCTGGGCATGCTAGGGGTGAACTCAGATACTCAGGTTTTGGAAATGAGCACTTTACACACTGAGTCATCTCCCCAGCCCATCACTTTCATTTTCAGGCATGGTGAATCATGCCTGTAAGCCCCGCATTTAGAAGGTTGAGGCAGCAGGATTGCTTTGAGTGTGAGGCCTGGGTTACAGTGCAGGACCTTGACTCAAAGAACTGAAAGCAAGCAAAAATCCACCCCAATCCTCCAGCAATCCCATTACCTTGTTCTTAAGGTTCACTGTAATTACATTGGGTTCACAAGGATAGTTTAGAATAACCTTACAGGGCTGGAGAGATGACTCAGTGGTTAAGAACACTGACTGCTCTTCCAGAGGTCATGAGTTCAAATCCCAGCAACCACATGGTGGTTCACAATCATCTGTAATGGAATCCAATACCCTCTTTTGGTGTGTCTGACAGTGTACTCACATACATAAAGTAAATACATCTTTAAAAAAAAGAATGATATTAGATCTCAAAGTCCTCAATTTAATTGCAAAATCCACTTCCCCTGTTTAATTATTAAGTCATTATGGAGATTAACACTGTTTTTTCAGGGCAGGTGTACCTTTTTGCCTGCCATGCGGAGTAACTGGTGGTGACTTACTGATATGTATTGGTGACAGTCTGATGGTAGGAGATGTTCCTGAGAAAGTGACAGGTGGCAGAGCGAGAAGGATGAACTAGAGCAGCCGGGTGAAGGATTGGGGATGGGAGGGAGGATGGTGGGCCGGAAGTGGCTGCTGTTTTCACAGGAAGCAGGCCAAAGAGTTGACCAACCATTTCAGAAAGTCTAATTTCCCAAACGGATCAAGCCACTAAAGCCTTGTTTCTAGTAATTGCCTAGAAAGCTACAGCATGCCATTAAGTCATTTCCAACAGTTTAATTAATTAATAATTGTTTTAGGCTCAGAGCCTGGGCTGGCACATAACTTTCTATGTAGCTTTTAGCTCCCCAGGGCTGGAGTTCAGGCATGCCCCGTAACTACCGACATTTTCAGCAGATTTAATGATTGATAGGAGTTGGTGAGTGCGTTCAGTCATGCCTGTGATCCCAGCGGAGTCATGGCTTTCTGCAAGTTTGCAGCCAGCCTGGTCGACATAGAAAGCTGTAGGCCAGTCAGACCACCAATGGTCTCTGTCTAAAAACAGAACAAAACAAATTCAAAACATGGAAAAAATTGAGTTTTATTTAAAAAAAAAATTCCCATATGTCCTCACCCCAACTTCAATTTTTCACACCCTACGTTAGTGGGGTGCGTGTGTTTCAGGTGGCATACTACTTAGGAACTCGTTGCCCGAGGTCTACAGGCTTCCCTTCCTGTGTTCTGTGGGTTTGGGCAGCTGAATAACCCAATCTCACCACTGTAACTCACCCGGAATAGCTTCGCTACCTGTAAATCCCTGCACCGATGCTCCTTCATTTTCTCTGTCTTTATAGTTTTGCCTTTCCTGGAACATGACACAATCAGAATAATACTGTAGATACTGTTTTCTTTCATCCAGCAAGGTGTGTGTAAGATTCCTTCATGCTGCTGGGTGTGGTGTCACAGGCTGGTGTGTGTGTGTGTGTGTGTGTGTGTGTGTGTGTGTGTGTTGGGTGGGGCTGTTCCTCCTCATCTCTGTGTCCTGATAGAGACATTTCTCCTTGTCTCTGTCAGCATCTCGTTATATGGACGTCTCATGTTTTGCCTTTCCCTTTACCTATTGAATGTTTCGGCAATTATGCCTACACCTGTTACAAATTCATGTGCAGATTTATGGTGGGGCTGGCTTTCAGTTTACAGTCAACGAGTCAGCTGACACAGGCCAGTTGAATGTCACTTTCCTGTGATTCGCATCTAAGACACTTTTGAGTTGTCTGCACTCAGAGGCCGTGTGAGCTGTTTATTGATCTGTCCAGATAAGAAATCAGTGACCTAGAGGAGACAAGCTAGTGGACTTTGACCAGGGCACTGAAAGAGCACTTCCTGTGACTTCCCTTTAAAATCCCGACATTTGCTTAATACAGGCCTAAGTCTGAAATCTGAATATATAACAACACCCTATTCCTGTGGTCATGGGCCTGAAGTATGAAAGCCCCACAGAACTTTAGATGGTCTCAGCAAAATGACAACTGTGAAACTAAAAATAACCTGGGCCCGGGAGTGTCGCCCGGTGGTAGGTCCTTGCTTAGCATGCACAAAATCATGGGCTCCATCCCCAGCAGTATCCCCACCACCGAATGCCAAAATCAGACTGAACTCTCAACCACGCTGAAGAAAAAGTATTTGGAAAAAATGCTCCAGAACAACACAACTTGTAAACTTAAAAGATTAATTGTTATTATTTTAAATCATGTGCATGCGTGTATGTGTGTGCATGTGTGAATGCAGGTGCCCTTAGAGGCCAGAGTCGCCAGATTCCCTGCAGCTGGAGCTGCGCGGGATGTGAGCCACAGGTGTGCATGCGGGGTCCTGAACTCTGGCCCTCTCTGCAAGGACAGTATACACTCTGCACCCCTGAATTGTCTCTCCAGCCTTGATATTGCAAACTTTATAAAGAGTTAGCGGGAACTGGTAGAAACAGGAATTGTATGTTTTGGGGGGTTTGGGGAAAGGCTAACTTGGTCTTTGAGGACAATTTGAGACTACCGGAGACCTTGTTTCAAAAACAGCCAAAA